>NC_090813.1:166718459-167029709 GCF_000390325.3 Nicotiana tomentosiformis | reverse complement strand
ATAGTGACATTTAAGGCACTGGGGCTTCACAAATTCAAAATCAGTAGTGGAGAGTGATGCATGGCAGATGATGATAGCAAATCGAGTGAAGAAATCTTGAAGACAGCGGGGAGTTTAATCTTGAGTTTATCTGAGAGAAGAGGAATCGATTGTTGAAGGTTTTGAACTAATGGTCAAACCCTAAAACCTAGAGGTCACTGCATTTGACCTCTAGGTATAGAATTTCATGAGGAATCTCTAAAGAAAGTTCCATGCATGCTCTGATTTGATGAAGTATAAGAGGATTTGAAGTTTCACGTTTGAGCTTAGTGTTCCAGGTTTTAGGCGTTTGAATTTGATGGATGAAATGGGAAGAGACCATCGGGATTCACGGATTCAGAAGGAAAAGGAGATGAATCTCTGATCGATTTGTGACCTTGCACTAATTTGTGCAAGGTTTTTTGATTGATTTGGTTTGTGAGGTTGAGAGAAAAGAGAGAGGAAAGGGAAAGAGAGGCGGCAAGGTCAGAGGGGAAATAATTTAGGGTTTGGGTAGTTGGGGGTCGGTCTTTAGGGTTAAGAATGCAAGATGGAATATGGGCCGTTTGATCATTTGATCAATGACCCTGATAAATCGGGGCTTTATGTTTATAAAGAAATTAGTTTGGGGAAATATGGGAACCGTTGGATTTGTGTGATCCAACGGTGGAAATAATATCTAGTAACAGGTTAGAATTAAAAGAGAAAAATATGAAATAATGTGGGCCGTCGATGGTTTGGATCAATTGCTCAAATCATTTGTGTTTCTTATGTGAGGGTGGGAGATGAGTGACGTAGCAAGCGTTGATTGGTGCAAATAGAGTCACTTGGATTGCCATAGTGGAAAGAGATGGGTGTTTGGGTTGGGTGTATTTTCGGACTGGGCTTGTCAATTGGGCCAAGATTAATATAAAAAATGGCCATTTTACCTTTGATTCACGAATTACAATTTTGGCCTTTTGGTCTTTTAACCCATTTTGAATTTAATTTAAATAAACTTAATAGTTTTCAATAAATGTGGTTTAAATCATAATTATTATATACTACTAATTATTTAAATTGATTATTTATAAAAATACTTTACTTTCTACATTGTAACACTAATTTTGAATTTTCACATAATAATCTTATTAGCTAGAAATTAAAGAGTAATTTATCAAATTAATTATGGAACCTACGTAATGTATGTAAAAACATATTTTAATAATATAAAAAATAGTAGATATATTTATAATCAATTAATGTTAATGCTATGTGATTTATTTTAAAGTTAATGCTCAGTTAATTTATGAAAAATAGATATTTATTACTAAAACATACTTTGAAAATAATTATTGTAAATTATTAAGTATAATTAAATTAGTTTAAAAAGGGAGGGTCAAAATTGGCTGTCAACAGTTGGTACGTCCATGGGACAATTTTGTATTCTCGACTCTCCTCGTCCCCTGTAGCAACGACAGGTCGGTGCTGATAAGTCTGAACTGTCACCGTAGGTCTCACATCTACTATAATCATTAGAACCCTTTGAGGTGGGATCCTTGCGGCTTCTGGATTTCCTATTGTGACAATCGTTCCCTTCAAATCACATCTTCGTCCAATGTGATCATGTTGACCCCCTGGTTTTGGTGATTTGGCAGCAGATTGCGATTCACATTGGGCGGTACTGGAGTGCACTGAATGTCTCCGCTCTTTATTAATGTTTCAATTTTATTTTCAGGTTAAAACAATCTTCAGTTTCATGCCCAAATACTTTAGAATGGTACACGCACCTTTTAGTTGCATCAAAATACTTGGAGGGATACTCAGGAACCCTTCTTTCCACTGGATGTATCAATCCTTCTCTTCTCAATCTTTCAAACAATTGGGCCAGAGGCTCAACAATCGGGGTATAATTTCTGGGACCCATCTCTTCAAAATTAGGACGAGGGCGTGGTGCATAAGTAGGTCGGTTTTGGTGGGTATTGGTTTGGACAGAAGCATATCGTTGTGGGTCCAGGTTGTTGTAGGCTCGAGGAGGATTGTATTGAGGTTGGGGGTGGTAATATGGATGGGTGTTATAGACTAGAGCATAAGCGGGTGGTGGTGAATGGTTGTTTGGGGAATTTGAAGTGTTTTCGTGATGTGGGTTGGGTTGATAGTAAGGGACGACTGCTGAGACCTCCTCTTTCTTCTTCTTTCCACTACCGATTGACCCTGATTGGATTGCCTTGCTAGCCGTTTGCAGTGCAACCATGGATTGTACTTTACCGGATTTTATACCTTCTTCTAAGAAATCTCCCATCTTGACCAGCTTGAGGAATTTCTATCCCATCATTCCCATCATTTTTTCAAAGTATATCCCTTCCTGGGCCTTGATGAAATACTTGGTTAATTCACTATCTTCCACCGGAGGTTGTGCCCTGGTGTCTTCTGACCTCTATCGACGTGCATATTCTTGGAATGGCTCGGATGTCTTTTTCTACAGATTTACCAGTGCGAACATATCTGGAGTGCTCTTTGTGTTGAATCGAAAGCGATTCATGAAGTCCTCTGCCATATCTTGCCAGGTTCTCCGGTTTCGCGAATCTGTTGAGTATACCAGGTGAGTGCTTCTCCCGTCAGGCTCCTTATGAATAACTTCATTCTTAGCTTCTCATTCCTCACCACTCCAACTAACTTGTCACAATATGCCCTCAAATACGTGTGGGGATCAACCATTTTATCGAATATATCAAACTGTGGAGTCTTATAACTTGCTGGCATATCCACATCCGGATGGATACACAGATCCTCATAGTCCAAACTTTCACTTCCTTGAGCGACTTGGAGGTTCTTTATTTGTTTTCTCAAGATTTGTAGCTGCTCCGATACTTACTCCTCTTCCTTATGCCTAGCTTCCCTCTCCATCTTGGCGTATTGGTCAATCTCATAAGGCACCCTGATTGTGACAGGCTCTGTAAAGGTTAGTTCAGAAATGGCATATACAAAAGGAACATATCGCTCATGGGCGGAGGTATGTGGTACAAGTATGTGCTGATTTGGGTGAGTGGTAAAAGTGACTCCATCATGAGGAGGGGTGTGAGTCGCGTTGGTGGTGATAGGCAGGTTTTGTGATGTTTGAACGTATTGTGGTACGTAGGGAGTTTGGATAGGTGGATTTGGTGGTTTGCAGGGGTTACTGGAGGTATGACTTGAGTGGTAGGGACTGAAGTTGGGATGTTGTTGTTTTGGCATGATGTGAAAGGAAAGTGGTCGGGGATTGAATCCAAAGATGGAAAGCGAGGTGGTTGAGGGAGCATTGTCACGACCAGATGTGCTAGTTCCCTGATATGCTGTACTTCCTCCCTTTAAGACTCTATCTTCTGAGCCATCCTGGCCACGCGTTCATCATTCCTAGTATTATCCTTCTCTCCCGATCTCCCCGGGCTATCGGCTACGACCAGAGCATATTTAGTCGGGTTTTCTGTAGCTGACATCTTTCCCTTTGATCTTAGATTGTATGGTGGTTCCGCTAGTTTCGGTCGACACAAGCCAACTTTCTTTTTGGGGAGTAATAATAAAGTAAAAATAATAAGAAAGAAAAGAAAAAGAAAAAAAGTCAGTTTCTTCATTTATACAAGTGGGAAATCACATAGAGAAATTAATTCACGCATTAAGGTTAGCGCGTTTTCCTAGAATTCGTGGGACCTCTCATTGCCAGAGGTAGGCCTAAATCGTAGATGTTTGACAAACAATCAGACTTGACATATTTAGATCCGAAGCAAATTTGTTTTCATTGATAATGTTTGGATTGTGATAAGCTGGAACATAGATTACACCACTGTTTCTGATATTTATAGAACTGCATACGCTTAAACAACTTGCCCTTTAGGAAAGTAAGAAAAACTGGGGATAAGGGTACAAAGTGGAAAATAAGGGAAAATCAACCAACTTCTAGTATCCATCCCCGTAATAGTTTCCCACCTCCTCTTCTTCTTCTGGCTCTTCCTCCGAATCTTCTTCATACTCCTCCTCGTCATCGTTGAACTCAAACCCTTCCTCTAAATCTTCTTCCAACTCTATCCTAGACTCTATCTGAATGCACTTCACTACCTAGTCATCGTCTTCAGCAGGTGATAACATGTGATCGATGGATCCTGGGACCACTTGACGGTGCATTGAGTTAGTCACAAGGTAATGTGGCAAAATCTTATGGTAGATCTGCAAAGCAGCCACTGCGTCCTCCAGCCAGGCTATACCCTCTCTGCTTTGTCAGGCTAGTTCGCCTTCCTTATTGAACCAGACATAATACTCCAGAGTGCACCATGAGTTTTGACCCATCGGCATTGTGACCAGATCGTTTCACTCTTCTTGGAGCCTTCTTATCCTAGGGATTGGAATTTGTCTGTTATACTCATCCTCATATAGAGCTGTCCTCATCCATAGAGGCATACCCTGGATTATCCCGATTTGTCTGAGAACCTATAGGGGTGAGTATGATTGGATGCCCTCAAGTCCGATCATCTCAATAATGTATTTTTGAGGAGTCCTTAATATTTCCCTCCCACCTAACCATGATAGCTTCCAGTTGACCCATTCTCCACTTAGATTAGTCAGCATTTCCCTCCACTCTTCTTGCCCATGCGGGGAGACCCAATGTCTCATCCTCTCGTTGTGGCTGCGGATCATGTTGTTAACACCCACGAAGTAGTCAATGGTGGCCTCTTGCTGGAAGAAATGTTCTGTGGCCCAGATCTAAAGTAACAAGTTATAACCTTTAAAGAAATCATACCCTCGTGCACATGCGGACAAATCCCTTAGAATCTCAGCTAACACCATCGGCATCAAAGTAGCTTGAAGGTTGCCACGGAAGGTCGCCAGAACCGCGAGTAATATGTTGATGTTGATCCGACCCATGCTATACAAGAATACCAATAATCCAAACAGTGCCAATAAGAAAGTGATAGGCCTGAGACTCTCCTACGTTGCTTGATCACACTGAAACTCTCCCGAATACACCACATAGCTTTCGCGATGTCCAAATGTGTGAAATAGCTAGTCGAGGCTCACCCATATCTCCTCGACATTTCTCAGACCCTGACTATTATCTAGAACCAAAGCATCCATGAACCTGTAACCGGGCATAGTGACTGGTAGTATTGGCTTCCTTTCTATGAGTGGCAGCTCCGTGAAACTAGTAACTTCTTCCATTGTCGATACTAACTCATAGTCGGCAAACTTGAACACCACCTTAGCCGGATCCCATAAATCTATCAGCAGGCGAGTGAGCACCCTGTCTGCTCGAATGTTTATCAAAGCGGTCAGTGCCCCCAGGTGTGTCCGAATCTCATCTCCGTGTTCCCGGCGAATGTTCTTCCATCACTGCTTCAACTTATGTGGCGCTCCCATTACCATGTTAATATTGGGGATGTTTTGGTTGATTTTCATTTTCTAAAGTGGGTAAAGAAAGGTTTTGGTAAGTGTTTGCTTCAGATCTTTAAGTGTCTCATTAGGTTTGTTCGTCTTTCCAAAGAAGTCATGTCGTTGGGTGCACGACCCATTGACATTAAGATGGTTTTCCTAATTGTGTGTCAATGCCAAGGATCGAATCACCTAAGGTTTATGCAATATGACCTATTTTTGCTAGAGTAGAGTGTTTCCTACTTTTGAGTTGGACTGAAGACTGCGAGAAGTTATGTTAGTTGACCTGACAAAGCCATTCTCTGAAACTAGAGTGTTTTGAAAAGAAGGTTTGGAGGGGTGTAAAAGACAACCCTCATGTGCCATTGTGTGATAGTGTACAATCAAGACTCGATAGGAAAAAATGCGATGACAATATATGTGAAGCAATAAGAGATAAGTATGTAGCAATAATAAGCATAAGCATAAAGTGCAAATAAAGTAGGTAAGCGTGTAATTGCAAATTTAACTATAGTTAGAGCAAGATGCAAACAAATCTAAAAGCCAAATCTAAGTCTGCTAAGGTCAGAACCTAAGTGTGAATCCCCAGCAGAGTCGCCATATTGTTGAACCCTATTTTGCACTAGTCAAAACAAGATTCAACTTGTGGTTTCTCTGTTGTTGATGAAAGTGAGTCGCCACCTAATATTTAAAGGTATACTAGGGTACCTATTGAATTACTAAAGGTTATATTCTTTATTGGTTTGCTAACCGATGAGATTATGGGTAAGAATCATTGTTCTTCTAAGGGGAAGGTGTTAGGCACCCCTTAAAATCTACCTGAGGTAGCTCCATAGGACTTAGACTAAAATTTGGGACTAATTATTTGTACTAAGCTTTAACTAGTGTTTAAAGAGTGTAGCTTACCATATATTAAGGGATAATATCTATAAGGTAAAAGCATGGTTTAAAGAGGATGGATTTTGAAGTAAGAGTTTTAGGAAAATAACGCTAGCATATGTAAGCTTGAAAAGGACTTGGAAAAATGAAGTGTTTGTCATGACAGTGTTCAAAAGAAGATAAGTTAATGCACTTGTTTTCTAAAGAATAGAAGTTCATATTACCTTAATGTGGTGAAAGTGTTATGAAAATGATCCTAAGATGTACCTTGGATTTAAATAGAAAAACTGTTTGAAAGCATTTGTTTTAGGAGCAGTACCTTAATCTTTTCGAAATAGTTGAAAGAGGTATTGCCACCTTCGTTAAGCCTTTGGGCTTCAAAAATCTTTAAGGAAAAGGTTAGTAGGGCATAATGAATTCATAACAAGCTCGCGATTAGTGGTTATAGAATTAATTGTTAACTAATGCCTCTTTTAATCCTAAATTCTTTAAGGCTTGCCTAAATTATTTTATGCGAGTTAAAGGATAAAATACAGCATTCAATCCCAATATACAATTGTCATATACATGTGAAATAAAACAATAGGAAACATAGCAAAGAATAACGACATAGTACAACTGGAGAATAACGAAAACAGTAAATAAAGAAGCAAAGGGAAAGAAATGACTCTGAGAGGTTTGGGCCTTGAAGAAGCAGGCCGAACAGTAACATGGACAAGCAACACGGGCGACAACTAACTCTAAACCTTCTGAGACGTAGCAAGGCTAGACTTGGGCCTGAGTTCTTAAAGAACTCAGCAGGTCCAAATCATTGTACATGTTCAAAAAAGGAAAAAAGAAAGTCATTAGAATAACAGTACTATATACATATCCATATGAAATTTGTAAGCAAATAACAAAAGTAAAGATCACTAGCAATACGTAAATACTAAGGAAAGTCATACTACTATAGAGGTTATGCATAGTAAACAATCCATATTGAACACCTTTCGTTGTCATTAAATACCAAACCCAAAGAGAGTAATAAGTATCGATGAATTAAAGGCTAAGGAGAGAATTCTACTCAAGGTCGATGCCCCCTTTGAATCCCCCGACACTTCAAAGTTCCCAAGGGTCTCAAGGCCTAGGGCAATGCTTGTGCCGTGGAGAGCAGCCCAACCTAGAGTTAAACTCTACTCTCAAATACCCTTAACCACTAATGACTAATTCTTCCCAGTAGGTTTGAATGCCCATGAGGCTCTTTCAATGCAAACCAACTACTATGACATTTCCTACCACAAAAGCATACTCCTTCTTAACAGAATAACTTAGGAAAAACTCATAGAGACAATATGACTATACTTCAGTATTAAGTGAGTGAAACACATATTGGAGAGGTTTAGAAGTCAAGTTCTAAGAACATATGGAGGCATGAACACTTGTACCACTATTGCTAAAGAACCAAAGAACTGGAGTCATATGACTCATAGACAGATAAGGCATATAGTTTTAGAGCTGTAACAGGAAATGCTATTGCCCTAATGGATTGATCACATGTTAGTTCAACATTAGATATTATCATGAGCGTACACATAAATGGATAACACCACTTGAATCCTACGGAACTCTCTGTAAAGATTCAGACAATGATATAGGCAAGTTACTATACTCAACAAGCAATAACAAAAAGGGTTCTCCTATACCATATTCAATCCAGAATGACAAGGGAAAGGAAGGACTGAGTATAGTTTCAAAACAATATTCAAAATATGAAGTCATGAGAGATAAACAAAGGTTCATACCAAACTCCCATACATATTGAGATTTCAATCAAGATTATGATCCCACAGGACAAGATAAGTCCCAAACATTGGAGATCAGGGTATCAGTATCATTAGGGGTTAATAATCGGGGAAACATCATACTTGAACAGACTTAAATCAGTTGTACAGACATAGGTTGAATACTAGACATGGTGGAGTTGTACTCAAATTATAGAAAATAATTGGTATTCAACCACAATAGGTACAACTACTCCCTAACTCATAAGAGATAGACTGATCATAACAAGTATCACTGATGTGCACAAAAGTTCATCCTTGTAGGACTGTTTTTCAATCAACAGTTAGACATGGATGTAAAGCATTCATAATGAGGATTCAAAGGATACTCGAGGACTAACAAGCATTTATGAAAGCATTTTGAATACTCAGGTTTCATAAGCCTTAGCCAAGTGAGGCAGGGTTATCTTATATACCTTCATGCATACCCTATCTAGAATCATTTAACAACAAACCAAGTGTAGAATGATAACACTCAAGAGAACAGGGCATGATAAGCATGAAGACTACATCAGCACCCTATGTATTAGAATAACAGAACTTGAAAGAATACAACATGATGAGCATGAGGATTATGAATAAACAGAATACAACGTGATGAGCATGAAGATTACAACAGAACATTAGAGTGAAGTCTAAAGTCTAGGTAGATGTGAGAAATAATCAAGGTAGGTTAAGCAACTTAAACACATAGGTTGTTCAATGTAGAAATTAAGGTCATTAAAGTCACGCAGCTACTTAATTAACACTAGATAAATACAACAACTTATCGTAGATTATCAACAAGTCATGATGAACCAAAAAATAAACAATTATAGACTGAATAAACATTATAAACTAAGCATTTAATCAGGAAAACAATAACACGTTCATGATTTTTCAAATGAAGTAATTGAGAGAGACGATGGAGGTGTACTAACCTCCTCTTGAGCAGCAAACCAAAATAAAAGACTCTTGTTTAGCCGTATAGAATCAACAACTCACCTTGACCAGTGCAATACTCTAAATCAGAAAGAAACCAGAAGCTAGTTAGAACCCTAGCTTAATTTACTACTCAAGGCTAAACTCGAGATCTTTCTAAGTAATTTTGTGACAGCTTTTTTGTGTCTATTGGGTGTGTTATCTCTATAGGTTAAAGATGTTAGATCTGTTAGGTAAGAACATTAAATACCCTATTTATAATGGCCATTAAATCCTTAGAGTTTCACAGATTCAAACTCATTAGTGGAGAGTGACGATTGCCAAGTGATGCAAGCAAGATCGAGTGAACAATCTCTGGAACGGAGGGGAAATCATTAAGGATTTTACTTTAGAGGAGAGAAGAGAGACCACTGGTCAGGACCCTAATACCCAGAAGTCATTGCATTTGACCTCTAAGTATCGAATATCAACGTTGAAGCCAGCTAACGTCTCAGGCTTGCTTCGATTTAAAAAGACGGAAGAAGAAATAAGCGAATGGAAGTTTTACCTTTCTGGTTTGACTTCTTCGATTAGGGCTTTTGAAATCGAATGATGCAAATGGAAAGAGTGACGAGGTCTAAAGTACAAGAGCAAAATGAATGGCCATGCGTGCCACGGATTTGAAAGATCAATAACGATTCGAGGTCTTATCTTTGGGGGTTAGGGTTCAGATTTGGGGTTTTAAGCTTCTGATGATGAGAGAGGGAAAGTTCAATGAGAATCACAGCTAGGGAAGGCAAAGGAGATGAATCTTTGGCTGATTTATGACCTTGCACAAATTTGTGCAAGGTTTGTTTGATTGATTAGGTCTGTGAGTTGAGAGATATTAGAGAGGAAGGGGAAAGGTGGCGGCCGAGTCGTTGGGGACATGATTTAGGGTTTTGGGTAGTTGAGGTTGGTCTTTAGTTTTAGGGGGGGGATCTGGGTTGTTGGATCTACTGATCAACGACCTTGATAATTTGGGCATTAAATAATGAAATATGATAAAGTGACGGCCTTTAGATTGTTGGATTTGGATGGCTGAGATTAAGTGTGGTGGAGTACTAAAATTAAAGGGAAAATGAGGATAAAATGTGGATCGTTGATCCGAGGTATGGACTACTTAGATTGACTGCACTTCTTTTGTGATTGATAAGGAAGGGCGACATGGCAAATTTCGATTGGTTCAATGAGAGTGGCATGGATTGCCAAGAGGGAAAGAGATGGGGTGTTTGGACTGGGTCAATTCCTAATGGGCCTGTGCATTGGGCTGGAATTGATTTAGAAAATAGCCAGTTTGTATTTTAATTAGGAATTACAATTGTAGCCTTTTAGTTTTTTTACCCTTTAAAATTAATTTAAATAAATTTAAATATTTTCAATAAAATGTATTAGAAATTATAATCATCAAATATACTAGTAATCATTATAATTAATTATTTATAAAATACTATGCCTTCTAAATTATAACACTAATTTTGAACATAACAAGATAATTAATCGGATTTTGAGAAATGATTCATGAAATTAATTATAAAACCTAGATGGTGTATTTTAGAAATTATTTTAATGATGTTTAAAGTAGTAAGTATATTTATTATTACATAATGTTAATAATAGTTTATTAATTTCGAAACTAATACTTAATCAATTTTTTAAAATAGGTATTTATTGATAGAAAATACTTTCAAAACATTCATTAATATTTCAGTGCAAATAAATTAATTTTAAAAGGGAGGGTCAAAATTGGCCATTAACACTAGCAGGGTGATTTCTTATGTTAAGGCTCGGCATATGGTCAAGAAAGGTGTTTAGCATATTTGGCCTATATCCGTGATCCTAGTGGTTCCTTCCATGGATTCAGTACCAGTTGTGCGCGAGTTTCCAGAGGTATTTCCTGCAGATTTGCCGGGGATACCACCCGACAGAGATATCGACTTCTGTATTGACTTGGCTCCGGGAACTCAACCCATTTCTATTCCACCATACTGTATGGCCCCAGGTGAGTTGAAGGAATTGAAGCAACAATTGTATAATTTTCTTGATAAGGGATTCATTAGATGTAGTGTCTCGCCTTGGGGTGCACCAGTGTTGTTTGTGAAGAAGAAGGATGGTTCGATGAGGATGTGTATAGATTATCGGCAGTTGAACAAAGTCACTATCAAGAACAAGTATCCTTTGTCGAGGATTGATGACTTATTTGATCAGCTTCAGAGTGCCAAAGTATTTTCGAAGATTAATTTGAGATCTGGCTACCATCAGTTGAAGATTAGGGCATCGAATGTCCATAAGACAGCTTTTCGAACTCGGTATAGGCATTATGAGTACCTAGTGATGTCATTTGACTTGACAAATGCCGTAGTAGCATTTATGTATTTGATGAACCGGGTATTCAAGCCCTATTTGAATTCTTTTGTGATCATCTTCATTGATGATATTTTGGTTTACTCCCGCAGTCGAGAGGAGCATGAGCAGCATCTTCGGGTTGTACTTCTGACCTTGTGAGATAGTCAGTTATATGCCAAATTCTCAAAGTGTGAGTTTTGGTTGGATTCGAGGGAAACCCCTAGGATTTGACTTCTTTGCTATATGTTTAAGGTTATGGGGGGGGGGGGGGTATATATATGTGGTGGAGAGCATATATGCATTTACCGAGTTTATATTATGCTGGGGTAGAATTAGAATAATTTATGCCTTGTTTTGACTATGCAATCATTTGATTCATGATTTATTTGACTTAGGTGACTATGTTTGCTCTCTTATTCATGTTAGAAATCATGCCTAGGTTTATGATTAATTACGAAGGAATGGGAACTTATTCTTGATATGTCGAATTACTTAAATTGCCCGTAGTCACATAGAGATTCCATGAACACATATCCATATGATTTTTAGTAAGTTCTTGTGCACCTTTTATCTGTAATTCTTGAGAATATGCATACATGTTGAATATGGATACTTGATTTGGACTAATAATTTTGGAACAAAATGTAAATCGTGCGGATGAGATACAATTATGGAAAACAGGACATGATGATCGGATATTGATTTATGAAGGATGCTTTTTTGCCCCTCTTTATGCTTGGATTTGGATCTGACCCTTTGGAGTCAAGTGATAACCCATGTTACTTTAGGTTTTATTAGCATGGTCGGTACATGGATTTTGTACTAGGTGGATACATGAATTTGTGTCGGGTTATTATGATACATGGAATTTGTATTGGGATACATGCATCTTGTATCGAGGTATATGGATCTTATACCGATTTGAGCATGCATTATATTATTGATTCATTTAGAAGCATACATTTAAATGCTAACTGTTGCATTCCATGTATAAATACTAGCTGGGAGCCTCGACTCCGTTGATTGAGGCATGCCAACCTTACTTGCCTTACTTGATTAGCACTATGATTATCTATTGAATTGGAAAAGCTTGCCTTAGGTCTTTCGATTGTTTTATATCTTGATGCCTATTGATCATGAGTAGATGTACTGTTCTAACTCTAGGCTTATTATTATTCTATGTTGTAAGTATTTGGATTCATCTAGCCTTGCCACTACTTTATTGAGGTTATAACTTGATACTTACTGGGTACCAACTGTGGTGTACTCTTATTATGCTTCTGCACATTTTTATGCATGTTCTAAGACTGGTATTGTGGTACCCTCTGAGTTGAGTAGGAGTGTCTTGTTGGAGATTTCGTGATAAGACGATATACTGTATCGATCCACAACACATGGAGTCCCCAACCCTATTTATCTCCTATCTATTTTTCTTCCTCACAGACAGTTGTGATCATGTATCCAGACATGTACTTATTCAGTAGTCGCTCGTGTACTTGTGTCACCTAGTTCTTGGGGGTTGTATTGTTTTGGTCATGGTTAGACCATGCTACACTTGTATCCGATATTTTACCGCTTGAAAATATTCATGCTTTTACTATAATATCACTCTGTTAATTAAAGGAAAGTGGACTATTATGTTGACTGTGAGTTGGCTTGCTTAGCAAGTGCGACTAGGCATCCTCACGGACTGAGGTGTGATTTTGGGTCGTGACAAGTTGGTATGAAAGCTCTAGGTTCATATAGGTGTCACGGGTCACGAGCATGTCTGGGAGTCTTGTAAATTGGTATGGAGACGTCCGTACTTATTTTCGAGAGGCTACAAGATGTTTATAAATTTCCCTTTTTTGATTCCTTATTATGCGACTTTGACTCGGCTTGAAGCCTATATTTCCAATTCCCTCCGACTTGTTCATACGCGAAGTTGAGCGCTCACTATCAGTTGAGATCTGACGGTTGTGGTGATATTGCACCTGTGGTGTGGGATGTTTTGCCTGGTGTTAAGGGCTGACTAATATCGTTATTTTGTGGGGGTGGGGGTTTCCATCTATAGCCACCAAGTGTTAGTGTTACCCACGTGTTCTAGGTCTTGCATAGTATAATGTGATGCTTCACATGTTGGTCTTGGCATGGTGTTAGTGTGGAAAGGTAGGGTGATTGCTTATATGCATCGATAGTTGAAGCCCCATGAAAGGAACTATTTGGATCGGGATTTGGAGCTTGGAATTTGTTCTGGTAGAGTGAAGGTATTTGGCTAGGGAAGTTCTGACCTTGGTATATAGAATCGTGAGATTAAGCATTTCTAAACATAGTAGAGTTCTTGATTGTGTGGTTTCTTGGTTGTCTTTATTTGAGCTCTTCCGAGCTTGTTAGTGTGATGATCTACATTTTCATGCTCTTAGGGATGTGGTGTGCGGGGTGGTGCAAGAGAGGCGGTCCTTAGTGAAATGGTGTTTTTCGACTTTAGAGTCAGATTGATGTTTCCAGTGCTGATGGTTCGATGGAGATGATCATTGATGAGGTTAGTAGTTGTGGTATTTTGTTCATACGGATGGTGTAGAGACTTATCATGATTTGAGGCACCAGTTTGGGTGACAGAGGATGAAGGAGGCATTAGTAGGCATACCTCGTGGTGTCTGATTTTTAGCAGGTCGAGTATGAGCAACACGGGTAGACTTGTTTACTTTGGAAGGTGGTTATACCTGCGTGGAAGTGCGGGCGTATCATTATGGACTAGTGATAGGGTAGCCACAGGCTTAGAGGAAGGTTGGTGCAATTTAAATCATTATAGGTGATGACTACTTACGTTTTGGAGGGTTTTGGATTTGATGAGAAGGGTTTGCTTGAGCTAAAAAGGGAATGTGAATGTTAGATTATCACCTTGGTGTACTATACGATCTTCAGTTTTGGATGTGTTGATGGATCTTTCTGTGTTCCTTGATGAGATTAAACATATTCTTGTAGCTTGTATATGAGTGTAGACTCGAGAGAATCAATTGATTAAACAGTGGTGGTGCTCATGGCAAGGTCATGGAAAGAATTGAGGTAGCACATGTGGGCTATCTCCTATGAGAAGATTTGAGGTTGTACGATTTATTTTGATATTTCTATGAAGAGTTTTACCTTCTGTCCAATAGGATGTATGTAATATGATGTGAGTCGGGATCGCCTGAAGTAGATGGCATGACTGTCATGAGGTTGAGTATGCATTTGGTTTGATACTTTGGGATGTGTTATGGATATTGCAACATGAGCTTATGAGAAAGTAAGCTAAGTAATAACGTGAGGTCATGGCAATTAAGGAGAAGTGTTCATTGTCAGTTCTTGGGTTATGTGATTGTGGCTTAAAGCCAAGTGAGGGGAGCCTATCATCGACGTTCGGATCACATGGTCATATGTTTTTGTAGTCTTGGACTTCGGTGTGCTTGTGGATTACGTATGGCGTGAAGAGGATGACTGAAGGACTGATTCAGACAAGGAATTTGTTGGAGGCCTGTTATATTTAACCTGGTTATTATATGCAGGTTGTGGAATGGCTCGGGTTGGACAGTCCTTTGGGGATGTAGTGTGTAAAAGGAAAAGATTCGCTCGGTTGTTCCTTTAGAGTATTCATGTGCTAACGGAGCACTAACCTTTGTCATGTTTGGCTATGTACTCGGGACTAGGACGGAGTGGGTGACTTTCGAGGATGGTTCTAGTAGGTTGAAGATTTAGGATGTGGTACCTATAGATTTTTGGATTCATCGTGTGGCTATGAAGTTGAGATTAACACCAGATTGTGGAAGATACTTGGGGTATATCTGTAACTTCCTAGGTTCTGCGAGGTACGGATTGAGAGATAGAAGAAACAACTTCAAACTCATAGAAGATCTCATCAGAGTAGGTGTTTCGGTTGGAGGTCCTATTGGGTGTATAAGAGGGCATAAAGTGGTTTACTAGTCTTAGGACGACAAGATTTCGCATTGGGATCATTTTGGATGAGTTTTTATGGAGGTCCATTGTGTACTAGGAAAGAGAAGTGTTGCCATGAAGGCGGGTCATGAGTAATATGAAAAAGTTAGGTCCATTTAGCAGTAACTTGGGTTGACATGGTAATAGAGATGATCGGTTCTGTTGGTATAATAGGGCCTTACATATGTTTTGTGGCAATACCTTTCGATTTTGAAAGCCTGCATGACTTGGTTGGTTTGGAGGCATTCAGTTCCGATGGATTATTTATGTGAAAATGGGTTCCGATGGCTCGCTTATGTGCAAATGGGGAGGTTGTTGCGTGTTGCAATTTTTCTCCTGAACTGAGTTAAGTGGAAGATTTCCGATCGATAAGGTGAATATCCTACTGTGATTCAAAGTTGACAACAAGATTCTCGTTGTTTTGCATTAAGGTAGGATAGATGCAGTGAGTTGTGTGAGATTGAGATTGAATGGATAAGGTTGTGGTTCAGTTTGAAAGGGACGGCATGTATTCTAGACAACATGGGGATTTCATCATGTTTAAAATAATGCTAGCAGTATCTTGCATCGCCTGAGGAGAGTGTGTGTCGTAAAAGATACACTGTAGATTGATTTGCGGATGTTACTATTGCTATAGAGATTAAGTAGATTGTAGCCATGGATGTTCGGATTGTTGCTACCTGGTGCTGAATGTTATGGGAGCATTTCTCATGAAATGATTGTGTATGCGTGATGTGTCAACCATAAGTGGGAGAGATAGGGATCAAGTATGGAGATTTTGTATTCCCGAGGATTAAAGATTTGATCTTTGTGGAGGCACATTATTCCGTTGGTTGCAGACTGCGAAGGTGTATTAAGGGCTAGACAACTAGTTTCATGTGTCATTGATGAGATCATTATGGATTTTTGGAGGTTATTTACCTATTTAGGATGATCTGAATCGGTTTTGGGGCTTATTGGTAGCCCTAAGAGTGAGTATTCTACATTGGATCGGATTTTCTTACTCAGTGCAACATTTCCTATAGGGCTATCGGGCCGAATGGATATTATTCCTACCTTGATCTGTTTCATGTGTTACTCTCTTATGCAATGATGGCTTGTGAGGCTACTTGATTATGCACATGAATGTTTTGGTCCTATTTAGGCATTGTGGTATTATATGAGCGAGATGACTCTTGAGATGTTGATTTGTTTTTTGCACCGTACTTGTTCTTGCCTTTTTGTTTCTTCCCGTGGTCATGTTTATACACGGTATGTGCTTGTTGTTGATACACATGTATTTGGTGATCATGAGGATTCTGGCTCAATGAGTATTCCTGTGTGGAGCTATATGATGATTGAATCGGGTTGCATGCCGCAATATTATTATGTTTGGATATGCTGGTGCTTACTCCGCGTGTTTTGTTTCTACCTTGTGGGATGGATTCACAACAATATGCTTTTGTAATAGTATCTGTCAGGATTGTCAGGCAATTTGGTTCTCTTTCCGTTATTGGCTACATTTGAGTTATTGCTTGTTGGTGCATAGATTGCATTGTATGCGATTCTAGAGGGAATTTGGTGTGGCTTGTCGGCCGGGCATTTTGTATTGGTTGAGACGAGATTATTGGATATGGAATTAGTACAATAAGATGTGGATAAGGTGTTCTAGGAAGTAGAATGTCACTAGTCAGCTCTAATTTTGGTAGTGATATTTTTCGGGTGAGAGAACTCCATGAATTGTTGATTTAATAGGTATGAGTTTTTGCAGGTCCCTTTCATCATCAATAGAGTTGCAAAGGTTTAGAACGAGGTTGTATTTGATATGAGGAATATTACTGGCGCCAGAATTGGTAATGAGCATCTATTATGGTCAAAAGATGTTACTATGGGCATATGACTTATGTAGTACGTCGTGTATTACATTTTTGGGAGTATACTTATGGTTTCATACAGCTAGTTGAGATTGATACAATGTATGTATATAGGAATCACACCTTATGGGGATTTTCGAATGTTAGAATTCAATTTTAAGACTTATGGAGTTAGGCTGAAGGAAGAATCTTCAGTCTGGATGGTGCTAGTGGGCGTATATGGTTTGAGGTGACATGAGATCTCTCTGAGTATGTGTATGATAAGTTATATAGCGATTCGGTAGTGTAACGACCTGGCTGGTCATTTCATGTATTGTAGCCTCGTTCCCTTATTTATCGCTTCTTCTATGTTCATTTGTGGGTATGTGACTTGCCGGGGTGGTTAGATTGGTTTCGGAGAAGTTTTGAAGTGAATCGGAACACTTAGTCCCAAGGTTGGAAGCTTAAGTTGAAAACATTGACCGGAGTTTGACTTTTGTGTAGACGACTTCGGAATGGAGTTTTGATGGTTCTGATAGCTTCGCATGGTGATTCTGGACTTAGGCGTATGTCCGGATATTGATTTGGAGGTCCGTAGGTCATTTTGGCTTGAATTGGCGAAAGTTGAAAAGTTAAAGGTTTGGAAGGCTGAGAGGTTTGATCGAGAGTCGACTTTGTTGATATCAGGTCCATATTTCGGTTCTGGGTGTTGGAGTAGGTACGTTTGTCATATATGACTTGTGTGAAAAATCAGAGGTCAATAGGAGTTGGTTTGGTATGACTCGACATTAGTTTTAGAACTTGAAAGTTCATTAGTTCAGTAGGCTTGAATTGGGCTACGATTCGTGATTTTGATGTTGTTTGATGTGATTTGAGGCTTTGACTAAGTTCGTATCATGTTTTAGGACCTTCTGGTATGTTTGGATGGGATCCCGAGGGCCTTGGTATAATTTGATTCAAGGTCAGCTTCATTTTGGACCTTGTTGGACTACTGAAACTGTGCATTTAGTTTCCTTATACGCGATCACGAGGGGAGGATCGCGATCGCAAAGGGTATTTTGGTGACTGGTGGAATTTGTGCAACACATTCGCGAGACGGGGTACGCGTTCACGAAGGTTGAAGTAGGTTGTTCATCGCGAATGCGCGATGGGTGTCACGTTCGCATAGGAGGTTTTGTCAGCTGGTATCTTTTGTGCTTTGCGAATGCGAGGCATTTTCCGCATTCGCAAAGAGGAACACCTAGGCCGCAGATTTAAAACCCCATTTCGAGTGTTAGAGTTATTATTTTATATTTTGAGTTGTAGAGCTCGGTTTTGGGCGATGTTGGAGCGAATTTTCATGTCTTGGATCGGGGTAAGCATTTTTTACACAGATTTGTTCATTTATCATGATTCTATCCTTATTTTAATCATTTATTTGGTGATTTGGAGTAGAAAAATAGGGGATTCTGTAGAAACTTTTCAAAAATGAAAAATGGGGTATGGAGGTCGATTTGCGGTTAAAATTGGATGATTTTGGTATGGTTGGACTTGTAATCGAATGGGTGTCCGGAATTTGTGAGGTTTGTCGGGTTTCGAGGTGCTGGCCCGGGGTTAACTTTTTGGGTTGACTTTTTGATTTTGATAAAGATTGAAACTTTATTATTTAAAGTTGTTCCTATGACATTATTTGTTAATATTGAGTTGCTTGTGACTAGATTCGAGTCTTTTGGAGGCCGATATATGTGGGAAGGGTTCGTTGGAGCATTGAGTTGCGTGCTTTGAGGTAAGTAACGTTTTTAAACTTGGAATTGAGGCATTTATCCCTAGAAAATGTGTTATTTGTGTTATGATGGGGTGACGCAATTGCTAGGTTATGGGGTGTGGGTGTGCACCGTGGTAATCATTATCCGTTTGATTCTTTTGTACTGTGTTGTTATCAAGTCTTGTTCTATCCGTGAAATCCATACTTGTTAGAGTAATTGAACTTTGATTCATGTTAGAAACCATGTTTAGCCTATGAGCTTATTCGGTTAAGACCTAATGAGGTTATTTATATTGTTTTGAGTTATCTGCTTTAACTGTAATTATATACTCAATCATGATTCTTAATTTACATATTATATCTCAGTCTTTGCTATCAAGCACTGTTCCATCACATGTCATTATTGTTTGGGCTAAATGGTACGAGATTTGTGAGCCCTTGAGACTTAAGAGATTGATGACTGAGGTGGGTATGAGAGCCGAGTTGTGATTGTTATTGTGGATCGGACTGCACGCCACAGCAGGCCATATTGTCTTTATGATTATTATGTGGATCGGGCTGCACATCGCAGTATGACTTATAACCTTTATATTAGCGCTTGAGAAGGAACCGCTCCTCTGGAGTCTTACATACCAGCAGTTAGCACATGCACAGTGATATATATACACGTGCTTTGGTGAGAGGCATTGATGCCAGGCACCCATAGAGTGCTGAGTAACTGTGTGCAAGTTGTATGGGCATTTGGCAGACATTTGAACCATTTTCTAAAAGTGTGAGTACTTGGGGATATCGCCATGAAATCATTCATTTGACATGCATATCTTACATGTAGGCATAGAGATGTACCATTCCTCATACTAGCTGTAATTTACATGTTCCAATCAGTGTTGGGATTTAATTATTGAACTTGAAAGCATGTCTAAATTTTCGTAACATGAACGAGCTGATTATGATAATTTCTTTGAGTTGTTTATTGTTTCTTTAATCATTTAGTCCGTGTTGTCATTATATTGGACTTTGATTGTCTACTTCTGAGCTCGTCGCTGCTTTCAACCCAAGGTTATTTTTATTACTTTGTGAGAATATGAGTCGGTTGTTCTCATGCTATACTCTGCACTTCGTGTGCGGATCCAGGTATATCTGGACGTGGTGATTGCTAGATCTGTGCTAGTACCTACTTGGGAGCCTTCGAGGTACCTGCTATGACGTTCGCAGACCTCGACTCTCTTTCCTTTTATTTTCTTCAGTACTATTCTATTACCTAGAGTTTTGGTTTATGTTGATACTTAGTAGTGCTCATATGCTCGTTGACACTAGATTTTGGGGTGGTTGTAGTAGTATTTCAGTTATTTGTATCAGATATTCATGAGATTTCCGATGTTGAGTTTATTAAAACATCTTTTATTTAAATGATTAGATGTTATTTTATTGTCGGCTTTCCTAGCAAGTGTGTTAGGCGCCATCACGACATGTTGGGATTTTGGGTCATGACAAGTTGGTATCAGAGCACTAGGTTACTTAGGTCTCACAAGTCATGAGCAGGTTTAGTAGAGTCTTTTGGATCGGTACAGAGACTTTTGTACTTATCTTCGAGAGGCTACCGAACCATTAGAAAACTTAGCTTTCTTGAATTCTTGTCGTGTAGATTTGTAATTCCGGAATCTGAACTTCTACTCTTCTATTCGCTCATAGATGGTGAGGACGTGTACGATCGGATCAGGCAGATGGTAACCAGTACCACCAGCTAGGGTCGCGAGAGGCCGGGGCCACTGTAGAGGCCGAGGTGCGGTTCGTACTACAGCTGGGGAACCACATGTGGAGCTACCGGTTGCTCTAGCTGAAGACCAGATACTAGATGTTGTTGAGCTGGTGGGACTAGCTTAAGCACTAGCTGTGCCCATTGTGATCCCAGGCCTTCAGGAGGCCTTAGCCCAGATTTTGACTTTGTGCCCTAGCCTAGCTCAGGCAGTCTCCGTTCCAGCTGCACCAGCCACTTCAAAGGCCGGGGGAGGTGCCTAGACTCCTGCCGCCCATACTCCAGAGCATATATCTTAGAGACTCTAGACACCGGGGGTACTACCACACACCTAGAGCTGTATGGGAGGCTTAAGCCTCCAGAGTTTAGTGGGCAGAGTTAGAGGATGCTTAGGATTTTATTGGCAGGCACCAGCGGATCTTTCGCACATCGGGTATATTAGAGACCAATGGGGTTGCATTCACTATATTTCAGCTAACCGGGGTAACCTACAGATGTGGTAGGCTTATGAGCTGACAGTCCAGCCGACGCTGCACCACTTACGTGGCATGAGTGTTCAGTTCTCTTCTTAGAGAAGTTTGTCCCCCTAACTCGTAGAGAGGAGTTTCATAGGCAGTTTGAGAAGCTACACTAGGAGAGTATGATAGTGACTCAGTATGAGATAAGATTTGCATATCTGGCTCGTCATGCAGTTTGGTTGATTCCAATAGAGAGAGAGAGAGAGAGAGAGAGAGAGAGAGAGAGAGAGAGAGAGAGAGAGAGAGAGAGAGAGAGAGAGAGAGAGAGAGAGAGGATTAGGAGGTTTATTAATGGCCTTAGCTATGGCTTACGCTTCAGTTTATCTTGAGAAGCTGAGACAAATGTTAGGTTTGACCATATGGTCAAGATTGTTTGGCGCTTGGAGTCGGTTCGCAGGCTTGAGCACGAGGAGAGGGAGGGCAAGAGGCCCCATGTTTAAGGTAGTTTACACGGTACCTCATCTAGAGGTCAGTCTCATCACAGTAGGGGTCGTCCTTACAGGCCCGCTCAGATGGCTCTTCCTGTTCATCGTGGTGCATTAGCTGGTCATGGTTCATACAATGCTCGTCCATGTCATTCATCTTTCAGTGCCCTCCCAGCTCAGAGTTCATCCCGTGCTCCAACGGTGTAAGGTTCATCAGTATCAGTTTCTTCTAGTGGCTATTCTGGTTCTTGGGATCTGATTCAGGCCCCACCGCCATTGTCGGATCGAGATTGCTTCGAGTGTGGAGAGTTGAGGCATGTGAGTAGGTATTTCCCCCATCTTATGGGAGGTCCAGTTCAGCAAAGAGATCAGGCTATGACTTCTGCACCAGTTACTTCACCACCCGCTCAGCCAGCTCGGGATGGGACTCAGGCAGTTTGAGGTCGCCCTAGAGGGGAGGTCAATCAGGTCATGGTTAGGCTCGATGCTATGCTTTTCCCGCCAGGCCAAAGGTAGTTGCTTTAGAAGTAATGATCACATGTATTGTTTCAGTCTGGGACAGGGATGCTTCAGTATTATTTGACCCTAGTTCCACATATTCATATGTATTCTCGTACATTGCTCATTGTTTGGACATGCCCAGTGATTCCTTAGTTATACCTGTTCATGTATCTACACAGGTGGGTGACTCTATTATTGTGGATCATATGTATCGATCGTGTGTGGTGACTATTAGGGGATTGGAGACAAGATTTGATCTTTTACTGCTTAGCATGGTCAATTTTGACGTGATTTTAGGCATGGATTGGTTGTCACCATGCCACACTATTCTGGATAGTCACGCTAAGACCGTGTCATTGGCGATGCTGGGATTGCCGAGGGTTGAGTGGAGAGGTTCCTCACATTATGTTCCCAGTATAGTGGTTTCATACTTGAAGGCTCAACGAATGGTTGAGAAGAGATGTTTGGCATATTTGTCTTTTGTGAGGGATGTTGGTGTTGATACTCCTATAATTGAGTCTGTTCCGATATGCAGGACTTTCCGGATGTGTTTCTTGCATACCTGCAAGGTAGGCCACCCGATAGGGACATTGATTTTGGTATTGACCTGGTATCAAGCACTAAGCCCATTCTATTCCTCCGTATCGTATGGCACCAACAGAGTTGAAGGAATTGAAAGAACAACTTCAGGAACTATTTGATCAGGGATTCACTAGGCCTAGTGTGTCGCCTTGGGGTGCAACAGTTGTGTTTGTGAAGAAGAAGGATGGTACTATGTATATGATTGATTAAAGGCAGTTGAACAAAGTTACAATTAAGTACAAGTACCCACTATCACGTATTGATGACTTATTTGACCAGCTTCAGGGAGCTAGAGTATTTTCAAAGATTGATTTGAGGTTTGGATATCATCAGCTGAAGATTTAGGATTCTGATATTCTGATGACGACATTTAGGACTCGCAATGGTCACTACGAGTTCCTTGTGATATCTTTTGGGATGACCAATGCCCCAACAACTGTTATACATCTAATAAACAGTGTATTGCAACCATATCTTGATTCTTTTGTCATTGTATTCATTGATGATATATTGGTGTACTCATGCAGCCAGGAGGATCATGAGCAATATCTAACAATTGCTCTCCTCACACTCTTCAAGTGTGAGTTTTGGCTTGATTCTATGGCATTCTTGGGGCACGTGATGTCCAGTGAGGGGATCAAGGTAGATTTGAAGAAGATTTAGGTAGTTCAGAGTTGGCCCAGACCGTCTTTAGCTACTGAGATTTGGAGTTTTCTTGGTTTGGCCGGGTATTATCTCCATTTAGTTGAGGGTTTCTCATCCATTGTTGCACCTTTGACTAGATTGACCTAGAAGGGTGCCCCATTTAGGCGGTCTGATGAGTGTGAGGAGAAATTTCAGAAGCTCAAGACTTCCTCGACCATAACTCCAGTTCTAGTTTTGCCTTCAGCATCAGTTTCATATATAGTTTATTATGATTCTTCGCGGATTTGCATCAGGTGCGTGTTGATGCAGGAGGGTAGGGTGATTGCTTATGCCTCGTGCCAACTGAAGCCCCATGAGAAGAACTTCTTCGTTCATGATTTAGAGTTGGCATCCATTATTCATGCATTGATGATTTGGAGGCACTATCTCTACGGTGTCTCTTGCGAGGTATTCACAGATCATCGGAGTCTACAACACTTATTTAAGCAGAAGGATCTAAACCTGAGATAGCAGAGGTTGCTAGAGCTGTTAAAAGACTATGATATCACCATTTTGTAGCATCCCGGGAAGGCCAACGTGGTGGCCGATGCCTTGAGTAGAAAGGATGTGAGTATGGGTAGCCTTGCATACATTTCAGTTAGCGAGATACCATTAGCATCGGATGTTTAGGCTTTGTCCAATCAGTTTGTGAGATTGGATGTTTCAGATCCTAGATGAGTTCTTGCTTGCATAGTTTCTTAGTCTTACTTGTATGAGCGCATCAGAGCGCATCAGTATGACGATCCCTATTTTCTTATCCTTAAGGACACGGTGCATCACGATAATTCCAAGGAGGTTTCTATGGGAAATGATGGGGTGTTGCGGATGCATGGTCAGATATGTGTGCCCAATGTGCATGGGTTGCGTGAGTTGATTCTTTAGGTGGCCCACATTTCACGGTATTCCATTCATGCTATTACGACCAAGATGTATCAGGACTTGAGCAACACTATTAGTGGAGAAGAATGACGAAAGATATAGTAGAGTATGTGGCTCGGTGTTTGAACTGTCAGCAGGTGAAGTACGAGCACCAGAGACCGGGCGGTTTGCTACAGAGACATGAGATTCCCAAGTGGAAATGGGAGCGCGTTACCATGGACTTCGTTGTTGGGATCCTATGGACTTTGAAGAAATTTGATGCTGTTTGGGTGATTGTGTACCGATTGACTAAGTCCGCACATTTTTATTCCGGTTGTGACCACCTACTCTTCAGATCAGTTGGCTCAGATCTATATCCGTGAGATTTTTCATCTTTATGGTGTGCCGGGTTCCATTATTTCTGATCAGGACACATAATTCACATCGCATTTTCAGAGAGCAGTGCAGCGAGAGTTGGGCACACGAGTTTAGTTGAGCACAACATTCCAGCCGTAGATGGACGGACAGTCTGAGCGCACCATTCAGATTTTGGAGGATATGCTACGCGCCTATGTTATGGATTTCAGGGTTTTTTGGGATCAATTCTTACCAGTTGCAGAGTTTGCCTACAACAATAACTACAATTTGAGTATTCAAATGCTCCTTTTGAGGCCTTATATGAGAGGCGGTGTTGTTCTCCAGTAGGTTGGTTCGAGCTGGAAAGGCTAGCTTGTTGGGTACTGATTTGGTTCGGGATGCCTTGGAGAAAGTCAAGTTGATTCAGGAACGACTTCGTACAACACAGTCTAAATAGAAGAGTTATGCTGATAGGAAGGTTCGTGATGTTGCATATATGGTAGTGAGAAGGTGTTACTTAGAGTTTTGCCCATGAATGGTGTAATGAGGTTCGGAAAGAAGTGCAATTTGAGCCCTCGGTATATTGGACCTTTTGAGGTGTTTGAGAGGATTGGAGATGTGGCCTACAAGCTTGCATTGTCACATAGACTATCGAGTGTTCACCCAGTGTTTCATGTTTCTCTACTTCGGAAGTATTATGGTGATCCTCCACACGTTTTGGATTTCAGCACGGTTCATCTAGATGGGGATTTGACTTATGATGTGAAGTCGAGCCATTTTGGATCGGCAAGTTCGAAAGTTGATATCAAAGAATATAGCTTCGGTGAAGGTCCAGTGGTGAGGCCATCTTGTCGAGGAAGCTACTTTGGAGATTGAGCGGGAGACATGAAGCAGATATCCACATCTATTTGAGACTCCAAGTATGATTCTAGACTCGTTCAAGGACGGCCGTTTGTTTAAGAGGGGGGAAATGTAATGACCCGCCGGTCATTTCATGTATTGTAGCCCCGTTCCACTATTTATCACTTATTCTGTGTTCATTTGAGGTTATGTAATTTGCCGGGATGGTTGGATTGGTTTCGGGAAAGTTTCGAAGCAAATTGGGAAACTTAGTCCCAAGGTTGGAATCTTAAGTTGAAAGAGTTGATCGGAGTTTGACGTTTGTGTAGACGACTCCAGAATGGGGTTTTGATGGTTCCGATAGCTTTGTATGGTGATTCTTGACTTAGGAATATGTCCGGATATTTTGTTGGAGGTTTATAGGTAGTTTTGGCTTGAAGCAAAAGTTGGAAAGTTGAAGGTTTGGAAGGTTGATAGGTTTAACCGAGAGTTGACTTTGTTGATATCAGGTTCTGATTTCGGTTCCGGAAGTTGAAGTAGGTCCGTTGTGTCATTTATGACTTATGTGCAAAATTTGAGGTCAATCAGAGTTGGTTTGGTTTGATTTGGCATTAGTTTTAGAAGTTGGAAGTTCATTAGTTCAATAGGCTTGAATTGGGATGCGATTTGTGATTTTGATATTGTTTGATGTGATTTGAGGCTTCGACTAAGTTCGTATCGTGTTTTAGGACCTGTTGATATATATGGATGGGGTCCCAGGGGCCTCGGGTGTGATTCAGATCAAGGTCGACTTCATTTTGGACCTTGTTGGACTGCTAAAACTGTGCATATGGTTTCCTTATACGTGATCGCGAGGGGAGGATCGCGATCGCAAAGGGTCTTTTGGTGACTAGTGGAATTTTTACATCGCGTTCGCACGACTGGGGACGCAATTGCGAAGGTTGAGGTAGGTTGTTCATCGTGAACACGTGATCGGTGTCGCGTTCGCGTAGAAGGGAGGTAAGGCTTAGGGGTGGCAGACATTTATTCTTCGCGGTCGCGAGGCCTTGACCACGATCGCTAAGCTTTAGGGTGTTTGGTCATTGCGTTCGCGACTTGGATATTGAATTCACATAGGAGTTTTTGTCAGCTGGTATCTTTTGTGCTTCGCGAACGCGAGGCATTTTCCGCGTTCGCGAAGAGGAACACTTGGGCAATAGTTTTAAAATCCCATTTCGAGGGTTAGAGTTATTATTTCATATTTTGAGTTGCAGAACTCGGGTTTGGGTGATTTTGGAGGGGATTTTCACGTCTTGGATCAGTGTAAGTGTTTTTGACTCAGATTTGTTCATTTATCATGACTTCATCCTTGTTTTTATCATTTATTTGGTGATTTGGAGTAGAAAAATGAGGATTTTGTAGCAACGTTTCAAAAATGAAAAATGGAGGTTTGAAGGTCGATTTGAGGTCGAGATTGAATGATTTTGCTATGGTTGGACTCGTAAGCGAATGGGCATCCGGAACTTGTGAATTTTGTCGGGTTCCGAGGCGCGATCCACGAGGTTGACCTTTTGGGTTGACCTTTTGATTTTGATAAAGATTAAAAGTTTATTGTTTGAAGTTGTTCCTAAGGCATTATTTGTTGATATTGAGTTGTTTGTGATTAGATTCGAGTCATTTGGATGCCGATACGCATGGGAAGGGTCTGTTGGAGCATTGAGTTGCACGCTTTGAGGTAAGTAAGGTTTCTAAACTTGGATCTGAGGGTATTTATCCCTGGAAAATATGTTATTTGTGTTGTGATGGGGTGACACACATGCTAGGTGACAGGCGTGTGGGCGTGCACCGTGGTAATCATGATCCAGTTGATTCTTTTGTACTATGTTGTTATCGAGTCTTGTTCTATCCGTGAAATCCTTACTTGTTAGAGTAGTTGAACTGTGATTCATGTTAGAAATCATGTTTAGGCTATGTGCTAATTATCTTGAGACCTAATGAGGTTATTTATGTTATTTTGAGTTATCTGCTTTAACTGTAATTATATACTCAGTGACGTCCAAATCCACTACTAAAAAGTAAATGGACACGGTCGCATGCAATATAATTTACCCAACTATGAGTCAGGGTCGAATCCCACAGAGAACTATATGTAGGCGATTAGGTGTGTAAGAGAATTATCACTTATTATGCTAAGCCAAACACTTAGAAATGTGATTGTGAAAATATTATAGCTAAATACGGAAATATAAACTAACCTAGAAAGCAAATAAAATGATCAATGGCTCCAAGCATGGATGCATTAGGAATTACACTCAAGTAACGATCCAATGTATTTCACGATTTTACAAATACGAGCGATTTTATGTTAATTAGTCTCGGGTAATAATTCTATATTAGCTTCTTCCGAAGACTAACAAGACTTCCTAATTGAATTATCCCTAAAACAATTAAGAGATTAAGCAGCCTCAAGTTCTTGTTAATTAATCTTTTCCAACCCCAAATTATCTTTTCCAAAATTAATTCGAAGTAAATGGGCGAGTTCTGGGGTTAGCTAATCCCTTTGAAAATATTAAAGAACAAGAATAATTAAAGAAACAATAACTCACTTTAATATAACTAAAAATCGTTCAATACATAAGCACAACAAGATATTTAATCCATACTTTAAATATGAATATTCCCATAAACTAGATTCAAGTATTGGAAAAAATATTAGACACTTAGATATTCTATACAAAGCAAGGAAATGAAGAAATGAGCATAAATGGGTAAGAAATTCTCAACCAAAAGCTTCAAATCTTCAAGACCCAAGTATGTGTGTAAGAACCCTAGCTCCAAAACTTGTGTTCTCTAGTCTAAGGACTGAAAAATAAGCCAAAGATCTTTTACAAATGATCTAGGTCGTGTATTAAATGGCTTGGGGGTCAAAAACGTGAAATTCTAGAACTGCCCAGTTTTTCCGCCTAGTTGTTCTTCGCATTCGCGAAGGCTTGTTTCCATCATCTTCGCGTTCGCGACTATACTTTCGTGTTCGTGAAGGTTTGCTTCCTCTAGCATCGTGTTCGCGTATAGCTCTTCGCGTTCGCGAAGGTTTGTTGCCTGATACTCCACGTTCGCGTCTAACCCTTCGCATTCGCGAAGGGTAATTCACTGGGCAGTACTTTTGTTTGCATTTTAGCTCCTTTTTGACTCATTTTCACATGGTTTCTTCACCATCACTCCTAAATCACTTGATATCTGAAATATGCCAATAAACCTCAATAGATGCCTTAGTTTCTTAACAAAATCATACAAAAGCCTAAGTATCAAGAGGAGATAAGTACGCAATCATGATTCTTAATTTGCCTATTATATATCAGTCTATGCTATCATGCACTATTACATCTCATGTTATTATTGTTTGGGCTGAGTGGTACGAGATTTGTGAGCCCTTGAGACTTAAAGAGAATGATTGTAAGGCCCCGTAAAATTTTGCAAAAGAAAATAATGTTTTATGGTGCCAGACTAGGCTTACGTGTTTGAGGATTGTAGAAATTCTTTACGGAGGCATATCAATGGCCATTGGCCAAGGAAGTTCACCGATTGGCTAGTTTGGGAGTTCGTCTTGCGGACTCTAGTGAAGGAGGGGTAATTGTGCAAAATAGGGCTGAATCATCGCTTGTTGTGGAAGTGAAGGAGAAACAGTACAACGATCCATTTTTGGTGCAATTGAAAGAGGGGATTCATAAACATAAGATCATGGCCTTTTCTCTTGGCATGGTAGATGGTACACTAAGGTACCAAGGGCGACTATGTGTTTCAAACGTGGATGGTCTCTGTGAAAGAATTATGACTGAAGCTCACACTTCTAGGTATTCCGTGCACCCAGGTTCTACAAAAATGTATCATGATCTTAAGGAAGTCTATTGGTTGAATGATATGAAGAGGAATGTGGCGAACTTTGTGGCAAGATGTCCGAATTGTCAGCAAGTGAAGGCCGAACACCAAAGGCCCGGTGGGTTGGCACAGAACATAGAAATTCCAATGTGGAATGATTAATATGGACTTTGTTGTAGGATTACCGCGCACTCCGCGCAAGTTTAACTCAATTTGGATGATTGTGGATCGACTCACGAAATCAGCAAACCTTTTACCGGTTAAGGCTACTGATACAACGGTACAATATGCTCAGTTGTATATCAAAGAAATAGTCAGGTTGCATGGCACCCCAGTCTCCATCATTTCTGATCGGGGAGCACAATTCACTGTTAATTTTTGGAAGAAATTTCAGCAAGGTTTGGGTACTCAGGTGAATCTTAGTACAAACTTTCACCCGCAGACTGACGGGCAGGCAGAGCGGACTATTCAGACGCTTGAGGATATGTTGCGCGCTTGTGTTCTAGATTTCAAAGGTAGTTGGGATGATCATTACCACTCATAGAATTTTCATACAACAATAACTATCACACTAGCATTCAAATGGCACCGTTCGAGGCTTTATATGGTAGGAGATGTAGATCTCTCATTGGGTGGTTTGAAATCGGGGAAGCAGAGTTGATAGGGCCAGACCTCGTGCATCAAGCCAGGAAAAAAGTTAAAATGATTAAGGAGCGGTTGAAAACTGCTCAGAGTCGTCAGAAATCCTATTCGGATGTTCATCGTAGGGATTTGGAATTCAAAGAAGATGATTGGGTATTCTTGAAAGTTTCCCCCATGAAGGGTGTAATGCAATTTGGTAAGAGAGGGAAATTGAGTCCGAGGTATGTCGGACCGTACAAAATCATTCAGAGGATCGGTGAGGTGGTGTACAAGCTTGAGCTACCACCTGAGATGTCATTAGTACACCCGGTGTTTCATGTGTCTATGTTGAAGAAAGTAGTTGGAGATCCGGCACTCATTGTTCCGGTTGAGACTGTTGAGGCTAATGAGAAATTTACTTACGAAGAGATTCCAATTTCTATTATTGATCGGCAAGTCCAAAAATTGAGAAATAAAGAAATTGCCTCCGTGAAAGTGTTATGGCAAAACCAACAGGTTGAAGAGGCTACCTGGGAGGCCGAGGAAGAAATGAAGAAAAAGTATCCTTATTTGTTTGAATGACTATATATTTATAAAGTTGTGATCTAGGAAAATTATAAGACTTACTTTCTATGAATTCTGTATCATTTGAACAATTGGCGTTAAGGGTGTTCCTTTCTGGAAATATATTTCTTATGAGGTCACAGTTAGTGTTGTTTTGTATTATGTTATGTCGTTGGATTATGTATATGTTGTTAGGATGTGTTTCTAGGGCTCTTTGACAGGGGGATAGGCCTAGTTACAAGGGAAACTCTGGCGAAAGTTTTGGAAATTTAGGAAATTAGTCAAATTTGGGGCTGCTGGTGTGTGGTATGAAAAACTGAGTTGCACAAGATGCTAATAACAGATTTTGACCCTCATTCGAGGACGAATGATCCTAAGTGGGGGAGATTGTAAGGCCCCGTAAAATTTTACAAAGAAAATAATGTTTCATGGTGCCGGACTAAGCTTACGTGTTTGAGGATTGTAGAAATGAGGCTCGAACCTTTTGGGTTGAACAATGCACCGGAAAGTAAAGAAAAACTCTTTGGCAGAAAAACGCGTTACTGCGGTCCATTATGCGACCGCAGAATCACTCTGCGGGCCGCATAATGGCCGCAAAAGTGAGGCAGGAGAGGGTCAGTTTGGATATAATTTTGCGGTTGACTATGCGACCACATAGCTATTCTGCGGTTCATTATGCGACCGCATAACAGGTCTGCGGACTGCATAGTGACCGCAAACATAGACAAAATTTTGGCCGGTTTTGGTCACCAATTATGCGACCGATATGCGGTCCGCATATCGATTATGCGATCGCAGACCTTGTTCAGGGGCTCCATTTTTGGATTTTTAAAACCCGACCCTACTTTGTTAAATACACTCTTTGGGCCATTTTTTAGCTATAATCTGACATTTTAGAGCGAGAGAGAGTGCCCTAGAGTGAGAAGGTGTTGTTCAATAATTGTTCTTTAATTCTTGATCAAGTTTTTGAAGATTAAGAAGGGAAACTCACTAGGTCTTCATCCTAGAGGTAAGATTCTACACCCTAACCCTCAATTTCGAATTTTGTCTAATTAGCAAGATAATTTTTGGATATGAGAGTTGTTTATTTTACATGCATGTATTATCAACGGGTGTAGGAAGATTGTTGAGCAAAAAATGATAAAGATTGGATTGTGGGATGATGGAATCCTCCATAAAAGGACCTTGAAACCTTAATGCATACCTAGTGTTTGATAAAATGCTCAAATGAGCTAGAACCATGAGCATCTTCCTAATTTTGGTTCGATTTTTTATATTTCTACAATAGATTGAAGTTGCTAAGAATTCTGGAATATTTTAGAGTTAAGGAAGCTCGATTGAGGTATATTGGCTAAACTCTTCTTTAAGAATTGGAATTCCCATTATCCTTGTAAGTTCCAAGATGTTGATTACAAATCGAGTATTCTGATAAGTTTTGTGATAAAGATATATGTTCAATTCATGTTTCAAATGCTCTTATCATATTGCATTATAAATTGAGGATGTGTTCCAAACTATGGATTGTGTATCCACATGTGATAATTTCAAGTCGTGATTTATGTGAAAGTTATTATGCCAAGTTTTGCAGAGATTGGGATTGTGATACACCTCCACCCGCATTTATTGGGGTTAGGCGGTACGACCGCTTTGTGTATAGTTTTGGTATTGTTGTGGCACCACCATCCATATATAAATATTGGGGTGAGGTGGCATAGCCGTTTTGTGTTGGTATTGGTATTGTTGATGCATTTCCACCCGCATACATTGGGGTGAGGCGGCATAACCTCTTTGTGTAGGTTCTTGGTACTATGGTTATACATCCACCCGCATACATTAGGGTGAGGCAACCGGGCCGCTTGAGTAGAGTTGTGGTATTGTACTTACACCTCCACCTGCATACATCGGGTGAGGCAGCGGGGCCGCTTTATGTAAAGATGGTTACAAAGAATCTCATCTTAAATCCTATAAATGTTATTGATAGCTCTTAATAAGCTTGCTCTGGTTTAAACGGTTATCTATATTATTCTATTGTCCCCCTGATTCATCATATTCATATTGTATTTCTAAATTCTTAAATTGGTGTTGGTTTACATACTAGTACTATTCGACGGTACTAACGTCCCTTTTGCCGGAGGCGCTGCATCTTTAAATGGATGCAGGTGGTTCCTCAGCAGGAGGTATTGATTAGTGATAGCAGTACACTTTCTTCCCAGCTGACCTGGTGAGCCCCACTTCATCCCGGGGTCATGTATCTTTTGTTCTTTGTGTATTCTGTTTGAGGTATAGCTGGTGCTTTGTTGCCGACATTATCATTGTACTCTTCTTTATCTATAGAGGCTCCGTAGACATAGTGTGGGTTGTGTATTGGTTCTTGGAAAGACAAACTATGTTATGATGTGGTTCTATTACTTGTCCCATTTGAGACTTTAAAAATGATAAAAACTATTGATAATGAATTGGTATTGTAGACATGATCACATTTTTGTCTAATTAATGAAAATATGTATTATCTTTATTCGTGGATGAATTTGGGTAGAAGAAAATCTAACAGGCTTGATCGGTCAAGTTCACTCGATTGAGCGTCGGTCACGCTCCTCGGTTTTGGTACGTGACAATGATGACTGAGGTGGGCCTGAGAGCCGAGCTGTGATTGTTATTGTGGATCGGGTTGCGTGCCATAGCTGGCCTTATAGGCTTTATATTAGCTCTTGGGCAGTATTTGCCCCTCCGGAGTCTGACTTACCAGCAGTGAGGGCAGGCACAATGATATATATACACGTGCTTTGGTGAGACATGTACAGTGCCGAGTGATTGTGTGTGAGTTGTGTGGGCATTTGGCAGACAGTGTGAGCATTTTATGAAAGTGTGAGTACTTGGGGATATCACCGTGAAATCATTCATTTTAAATGCATATTTGACATTTAGTCATAGAGATGTACCATTCCTCATGCTAGTTGTAATTGACATGTTCCTATTAGTGTTGGGCTTTAATTGTTGAACTAAAGCATGTCTAAATTTTTATAACATGAACAAGCTGATTATGATAATTTCTCTGAGTTATTATTATTTCTGTAATCATTTAATCTGTGTTGTCATTATATTGGACTCTGAATGTCTACTTCTAAGCTCGTCACTGCTTTCAGCCCAAGGTTAGTTTTGTTACTTGTTGAGTACATGAGATCAGTTATACTCATACTACACTCTATACTTCGTGTGCAGATCCAGGTATATCTGGACATGGTGATTTCTAGATCTGTGCTAGTACCTGCTTGGGAGACTTCAAGGTACTTGCTATGACATCCGCAGACCTTGACTCTCTTTTCTTTCATTTTCTTTCGTACCGTTCTATAACTCAGACAGTTGTACTAGAGTTTTGGTTTATGTTGATACTTAGTATTGCTCATGTGCTCGTTGACACTATATTTTTGGGTGGTTATAGTAGTATTTCAGTTATTTGTATCAGATATTCATAAGATTTCCGTTGTTGAGTTTATTAAAACATGCTTTATTCAAATGTTTAGTTGTTATGTGATTGTCGGCTTGCCTAGCAAGTGTGTTAGGCGCCATCATGACAGGTTGGGATTTGGGGTTGTGAAAATCAGCTTTGGGAACGACTCTTGGCACGTTCAAGGACGAACTTATGTTTAAGTGAAGGAGAATATAATGACCCGACCGATCGTTCTGAGATCTCGTATTTCATTTGGCGGATTGAGACTTTGAGTAGCTTCAGTTGATGCTTTATGACGGGCATTTATGGCTGGGTTTGGTTTTCAAAAGGTTCAGAGATGATTTGGAAGAATAATTTTGAATTCGGTAGCCTTGAGTTGGAAGAGTTGACCAAGGTTTTAATTCTAAGTAAACGATCTCGGAATCGGGATTTGATTGTTTCAATAGATTCGTATGGTGATTTTGGACTTGTGCGTGTGTTTGGATTTTGATTTGAAGGTTCCTAGGGTGTTTTGCCTCTATTTGTCGAAAGTTGGAAATTTGTAGGATTGGAGAGTTCATAGGTTTGATCAGGTGTTGACTTTGAGATTATCAGACTCGTATTGTTGTTTCAGAAGTTTGGATAGGTTCATTTTTTAATTTGGGACTTGTGTGCAAAGTTTGGTTGTAATTCAGATTGGTTAGGCTTCAATCGGACGCTTGATTTGAAGTTTGGAATTTGATGAACTTAAGAGAAGCTTAACATGTGTTTTTATCGTCGATTATTGGTTTTGATGTTATTAGTCACGTTTTGAGAATTTTGATAAGTTTGAATTATGTATATGTACTTGTTGGCATGTTTGGTCGGGGTTCCGAGGGGATTGAGTATGATCCGAGCTGGTTTCGGATCATTTTTGTGAAGTTTGGAATTGCTAAAGTTGTTGGTGCCAGTGGTTCATCATGGTCATGGAAGGTAATTGAGGCAAATGGGTTTTGTTTATATCGTTCGCGACCTTGATTTCACACTTGCGTAGACTCATGATTAGGAGGGTCGCGTTCGCGTAACAGGATTCGCGTTCACGAAGCTCCATAGCCTAGATGGGGTTTGGCCCTCCGCGTTCGCGGTCGGGGTGACGCATTCGTGTAGAGTTGTTAGCAGGTGCATCGAGTTCGCACAAAAGTATTCACATTCGTAAAGTGTAATGGGGGCTGGAGGCTATTTGGTATTCGCAATCGCAATGGGATAGCCACGATCACAAAAGGTTTACCTGGGGCAGACTAGAAAGTGTTGTATTTTGGACTTTTGCCCATTATTTCATATTTTGGAGCCCTAGACTTTGTGAGGAGGATAACTTGAAGAGCAATTTCACTACTATATTGGAGGTAAGCAATTTTCACTTGGATTTGGATTTATATCTTAATTCCCTATGACTATCCATACCTAAAACTTGGAACTTTAAAGTAAAATTTGGGGTTTTTGTCTACACTTTAAGAGAGAGTATTTTGTGGTTTTGACCGTCGATTTGGACCCGCATTTAGAAACTAATTATAAATTTGAACTCGTCTGATTATGGGTAATTGGATTTTGGTACTGGTTTCGTATTTCGGGCACGCCAGCTGTTGCACCCTATTTTGCACTAGTCAAAATAAGATTCAACTTGTGGTTTCTCTGTTGTTGATGAAAAGAGAGTCGCCACCTAATATTTAAAGGTATACTAGGATATCTATTTAATTACTAAGTCATATTCTTTATTAGTCTGCTAACCGGTGAGATTATGGGTAGGGGTTCTTGTTCTTCTAAGGGAAAGGTGTTAGGCACCCCGTAAAATCTACCTGAGGTAGCTCCATAGGACTTAGACTACATTTGGAATCAATAATTCATACTATGCCTTAACTAGTGTTCTAAAGGTATGGCTTAACTTATATTAGGACATAATTCTTACAAAGGGATGGTGTAGTTTAAAAGGGGTATGAATTTATAGAGGAAAGTCATGTTAGTTCATATATACTTGAAAAGAGCTTTGGAAAGAGATATAGGATGTTTTTATTTTAAGAAAGTATGAAAAGGAGAACTAAATTAAAACATTTGTTCCTAAAGCATTGTTACACCCCTTATTTTTATGCGTGAGAGTACGTCGTAAGTCAATTGATGTAAGCTCAGAAATGAGATCATCTTTGAAACTACATAAAGTAAGATAATCATGTTAACTTGGAGGTTACAAATATTTAAGATCATGGACTGCAAGTACCAAGAGGGTTGGAAGGCTTAGAAGCTAAACAAATTGGAGAAAATAAGTTTTGTCGAAAGTCGACAAGTTGGGAATGTTATAACATATACTTTTGGGGTGAGACTAGGGTGCTCAAAGTGATAATGAGGTTAGGTTATGAGTTATTTTAGTCTTATGATAGTCATGTGTTATGTTTTGAAGCCAAGCAAGTTGTGGAACAAAAGTTGGCAAAGATCACCCGAAGTTACATTCATAAATGTGCTGAAGATTAGGTCAAATGTAGCTGAGCATTTCTCCGAATGTACTTGGAATTACGGGATGATATACCTACAAAATTGAATAATATGAGTCTAGTTTCCAACTGATTAAACCGTTCATTTATAAAACATTGGAGTAGAGAGATATTCGCATTTTCGTAAGACCACGCAGACTGGTAGGTGCATCAAGTACTTGCCAAAACGAGGGGCCTCAATTAAAAGATCCTAAAGTCGGCTAAGAGTGGACTTTTAAGGAATTATTAACTAATATTTTTCAATCATTTCTCAGACTAACAAAATCATATTGAACCCCAGCAACTCCTCCCCAAAAATCCCACACAAACCCTAAGTAATTTCGGGTGATACGATGTGATTCTAGTGGCGAAAACCTCGGACAACTTACTCGTTTCTCTTTCTCCTTCTTGTAGATGCATTGGAGGGACTGATTTTGGATGAATAAGGACAGGTTTCATGGGTTATACTTAGTCCAAGATAAAAATTTATGCTTCTCCTTCCATTATCTATGCTTGTACGAGTTTTAACTCGATCGTAAAGACTAGACCTAGCGAGTTTCGAAAGAGTGGTATGTTGTTTGTTGTTGTGTCATTGTTAGCTAGTTGTGAACTTATTTTTAAGTTGAATTCATGGCGGGTTTATAGGATAAGAGGCTTAGTTATATACTGTTGGATTTGTTGTTCAATTTCAAAGAAAAGACAAGTCGAAACGTGTTTTAGTAAACTGAAAAATAAGTTTTGAGTTGTTGAACTTGTGGGACGGTTTTGTGGGCTGTTTCGTGTTGCTGTTGGGTTGTTTCTTTTGTTGCTGTTTTTATGGAGTTTGGGAGGAGAAACAGTGTGTAGAAACACCACCTAATGGCTGGGTGGTTGGCTGGTCGTTCATTGTAAAATATTCGGGTTGTTTGATACTTCTAGGGTTGTCGTTTTGTGTATGAACTGATTAGGGTGTGTGGGTTGTTTTGTGGTATTTTGTGATGGATATAAGGTTGAAAAATGATGTATACATGTTGTTATTGTTGTGTTCTTGTTGTTGTTAGTGTTATGTCGAATTGGGAGGAAGTAAAGATTATAGGGGAGATGTTGCCCGTTTTATTATAAAATAAACTTGTCGTTTGTTGTGCAATAGTTGTACCTTCCATAACTTGATGATAGTATTATTATCGTTGTTGTAGATTAAGGTGCAACGAGATGCGTTTAACGTGGTTATTGGGCAGATTGTGATAAGGTATGTTAAGGCTAAACCTTTCCTTCATTTTGGCATGATCTCGTAACTACATGCGTTTGATCGAGACATAGAGAGAAGTTCGTACTCCTGAATTTATGTACATTCTCCTAGTCTCATAAGTTATTGTATTCTCCCTTATCAGGACTTTATATTCAGTTAAGTATTGTCTTCTTCCAGTCAAGAGATCAGAGGGTGTGTGTGTGTGTGTGTGTGTGTATATATATATATATATATATATATATATATATATATATATATATATATATATATATACACACACATACAGTATTACAGTAGTTTCACCACCATGGAGCTATAATCGGTGGGTAGGCCCCTACTGGGCAACCTCAGATCAGATGGTAAGTTATATACCAAGCATATTGTGGCCGAGCACCTATGAGCGAGCCCAGAGTGGCCGAGACACAGATCCTAGCATGGCCGAGCACCTATGAGCGAGCCTACTATGACAGAGCAGTTATATGTACCGAGCCTTATAGGGTCAGACAATTACTTACTTACTATATTGAGTGAGCTGAGTTAATATCAGCAGGTAAGAATATCTTCAGATCATCTTTGACTCCTAGGTACTTTCAGTTATTATATTATCAGTTTAGTTTCAGCTTTTAGTTATTCTGTTTCCTTACATACTTGGTGCAATTTTTTGTACTGACATCCCTTTTGTTGGAAATGCTGCATTTCATGCTTGCAGGTCCTGATAGACAGCTTGATAGACCTTCCCAGTAAACAGAGTCAAACATCAGCTCGATTGGTAAGCTCCACTTCCTCGGAGTTACCAGGTCTAGACCTTGGATTCCATTTTATGTATACATGTTTGATGGGTAGGTCGAGGCCCTGTCCCGACCATGATACAATTTAGCTATCTCTAGAGTCTTGTAGACGAGTCCTGTACAGTTTGAATATCAGTAGATATTCATGGCGGCTTTGTCAGCCTGCAAAGTATATATGCATGATTTTATATATATATATATATATATATATATATATATATATGAGCTTTTGGGTATGTTTACCCCTCATATGAGAGAGACGATATTTTCAGATGATTCAGAATATGGCCTCTTTGTAACGATCTTACCGGTCATATTTCTTTCTAGAACCCCGTTCCCCTAAATAAGAATTGCAGGGATGGTTGGTTCGGGCTTGGAAGGGCCCGGGTTGAAATCGGAACACTTAGTTCCTTAATATTGGCTTTAAAGGGTTAAGTTTTACTTGGGTCAACATTTGTAATAAACAACCTCGGAACCGGGATTTGACGATACCAATAGGTTCTTATGATGATTTTGGACTTGGGCGTATGTTCGTACCGGGTTTTGGATGACCCGGGAGTGTTTCGGCATAAAGTTGAAAGTTGGCGCATTGAAGGTTTTAAAGTTCTTTAAATTTTGTTTGGAGTAGGTTTTGGTATTATCGCAGTCTGCTTGGGATTTTGAATCCTGTAATAGTCCCGTATAGTGATTTAAGACTTGCACGCAAAATTTGGTATCATTCCGAGCAGTTTAAGTATGATTCGGCACGTTCGGAGTATGCGAAGAGCTAGCCACAGGTGCGAGCGTGTGGCCGCAGAAGCGGTTTGGGGAGAGTTGGTTGTGTCCCAACGAAGCGGAGGGATTTCCACAGAAGCGGCCTCGCTTCTGTGGAGGAAGGGTCGCAGGTGTGAAGAGGGCTGGCCATGCCTGGGTCGTAGATGCTAGAGGCAAGCCACAGAAGCGGGCTCGCAAGTGCGGTGTTCTCTCCGCAGGTGCACCCTGTGCTAGGCTTGGTGTGTTCCGCAGAATTGGACTTTTGTTCTCAAAAGAGGTGTTGCAGGTGCGGCCCAAGGTCCGCAGAAGCGGAATCGCTGGAGGCAGTGAGGTCTTTTAATGTAGGGACTTAGGCCATTTTGGTTCAATTCTTTCACTTCTTGGGCGATTTTTGGAGCTTCGTAGAGAGAGGTTTTCACCTAGCTATTGAAGGTAAATAATTTCTATCCAATGTAAGTTAAATACATAGATTATGGGTAGGTTTTAATATGAAAACTTGTGAAAATTATTGGTTTAGTTGAAAAACCTAGGTTTTGATAAAACTATAATTTAACTACGAAAATGATTATGGAACTCGGTGAAAATAGTATATTTGAGTTCATGAGGTTATGGGTAATATTTATCTTCAAAAATTTCCGAAATTCGGGCACGTGATTCTGGAGGTGAATTTTAGGAATCTTCCATTTTGGGTTGGATAATTACTCTAATAGTTATATTATGAACTTTTGAACATGTATTGATTAATTTATATAACATTTGACTAGTTTCGGATTGTTCGACACTGAGTTGAGGCTTTAGAATGAATTTGTGGGCCGGAAAGTGAGCTTTGAGATGAAGTAAGTCTCTTGCCGAAGGAATTTACCCCATAGGTGATTTAAACTACTATTTGCTTCTAATTGTTGGGGGCTACGTATGCACGAGGTGACGAGAGTCCGTGCGTAGCTACTAACTATGCTCATGTCCGGGTAGTTTAGGACCCAAATCATGAAATACTTGTAATGTTTGCACCCTACTTGTTAATTAAAGTGCCCAAGTTATATTGTAACTTGATAAAGGAATTGTAAAAGACCGAATTTCACTTACTTGAGTTTTTGGCGGGTTTCTTGACCGTTAATAGAAATTATACTTCTTTGTGTATTAGCCTTGTAATAGCCTTTCAATCGGATGTTTATAAAGTATCCTATCTTCTTGTGCAGCGGGCCGAACACCTCGACAGTAGAATAGATGCATCTATGGTTCGTGCCGCTCGACCCTCGGCAGTGTACATATTATTCTGGATCGGGCCGTACGACCTCTGTATAAATCGTACGTGATAATATTTAGAGCCTAATCATACTTGATATTATTTTATGGCTTGAGAGGTAATAATTATTTAATGACAGAAATTGACTATTAGTGAAAGAATTATTTATTCACTTCTTGTTATTGAGTTATTATTATTATTATTTACATAACCCATGCTTATTTAGAATTTCTGTATTTTATTGTTACCCCATAGTAAGTGTCTATGTCGACCCCTCGTCATTACTTCTTCAAGTTTAGACTAGATACTTACTAGGTACATGTTGTTTATGTACTCATGCTACACTTTTGCACTAATCGTGCAGGATCTGAGGCAGGTGTATCTGGCGGTCAAATCCGCGCGCACCCCTGTTACCCCGAGGCCTAGTGGTGAGCTACTTTCGGAGCCGTTCTGCAGCACCTAGAGTCTCTCTTTTGCATCTATTTTCTATCTTCTTTATTTAAGACAGTATTTAGAGTTTTGTAAATTATACTAGTTGCTCATGCACTCGTGGCACCAGGTCTTGGAACATATACTAGTAGACTTTGCAATTTTGGAGTATTTATTTCACTGCATTTGCTCACTCATTAGCCTTCCTTTAAATTTTATTAAATTTTCTACTCCTAATTTTCTTAATAAATGGAATTCAACTACTTGAAACTTTATTAAAAAGAGCAATCACATGATTAGTTCATCATTGGCTTGCCTAGCGGCGACGTTGGGCACCATCACTGCCTATAGGAGAAATTGGGTTGTGACACTTATCGGCCTAAGTTGAGGGTTACCCCTCCAGAGTTTACAGTTATAGAGTAGTACACTCGGGCAGAATATGGCACCGGGTGCCGGCCACACCTCTTTAAGTTTGGGGCGTGACAAACTTGGTATCAGAGCAGTTCTATCCTAGAAAGTCTACAAGCCGTATGCAGTAGAGCCTTGTTTATAGCTGTGTTGTGCACCACATTATATAAAAAGGAATCTACAAGGCGTTTAGGAGTTTGTTACCCTTCTTTCAAATCCAAATCGTGCTTTAAAGCTGAGTTATAAGAGTTCGAGCCAGCACTTTTGTTTCTAATGATATAGAGATACTTGCAATTAGATAAATTACGGCTAGCCAGAGGGCTAATACAGCAGTAGGTAAGGGCACTAATAGAGAGAGAATTCTTGACAACGTGGCCCAGATTGAGGCCCTATCAGATCATGCATACCAGATTTGCAAATTTCCTACTTGAGACCCTAAGACGGGAATATCTAACATACCCTACTAATAGCAGGCCATGGGAGTATCAGAAGGTAAAAGTATAAGTTTTAACAGGTAACAGAAGCAAGGTGAAGAAGGGTACAAGGTACCCAGTTAATGAAGATTATCCGAATTTCCAATTCAGGCAGAGAAATATAAGGATTCTAAGTTACATTCAACAGAAATAGAGGCATGTATAATTGGCCACACCAATCTCAGTTATGCCCTATGGGAGCTATCATATATAGTTTAAGAGAAAGATGGGATATCAGGATCCAACTTGGGTTAGAGTAACCCAAAATGGTGGATTGAACCAGGGGAGCTAAAAGTGAAATAATGTTTTTTGAAGTTTTCAGAATAATGTGATAGACATAAATATTAGAAGGAGAATATTGTAGGATGAGTAAGGTATGATAAATGGGTGATAATGGTAAATTAAAATATTGTAGGATGACAGAGTCTATGGTCAAGTAAAGGGAAAGACAAGAGGTGACAGACCTTGAGACAATAAAGAGTATAAGCCATGAAGTCATATTCTTATTTCGAGAAAATGAGTTGGCGACTCCAACGTAATTACCAGAAGGCTAAGTTAGACCCCCCAGAGTAATAGAAATCAACATAGGCTAGTAAACAAGATAAATCGAACATGAATTAGGGATCGAAGGATTTGATAATAGGAAACATCATGAGAATTTTAGAGACTGTGTTCCGGCAAAAATAGAATGGACAATAGAAGAATAATCTTTAAAGGTCATTAAGCAAGCACTGTGAGTAGAGTTAAGCTTAAGGGACTAAGTGTGCTAGTTACACTAGGTGTCACCCTCGTGCAAAAGGAATTTAGATATCCTTGGGACAGAAGGGTTACCGCAAGGCGTGTAAGAGTCAGTGAAGATGTGAAAATATGCCAAAGATGAAGAGGTAACTATGGAATAGTAAAGGAAGAATGTGGTAAAAAGACGAAAAGGATAAGATTGCATTTATTCATATCCTACAGATATGTTATGACTCCAGAACATTATGTAAGCACGAAGGCGGGGATATGCAGTAAGGGTTCCCTCCAAGGATGTTATTGATAAATAAGTGCGAATGAACACTTGATACATAAGGAGCCAATACGAGAGGTTAGTTAAGACAAAGGAAACAACCCAAGAGAGATTACGCGGAAAATAGATATGAGAATGGACCAATGAGTAGTTAGTAGTTGATTCAAGAAGAGCCTAGCTATGGCTAGACAAGAGGATACAGACAAATCAACCGATCGTGCAAGATAAACCTAGTGAACCCCAGCATAGGGAATTCAATCTCACAGATACAACATTGTAATCCTTGAGAAATATTCGGATAGGAGTTGAGGTCGTTATAGATGTCGTATAGGTGTATAGGTGTTAGAGAAATAAAAGAGAGTGCCACGGGAGAGACAATAAAAAAATTAAATTCAGAAGTAACCCTATGAGAACAAGGCACTTAGGTATGTAACTAAGGATATTTATAGGTGAGTAAGAATATCAAATATTCCATCGGGTATATGATGTAATAAGCTCGCATCTTTACAAGAGTCAGAGAGTCTTCCCTAAGTACTACAATAAAAGAGTATTTGAGGAAATAAGGAAGAAGGATTCAACCTAAGCATAGTAACCTGAAGAAGAAATGGTCTTGTAACAACAGTCTCACTATAATATTGTATGCACTCCATAAGAAAGTGGCACCTATCGTGGCTAATAAACGGGAAGTTAAAAAAAATCAAAAGTAATATTTATGATCATATGAGTTGCACAATATTTGAGCATGCGTGGGAAATAAGATAAACCTAAGTATTCATGTAACAAGTGCCAGAAAGAGTAGGATAAGTAATTTCTTACATTTAAAGAAAGTTGAGAATGCCCGAAAGAAATTATTCGATAAAAGACCCAAAGTTAGTTACGTTATGAACGAACTTAAGATTCTGAGTATTATCCATGCAGCATATATGTTGCCATTCATACAACTATAGGAGAGTCCAGTATAAGTTAAAAGCAAGAATTGAGCCCACGTCACAGACAAAGGCTTGAATTGTTAGAAGGTTATATCATGGATGTTCCTTAGTGTCCACGAAAGGCTAAAGTAATAACTAATACCCTGAGCCAAAGATCGGAAGATAGCTTAAGCCTACTTAAAGGCAGAGAGAGAAGAGGAAACTAAAGAGTTACATCAGCTAAGTAAATCAAGAGTCTGATTATTAGATCCAGATAATTATAGAAATCATAATTTAGAATATTTCAGAATCACTCAATATCATAGGTACAAGAGATATAGTACAACGGCCATATTCTATAACAATTCTTTAATAAATCCAGTTAGAAGAGTAACAGACTCATAAGAAGTTAGTATGAAGCTCCCGTCAGAATGTGTATGCATCAGAGGTGCAAGTACGTAGTGGAGCTTTATGGTGTGGACGTGAATTCCACTTATGTGGAAGGAAGGTTATGAAAGAGACAGAAGATACAATGCAAGATTTAAAGATAAGAAAGTTAAAGGTAAAGAAGGTATGAGATACTTAAGTGCAGAAGGTTGTGAATAGTCCAGATTTTAGATAGAGGTCTAGAAGCGTCGTGATTCAGTATCCAGAAATGATAGTGATGTCGTCAGTTGCATATCTTCTAGCCTATGGTTCCCAAGTACTAAGAGGTATATTTAAGAGAGTAAAGAAGAGTTAGAGATGATGTGATATCTCACTTGAGGTTCCTGAATAACATAAGAAAATCTATGGTACTAGCAATTTAAAGAAAGTTTGTGAGCAGTATAAATAGAAAACATGGAATGCTGCCTTGGTAGTAGAATGAGAGTGTAATTGTGATAAATGATAAGAGAACGACATTTAGGCCTTTGATTGAGTAATGATTTAAAGAGAAGGGATTTCATGAATTGCACAAGATTAGAATACCCGTATAAGATGAATCACATTTGGATGCTATGAAATACGGTTATTGAAGTATAGTATCTCCCCTAGGTGGATCAGGCTAATCACTTCAAATGTTCCCCGATGAGACGTGAGCCCTATTGATAGTGTTACATAAGAGGTTTCAAGTTATCAGTGATAGATTATAGATCAACATTAAGGTGAATCAACAATAGATGTATAAAAGTTCCAAAGTATGAGATGAGATTAAGTTGTCATTCTTAAGATGAACAGTAATGAGGAAACATTAAAGGACTTATATTTATGCATATAGGATAAACATCGAGAGAGTAACTTGGAGTTGGGTAGCAGACCTCGGTAATAATAAATCAAAGTAAGTGTTATGGTATAGTTTGACCTACCTAGACATAGTAAATCCATAAGGATAAATAACTGAGGCTATGAAAGAATATATAGCAATAGTTGTAAGTTCGACAAAGTGCCAAGCGAAGGACTTCCGTACACCTATAGATTCCTAGAGGGACACCATGTCATAGTTATGTATATGTTCACAAGGTGAGGCCTAGAGATTGGATAATAGCTGGAGGAAAAAGGAGAGAAGAGTCGTATAGGCGCACATACAGGGAGAGAGTCGTACAGGCTGCATGACAGAATGTAGACACAGTAACGAGATTGGAATAATTCCGACCACAGGCCGTGGTTCGCGAAAGAGGCCTAAAGGGGGGAATGCACTTGGCTTTGGATTTATTCACAGAATAGTTGCCTTGTTGTCAAGAACGGAAAGTACTTAAGTATTCGTAAGAGCTATAGGTTATGAGACTGATAAGCGTATCAGCCAACATTAGAGGACGAATGTTCCAAAGGGGGGAATAATGTTACACCCCATATTTGCATACGTGAGAGTATGTCATAAGTCAATTGATGTAAGCTCAGAAAAGAGATCATCTTTGAAAGTACATAAAGTAAGTTAATCATACTAACTTGGAGGTTACAAATATTTAAGATCATGGACTGCAAGTACCAAGAGTTGGAAGGCTTAGAAGCTAAACGAATTGAAGAAAATAAGTTACGTCGAAAGTCGACAAGTTGAGAATGTTATTACATGTACTTTTGGGGTGTGACAAGGGTGCTCAAAATTATAAGGAGGTTTAGGTTATGAGTTATTTTAGACTTATGATAGTCGTGTGTTATGTTTTGAAGTCAAGCGAGTTGTGGAATAAAAGTTGACAAAGATCATCACAAGTTACATTCATAAATATGTTGAACCTTAGGTCAAATGTAGCTGAGAATTTCTCCCAATGTACTTGGAATTAAGGGACTATCTACCTAAAAAATATAAGATCTACGAGTCTAGTTTCAAACGGATTAAACCGTTCATTGATAAAACATTGGATTAGAGAGATATTCGCGTTTTCGTAAGACCGCGCAGGCTGGTAGGTGCATCAAGTACTTGCCAAAAGGAGAGGCCTCAATTAAAATCTCCTAAAGTCGGCCAAGAGGGGAATTTTAAGGACTTATTAACTCATTTATTTCACTCATTTCTCAGACCAATAAAATCAGATTGAACCCCTGCAAATCCTGCCCAAAAGTCCCACACAAACCCTAGGTAATTTCGGGTGATACGATGTGATTCTACTGGCGAAAACCCCGGACAACTTGCTAGTTTCTCTTTCTCCTTCTTGTAGCTGCATTGGAGGACTGATTTTGGATGAATAAAGACAGGTTTCGTGGGTTATACCCAGTCCAAGATAAAAATTTATGCTTCTCCTTCCATTATCTATGCTTGTACGAGTTGTAACTCGAACGTAAAGACTAGACCTAGCGAGTTTCGAAAGAGTGGTATGTTGTTTGTTGTTGCGTCATTGTTGGATGGTTGTGAACTTATTTTTAAGTTGAATTCATGGCGGGTTTATAGGATAAGAGGCTTAATTATGTACTGTTGGATTTGTTGTTCAATTAGAAAGAAAAGACAAGTCGAAACGTGTTTTAGTAAACTGAAAAACAAGTTTTGAGTTGTTGAACTTGTGGGACTGTTTTGTGGGCTGTTTCGTGTTGCTGTTGGGTTGTTTCTTTTGCTGTTGTTTTTATGGAGTTTGGGAGGAGAAACAGTGTGTAGAAACACCACCTAATGGCTGGGTGGTTGGCTGGTCGTTCATTGTAAAATATTCGGGTTGTTTGATACTTCTAGGGTTGTCGTTTTGTATATGAACTGATTAGGGTGTGTGGGCTATTTTGTGGTATTTTGTGATGGATATAAGGTTGAAAAATGATGTATACATGTTATTATTATTGTGTTCTTGTTGTTGTTAGTGTTATGTCGAATTGGGAGGAAGTAAAGATTATAGGGGAGATGTTGCATGTTTTATTATAAAATAAGCTTGTCGTTTGTTGTGCAATAGTTGTACCTTCCATAACTTGATGATAGTATTGTTATCGTTGTTGTAGATTAAGGTGCAACGAGACGAGTTTAACGTGGTTATTGGGCATATTGTGATAAGGTATGTTAAGGCTAAACCTTTCCTTCATTTTTGCATGATCTCGTAACTACATGCATTTGATAATGAGACATAAAGAGAAGTTTGTACTTCTGAATTTATGTACATTATCCTAGTCTCATAAGTTATAGTATTCTCCCTTATCGGTACTTTATATTCAGTTAAGTATTGTCTTCTTCTAGTCAAAAGAGCAGAGGGTCTCTCTCTCTCTCTCTCTCTCTCTATATATATATATATATATATATATATATATATATATATATATATATTACTGTATTTTCACCACCATCAAGCTATAATCGGTGGGCAGGCCCATATTGGTCAACCTTTGATCAGATAGTAAGTTATATACCAAGCCTACTGTGGCGGAGCGCCTATGAGCGAGCCCAGAATGGCCGGTATACAGAGCCTAGTATGGCCGAGCGCCTATGAGCGAGATATATGTATGCATATACATACATATATCTCGCTCATAGGCGCTCGGCCATACTAAGCTATGTATACCGGCCATTATGGGCTTGCTCATAGGCGCTCGGCCATCGAATGGCCGATATACAGAGCCTAGTATGGCCGAGCGCCTATGAGCGAGCCTACTACCGCAGAGTAGTTATATGTACCGAGCCTTATAGGGCCGGACAACTATTTTACTTAATATATTGAGAGAGTTGCGTCAGTATGAGCAGGTAAGCATATTTTCAAATCATCTTTGATTCCCAGTTACTTTCAGGTATTATATTATCAGTTCAGTTTAAGCTTTCAGTTATTCTGCTGCCTTACATACTCGGTACATGTTTTCGTACTGATGTCCCTTTTGCTAGGGACGCTGTATTTCTTTCCTGCAGGTCCTGATTGACAGCTGGATATACCTTTCTAGTAGACAGAGTCAAACATCAGCTCGGTTGGTAAGCTCCACTTTCTTGGAATTACCAGGTCTAGACCTTGGAGTCCATTTTATATATACACGTTTGATGGGTAGGTCGAGGCCCTTTCCTGACCATGATACAATTCAGCTATCTTTAGAGGCTCGTAGACAAGTCCTGCATAGTTTGTATATTAGTAGATGTTCATGGAGGCCTCGACAACCTGCAAAGTTATATATATATATATATATATATATATATATATATATATATATATATATATATGAGCTTTTGGGTATGTTTGCCCCTCAGATGTGAGAGTCGATATTTTCAGATGATTCGGAATATGGCCTCATTGGCCTAATTTGAGGGTTACCCCTCCAGAGTTCATAGTTACAGAGTAATACGCTCGGGCTGAATATGGCACCGGGTGTCGGCCATGCCTCTTTAGGTTTGGGGCATGACAAGTATAGAGGTGCATATTGTTCTAATAATATGAGGGTACTATGGGTAGTAGGCCTAAAATGTACCTTGAATTTTTAGACTTGAAGAAAACCATTTTTGAAAATCCTTTTGGGCAACAACACTTCATGTTTTCGAAATGAATTGATTTCCCTTTTGAAGATAAAGCTTGCGATTTGGTTTTGGTTTTTTCCTTTTTTGAAAGAGGGCTATCGTCCTTTGCTAAGCGTTGGGCTTCCAAATCTTTAAGAAACGTTAGCGAAAAACACAGCAGAATAACTTACAGTTAGCAAGGTGGGTTTGGTTACTAACTAATACTTATTTTAATCCTATGTAAGGCTTGCCTAAGTTTTATATGACTTAAGATATAAAGTAAAGCATTCAATCCAATATATAATTGTTTTATACATGTGAGATAAAATAACAACAAGGATGTAGCAAAGTGTGACAAGGCAGTAAAACTAAGGTAACTAAGCAGTAAATAATAAAGGAGTTTAAATGAGAGTATTGGACTCTAGTATTTGGGCCTCAAAGAGGAAGGCCCAACAGTAATAGTAAAGGTGACAACTGACTTCGAATTTCCAAGAAGATTCAGCAATGCTGGACTTGGGCCTGAGTTCCTCAAGAACCCAACAGGCCTAAACAAAGATACATGTTCAAAAAAGAAAGAGAAGGTCATTAGATACACATTCTATATGTTCAACCATGCACGAAACACATAAGAAAATGATTAGAACAAAATATAGCAAACTGTCAATACTCAAATACCATGAGAACTTATACTAATATGGTGGTTGTATATAGTAAATAATTTACATTGAAAACCTTTCGTTGTCATTAAATACTAAACCCAAGGAGAATAAAAAATGTCAATGAATTAAGGGCTAAGAAGAGAGTTCCACTCAAGATCGATGCCCCCTTTGAATCCCCGACACTTTAAAGTTCCCAAAGGTCTCAAGACCCAGGGCAATGCTTGTGCTGAGGAGAGCAGCCCAACCTAGAGTTAAACGCTACTCCAAATACCATTAACCACAGACGAATCATTTTTCTCCATAGGTTTCAGTGCAAATGAGGCTCTTTCAATGCAAACCAACTACCATGATACCCCTATAACAGAAGTATATTTTCTCTTGGCAGAATAACATAAGGACATAGTAAATGAAACACACAGTAACAAGTCTGAAGGTCAGATTCCAAACACACATAGAGATAGCAATACTATGATGTTACTTCCAAAAGAACCAAACACTTGAGATCACATCTAAAAGAGCACACAGTTCAGATATGCAACAATACAAATGCCTCTCTCTTAGCAGACTAATCATAGATTGGTTAGTCTAGATCTTACTACTAGCACACACACATAGGTTAACAATATGGCTTGGAACTCTTTAAAAGCATCAATAAAGGTTCAAACAAACAATCATAGTTAGCAAACTCCACAGGTGTTATTAAAGATACCAGAATATTATCTGAACTCTTAGCATGACTACATGTTAACAGATTCAAACATGGAATTCCTAAAGGTGTTCAACAAGATCACATTCTCATAATTGTATTAACCTTAAGCAAACCATTATGTCCAGACAGTAGCAATAAAGAGCTTCTCATCGGATTTACAGACCAGATTCAGTTCAGATTAGCAGGAATGAGAGGACTGAGTGCAATTTCAAAACAATGTACATGAATGTGAAATCGTGAAGACAAACAATGGTATAACATTTTAATCAACTACTTATAGATATTTCAAATGAGGTTATTATTTTTTAAAAACACGGTAAGTTTCACCTATTATGAGATCAAGTCAGCAATGTCATAAAGGGGATTAAAAATAAGGAAAGTATTATACCAAACAGGTTTAACTCAGCTATACAGACTGATATTTACATCTATAGAAGAGGAAGTTATACTCAGCTTGAAAACAACTATCATTTAACTATAACAAACAGAGCTATAACCTATTTTTATGAAAAAAGATCACTTGATCATAACATGATATATGCAGAAGGATTTCTGATGTTTATAAAGGTTCACCTTAATGAGACTGTTTTATGTAGAGAGACCTAGAGATGCAATCAACAATTAAACTCAAACATAAGACTGTCATAGTAATGATTCAGATGCTGCTCTTAGAGCTAACAAACACATATATAGGGAAAGAGATCCTTTAGACACTTAAACTTCTTATGCTTTGGTAAATGGTGAAGGATTAAACTATGAACTTTCAGGTTTCTCCTAATTAGAATTATCAAATAACAATCTCGACTACAGAACAATAGAATGCAGGAAATAGTATGGTAGAGACAGTGATCACAACACAATCATTAAAAGAAAATATAAAGTCTAGGCAAACATGAGAATTCATTAAGGTACATTAAGGAAACTTTAATCATGTAGACTATTTGAAATCAGAATGAAAGTCATTAAGGTCACATAGAAACTCGATCAACACTAATTGAAGATATTCAGAAGTATGGCAAATGACCACAAAATTAATGGCACACTATCATGAACTGTAAATAACATCTACCTACTAATGGAAAACATCATAAATGAACACAATCAATAAAAAGATAACAACATGTTCGTGATACTTGAATAAACAATCAAAAGAGAAAAAGTTGGAGGTGTACTGACCTTCTCTAGGGCAGCAGACCAGACAGAGATTTCTTTCTAATTACTTAGGACCCAAAGCTTCAAGCTTGATCAGTGAAAGCACTCAGAAACAAAGAGAGAAAACCAGAAATCAGTAAAGAAACCTAATTTTTTATGAAATCTAATGTTGCTTTTGTGTTCGTGTTAGGTCTGGTCTGGTCTTTTTGGTGAGAGCATTGAAGGCTCCTTTTATAGTGGCATTCAATGCCTCTAAGGTTCAACAAAATTCCAAATGATAGTGGAAGATGACGATGAGCCGATGATGATAGCATATAGGGTAAAATCATAGCAAAATCAGAGTGAATTAGACTGAATCTAAGGAAAAAATGAATGAGACTCTTACCTGAGTGCACGAAAGGCATTACAAGTGAAGAATCCATCGGATAAAGACCGGAGGTCCAGAGGTCATTGCATTTGACCTCTGGTTCAGAATAATCATCATGAGGAGCTCATGCATGCTCTAATTTGGTCGCAGCATAAGAAAATCTGAGGACTTGAGATTTCATCTTTGTGTTTGGGTCAGAAGACTCGAGATTTTGAATCTCTATGACGAAATGGGAAAGCAACGGTGAGAATCACGGATAGGGAAACATAAGGAATGATTCTGGGTCAAGATTTGTGACCTTGCACAAATTTGTGCAAGGTCTGTGGTTGATTCCTTCATGGTGGGTCGAGATAGTTTAGAGAGAAAAAGGAAAGAGAGGCGACAGAGTCAATAGTAAATGATTCTAAGGTTTGAGAGATTGGGGGGATGTCTCTATGTTAAACTTAGGAGATCAAAACTTGGTCGTTGATCTTTGAGATCAACGGTCCTGATAATTTGAGACTAAATGTGTTTTATGGACGAAGTTTGTGGGCCGTTAGATTCTATGGTTTCAACGGCCAACATTAAGCTTGCTGGGGTTATTAAAATTAAAAGGAATTCAGAGCCGTTGATCTATGGGATGGATGGCTCGGATCAGTTGTGTTTCTTCTGTGAGGGGATGGAAAAGGCGATGTGGCATGCTGTGATTGGCTCAATCGTGATGGCATGGATTGCCAAAGTCGAAAGAGAGAGACTGTTTGGACTGGGTTTTTGCGGATTGGGCTTGGGTGTTGGGCTGGAGATGATTTAAAGAATGGCCAAATAGATCTTTAATAGAGAATTGCGATTATTGCCTTTAGCCTCTTTTGATCCTTTTTATAATTAAACTAGTAGAATCGCTCGCGCTTCGCGCGACATTTTATTTAGTGAATTTACAACGAGATTAGCAGACTAAATAATGAAGTTGTATCATCCTTTTTTCTATGAGAAAAAACTCTTTTAAACAATACATATTTGGGTTAATTCACATCTTAGTTCATTAATTAATTTATTTAGAGAAAATACTTCTATGCAATTCTATATATAATTTATTACTATACATTACCAAGAAAATTATTTATATAATTATGAAAGATTTAAGGAGATTAAAAAAAAATTAAAAACAAAATAGAATTAAAATTGCATAAATTTAATTTTAAAGCTACTAATGATTCAAATAAAAATATTTAAATTTATTAGTTGTATATTAGAAAAAGAAATCATATCAATGAAATACAAAGTTTTTTTGTATTAGCATCAAATAATCGTAAGGATAGACTACCGCCTCATGTCATTGCAACATATTTTGAAAACTTTTGTGACGAAGTAATGTTCGTGGAGGGTACAAAGATTTCTAGTATATAAGAGAACTATAAAATTGAGAATATAATATTATGATTGAGAAACCCAAGAGCCCAAACTCTTATATTCTCTTTTGTAAATGCATATTTTATAAATAACTATAATTGTAAATGAAATTAAAATTTGAATCAAATCATCAATTATTCTTGTGGGACAAAAAATGCAGGAGTAGTCAAATACACACACTCTCTCTCTCTCTCTCAACTTGAAGCGAACCTGTATATATATATATATATATATATATATATATATATATATATATATATTATTTTTTTAATTGAACTTTTGTTTATAAACTCAATTTAAAGTTAAAAATTAAATATTGTATTATTCAAAACATGAATTTATTGAGATGTTTATTTTATTGAGTAAGTGCAGCATTATATTAAAGAAAATGACACACACATTAAGGAATAAAAAATAGAAAGTATTTACATACCATTCAAGTTGAGAAAAATTAGTTACAAACTTAAAATAAGAAAAAGAAACCAAAACTAATATAGTATAAATCCTATCATTAAAAATATGATTATTGCCTCACAATAGTTGAAACTTGAAAGTCCGGGGGGGGGGGGGAGAGGGGTGAATTGTAGACTATTAATTTCTTAGTTGACTAAGTTTTCACTTAGTCGACTATCTTTCGTGCAGTAAATAGATAAAATAGAGATGAATGCAATGAATTTGATGGCAACACAAGACACAACAGATTTTATACCGGTTCAGTACCATTGTGGTACTTACATTCAGTTTTTCTTGGGTCACACGGGTTTTTTTAGATCTTTGATAAAGAATTACAACTGTGATGGTTTTGGCTCGTTCACCACCAATGATGTTTAGCAATAATGATTTCTGGATGTTGACACAACTCTCTTTTGTGTTCTAACTCCTTCTATCTTTTATGACACTTGTAGACTCAAGAATACAATGTTTGTACTTAGACTTAGAGAGACTTAGAAGACAATGTTTGTAGTTGCGCACCTTGCTCCCTTGAGTTCGCCAGTGACCTTATAGGAAAGTATTGTTATGTGTTTGTGTCTGATTCCAGCAAGGTATCTTGATTCTTTCTAGAGAGATGGGTATTGGATTAGAGCATGGTGTCTCTGATTTCTTCAAGATAGATGGGTTGGAATTTGTTAAATCATGGAGTGCTCTGTTCCATACCGTTTCCATGCCGAGATGCTTCATACTTTTCTTGAAGATATGAGCGCATGTCAAATATTTTCATTTGGTGGGGTGGATTAAATAATCAAGGAGTGCTTGATGACAAGAAGCACCACTTCCAATTGTTTCCCACTATGATATGATTCCCACCCAACTTGTCTCCCATTTCTTTTGTCCTTCCTTCTTGATCTTTGTTTGATTTGAGTTTCTTCCTTTTTGATAGCTTGTATCAGGACCTTCGGTTGATTCCTTGTTCTCTATAGTCAAATGAGATAGGTATTAGTTTTGTACAATTATAAGTAGACAGATATTAGTTTTGTACACTTGTCATTATTGAAACTTAGATATAACAATCTCCTCCTTTTTTATGATGATAACCACGAGAGAGTAAATAAGGTATACTTCCCTTAGAGTAGTTGTACTCATTACTGCTCCCCCTGAGTTGTTAATTTACTTCCCCTGAGTTATTGATTTACTTACTCCCCCTGAGTTGTTGATTTACTTTTCCATACATGTTCTCCCCCTTTGACATCAATCAAAAAAAGAAAGGTGCAAACCCAATATATAACAATATGCATTCAGATAATAGACACACTAGATGGGAAAATAATATACACATAATATGCATACTAGTTGGGGCAGCATAAGTAATGCCTTCAGTAGAGGTATAGAGTGATAGTTCATACATACAGATGCAAAAATAAATCTTTCAAATAAAAGCAAGCACAGGAGATTGCTTTTAGCGCACACAATCACGCCTTAATTTCTTCTTAGGAAGTATTTGAGGGTATTGATTACTTTGGTGCGGAAGGATTCATAGGAGGTTTTAACATCTTTGACGAGCTTGTCTATTTTTTCTGACATGGAGTTGAATGCCCTGATTTCTTGTCTCCGTGTGGCTCCCATATCCACCCTAAGCTTGGCACATCTGTACCTGTTTCCTTGGTGACTTCTCTGATTTTGTTAACCTGTTCTTTCATCTCAACAAGCATGAGTCTTACACCGTCTAGATATTGCTGAATCTGCTGAAAGTTTTGAGAGGCAGTTGACTGAGACTCTGGTGGATCAGTGGAAGCTTCAATCTGTACTGGGATACTCTCAACTTTGGCACATTTAACCCATCCATCATCATTTAAGGTGTAACCCATCATAGAGAAGGCTGTCTTATCATAGGTACTGGTAATGTGCTTGGGTGTGAAAGGTGTCAAGTCAACTTTCATAACTCCAAGAATATGTGAAATAGGTAGGCCATAGGGTAGACAAGCAGCGGAAGAGGATATATCCCTGATACTCTCAAGCATGTATTGACGAATCCATACAAACCAGTTGAGTCTTTTGTTGTTCACAAGACAGTAGAGAACAAAGATATCTCTAGTGGATAAGGTGCTAAGGGACCCAGTTCTAGGAAGTAGAGCTCAGTGTTCAAACTTTAGATTTTTGGAACCAACGTCGGGAGGATTTTCAGACAGAAAGGCTTTTGCTTCTTCTAAAGAAACTTCAAAGTCTTTTGGCCAAGAATTTTGCACAAAAAACTCATACCCATTAAACTTAGCAGAAAAAAGCTTCTCAAATTAATAAGAGTCGAGAACAATTCGAGTGCCTAAAACCATGGATTCCAAGTTATCTTTATCATTCACAAATAAATTTTCATAGAATATTCTCACAGGCTCTTCATATACGGAGCTCTTAATAGTATCGAATAGAGAGGAAAGACATTGAAAATCGAAAACAACAATCACATCACAATGCAGATTTTTCATAAAAGATAGACTTACAGTGCGTCCATAATACATAGATTTCGACTTATAGGACTCAAACCTTGATTTCTCATTTGGTCCATAGAATATTAATTTGTCCTCTGGGCCAAATTCAGTACTCTCCACATTCCCTTTCTTGCATGAAGATTTTTTGGGGGTTTGCTCCATGGGCCTCTTTCCTGCCTTTTTCTGGCTAATGGAAAGATCCTCAGACGACTTAGTGCTTTCATTGTCGGTTCTGAGAGGGTCTGAGTCAATGGATGATTCCAAATCTACAGTCTCTTCAGGGTTGAGGGTTTTCCAAACCCTTCTACTTCGTCTGGTAGCAGTGGCTGATGAGAGGTTTCTTTTCACCATGGTGAGGATTTCTTTGGAGAGGATGAAAAGTGAGATGGGGTAGGAGGATTCTTATCTAGACTTTGGAGGGCTGAAAAGTTTCATTGGCTGAAGGAGCGTACGGATTCAGAAAGGAGTGACTCTTCTGAGGAGATGTTTCGGTGGTACTGATGGAGGTGTAATAATTACACTTTTATCAAAGTAAAATTAACGCTTATAAGACAAAAGTAAAGTGTTTTAATCGTATATAGAAGATTTGTTTTATAAAACACATATGATGCCAATCTTTTTTCGCAGTACATAAAATCTTTTTTCTAAAAGAGGTTTTGTAAAAATATCAGCAAGTTAAGATTCAATACTAATGAGTTCTAATGCAATATCACCTTTGGCAACATGATCACGAATAAAATGATGCTTGATTTCTATATGCTTTACTCTGGGGTGATGCACGAAATATTTTGCCAAACAAATAGCACTAGTATTATCACAGAATATGGAAGTTGTGGTAAGAGATAAATCTTAGTCAAGAAGTTGATGCATGATCCAAAGAACTTGTGTACAATAACTTCCAACAACTAAATATTCTGCTTCAGTTGTTGATAAGGCAACACAATTTTGTTTCTTGCTATGCCAGGAAACTAGTGCATTTCCCAAAAGTTGGCATGTGCCGCTGGTACTTTTCCTGTCGATCTTATCACCTGCAAAATCTGCATCTAAAAAGCCTTTCAAGACAAATTTTTTAGAGTGAGCATACCATAATCCTAATTCAGAGGTCCCAATAAGATATCTTATAATGCGTTTAACAATAGTAAGATGAGATTCTTTTGGAGTTGACTGAAACCTTGCACATTTACATACACTAAACATTATATCTGGTTAACTAGTAGTGAGATATAATAAGGATCCAATCATTCCTCTGTACATAATTTCAACAACACATTCTCCATGATATTCTTTGTCAAGCATAGTTGTTGCCAAACTTTTTTATAAGTTCTTTGATGTACTTGGTTTGACTGATAAAGATCCCTTTGAGAGATTGTTTGATTTGTAGTCCAAGAAAGTAAATTAGCTCTCCCATCATGCTCATTTCGAATTCTCCTTTCATAGAATGAGCAAATTCTTTGCATAAAACAGAGTTAGGACTTCCAAAATTAATATCGTCAACATAAATTTGAGTAATAAGATTACCTGAAATTGAGTGCTTAATAAACAGAGTTGTATCGATATTACCTCGTTTGAAGCCTTGATTTAGAAGGAACGAGCTTAATCTTTCGTACCAGGCTCGGAGAGATTGCTTGAGTCCGTATAGAGCTTTTCTCAGCTTATATACATGATCTGGGAGAGTATCATTTACAAAACCAGGAGGTTGCTTTACATAGACTTCTTCAGAGATGTATCCATTTAGAAAAGCACTTTTTACATCCATTTGAAATAGTTTGAATCCTTTATGAGCAGCAAAGGCAAGTAATATTCGAATAGATTCCAGTCTTGCTACTGATGCGAATGTTTCATCATAGTCGATTCCCTCTTGCTGAGAATAACCTTGAGCAACAAGCCGTGCTTTATTTTGCATCACTAGTCTGGATTCGTTTAACTTATTTCTGTAAACCCATTTTGTTCCTACAATAGAAGCATTTGAATGTTTAAGAACCAGTTTCCATACTTTATTTCTTTCAAATTGATCAAGTTCATCCTTCATTGATTTGACCCAGTGAACGTGTTTTAGTGCTTCATCCACTTTCTTTGGCTCAAGTTGAGAAATTAGAGCCATGTGGGAATTGAGCTTTTGAGATCTTCTGGTAGTGATTCCATAGTGTGGATTTCCGATAATGAATTTGTGAGGATATCCAGGTTCACTTTTCCATTCATTTGGGATGGTTGTGGTTGTTTCCCTTTCCTCAATAGTTGACTGTTCTGTTGAAGAATGTTTTTGGATTTCATTATGTTCCTCAGTTGACTAATCTTGCTGACCAGTCGACTCCTCTTGACAGTCCTTTCCTGTAACAACAAATTTCGAAACAATAGAAATTTCCTCATCTTCAGGAAGTTTTTCATTCCTTGAGTGAGGGTTAGTGTCAACAAAAACAACATGAATTGATTCTTCAATACATAAAATTCTTTTATTGTAAACTTTATATGCTCTACTTGAGAGAGTGTATCCAAGGAATATACCTTCGTCGCTTTTTGGATCAAACTAGCCCATATTGTCCTTTCCATTATTGTGAATGAAGCATTTGCATCCAAAAAGATTGAAAATAACTAATGTTGGGTTTCTTACTATTCCATAGCTTATATGAAGTCTTTTTAAGAATGGGCCGAATCAAACATCTGTTGATAATATGATATGGAGTGCCTACAGCTTCTGCCCAGAAGTGGTGAGGTAGAGAGTTTTCCACAATCATGGTTCTAGCCATGTCCTGTAAGGTTCTATTTTTACGTTCTACCACTCCATTCTGTTGAGGCGATCTTGGTGAAGAGAAATTGTGAGAGATTCCTTGGTCATTGCAAAAGTTTTCAAAGGCTCTGCTTTCAAATTCTCCTCCGTGATCACTTCTGATAGTGGAAATGTAGTATTCCTTTTCACGTTGAACCTTCTTACAGAAACTTCAAAATTTCTTAGGGCTTCATCTTTATGACTTAGAAAAATAAACCACGTAAATCGAGAAAAATCATCCACAATAACAAAAGCGTATTTTCTACTACCTATACTAGCAGTTCTGGTTGGACCAAACAAATCCATATGCAATAGTTGAAGTGGTTTAGTAGTATAAACAATGTTTTTGATTTTGAAAGATGAGCGAGTTTGTTTTCCTAGCTGACATGTATCACAAATATGATCTTTTGAAAAATCTAGTTTTTGAAGACCGATAACAAGATCATGTTTAGAGAGTTTTTGGATAGTATGCATGATAGCGTGTCCAAGCTTTCTATGCCAAACCCAAGGGTTATCGATCATAGAAGCAAGACAAATTTGATTTCCATGACTATCTATATTACTGATGGTGTAGACATTCTTGTCTCTGTTACCTGAAAGAATAACTTTACCTAATTTCTCTTCTATAAACCAACCATGTTTCTTAAAATGAACCTCATAATCATTGTCATATAGTTGACTGATACTGAGAATATTGTAACCGAGTTCATCAACCAGGTATACTTCGTCCACATCGCATGTTGAGCTAAGAGGAACTTTTCCCACTCCAATAACATTTCCTTTTGATTTATCTCCAAAAGTAATTGTTCCTCCATTTAGTTTAGTGACTGTTTTGAATAATTATTTGTCACCAGTCATATGTCTGGAATGCGCGCTGTCAAGATACCATTTTCCTTTCCGATTCTTCTTGCGGTATTCCTGCAAAACAAGACTACTTGTTTTTAGGTACCCAGGCTTGCTTGGGTCCTGAATGGTTAGATTTCTGAGTGTTAGCTTGACTAGAGGATTTAGAAGTGTGACCACGCTTTCCACAATAAAAACACGACGGTTTATTGGGATTTTCAGAGCCTTTTTCTTCTCTAATTCTGCTCCTGCATTGGTTAGTGTTGTGACCTTTTTTACCACAATAAAAGCATGCCTGAAGGTTTATAGTTTTAATCAAATAGTCAAAAGGAGTGGTCGAATTTGACTTGATGGAACTATGACTAGTGGATTTTTGTAATCCATTCAATTGAAGTTGAAGTTCATTTACTTCCTCTTGAAGCATGTCACGTTCAATTTCACACACTTCCAGCTTCAAGGCCCGGTCCTTTTTTTCTCTTTGGATTTTTCTGAGTTTATTTAGAATTCTTTCAATATCTGCAAGAGCAATATTAACAAATTCTTGAAGTTCACAACAGTTAGGACAAGTAGGAAGATGTACCTCACTAGTTCCCTCGTCTGCCATAAGACGGAGTTCACCTGAGTCCTCATTGCTATCTTCTTTTATGGTCATGAAACACATATTTGCAATTTCTTCAATGTCAGATTCTTCTTCATCACATGCTCCAAAAGACTTCTTCTTTTGAAAGTTCCTGCTGAGTTTTGTCTTCAGTATGGGACAATCAGCTTGAATGTGCCCATATTTTACACATTCATAACATCTTCCATTATTTTTATCATTTTCATTGTTTGTCCTTCCTCTTCTGAAGTTTGATTTCCCTCTTTTGCTGAATCTGTTCTTCCTCATCATGCTAGCTACAACTTGAGAAAGCATGGCTATGTTTTCATCATGTTCTCCTTCTTCCTCTTCTTCTTCATTTTCTGGTTCAGCCACAGTCGCTTTAAAAGCTACTACTTTTTTCTTTTCTTGTTGAATTTGCCTGTCCAAGTGAGTTTTCTCAAAGGCAATTAAATCACCTCTATGTTCATCATAGGATATTTTGCCAAGGTCTTGACATTCTAGAGCAATAACTTTGGGCTGCCAGATTGTGGGTAGGCTTCTGAGGATTTTCCTGACCTGTTCTCCGTTTTTTATTGGTCTACCAAAGGATTTTGGATCTCCAAGTATTTTGGTGAACCTGGAGAATATTTCCTCCACTGATTCTCCATCCTTCATTTGAAATAGCTCATAGTCACGAACTAGAAGATTGATCCTTGTTTCTTTTACCTTGTTGGTCCCTCATATGTGATTTTCAATTTATCCCACATTTCCTTGGAAGTTTCACAGCTTGAAATCTTTTCATACTCTTCTCCACTGATGGTATTATACAGTAGATTTTTTTCTTTGGCATTCACAGTTATAACAACAGCTTATTCATCAGTGTAATCATCCAAGTCAAGTGGATCAGTTGATAAAATGATTTGATCATTTTCATCTTTCTTTGGTGGAATTGGAAGATTTTCTTTTTTTATAACACGCTAAACTTTGATGTCATATGACATAGTGTATGTTTCCATGCAAACTTTTCAATGAGAAAAATGTTGTCCGTTGAAGTATGGAGGTCATACTTGAGAGGTTCCTTCTTGAAATAATACACCGACGAGTGTGTTTGATCCCGTGATCTTTTTCTCACTAGCTGTTAAGAAACGTTTGTGAGCCTTGCTCTGATACTAGTTGAAAGTACGGGGGGGGGGGAGGATGAATTGTGGACTATTAATTTCTTAGTTGACTAAGTTTTCACTTAGTCGACTAGCTTTTGTGCAGTACACAAATAAGATAGAGATGAATGCAATGAATTTGATGGCAACACAAGACACAATAATTTTTATACTGGTTTAGTATCGGTGTGGTACTTATGTCCAGTTTCCCTTGGGTCACAAGGGTTCTTTTTAGATCTTTGATAAAGAATTACAATAATGATGATTTTTGCTCGTTCACCACCAACGATGTTTAACAATAATGATTTCTGGATGTTGACATAACTCTCTTTTGTGTTCTAACTCCTTCTATCTTTTATGATACTTATACACTCAAGAATACAGTGTTTGTACTTAGACTTAGAGAGACTTAGAAGACAGTGTTTGTAGTTGCGCAGCTTGCTCCCTTGAGTTCGCCAGTGACCTTAAAGGAAAGAATTGTTGTGTGTTTGTGTCTGATTCCAGCAAGGTGTCTTGATTCTTTAAAGAGAGATGGGTGTTGGATTAGAGCATGGTGTCTCTGATTTCTTCAAGAGAGATGAGCTGGAATTTGTTAAATGATGGAGTGCTCTGTTCCATGCCGTTTTCATGCTGAGATGCTTCATACTTTTCTTGAAGAGATGAGCGCATGTTAAATGGTTTCTAGTTGGTGGGATAGTTTAAATAATCAAGGAGTGCTTGATGACAAGAAGCACAACTTTCAATTGTTTTCCACTATGATGTGTTTTCCACCCAACTTGTCTCCCATTTCTTTTGTCCTTCCTTCTTGATCTTTGTCTGATTTGAGTTTTTGCCTTTTTGATAGTTTGCATCAGGCCCTTCGGTTGATGCCTTGTTCCCTACCGTCAAAAGAGATAGGTATTAGTTTTGTACATATGTAAGTAGATAGGTATTAGTTTTGTACACTTGTCATCATTAAAACTTAGATATAACTGTAGTTTCTCATGCATTTCGCTAATTCTTAAAGCAGAACATTAGAAAAAAAAAAAATAGTTAACAAAATATACTTTAAGAAAAGAAGGAAGCAAAACTAATTGTGTTAAATCCTAAATTAAAAATAATTAAGTACTATATAGTAAACTGTTTTATTTTTTTTCCCTCATACGAAGATGAGACTTGTACTCATGAAGTTTCAAAATATATTTGAACTCTATAAAATGACCGATTTCAATTATCTACAGCACAATCTAGTACATAAATTATGTAATGTATTCTATAATTGCCAATGAATAAAATAACATATTGTAGATTACCTTCAAAATGGACTGGATTGATGGTTGAATCAGCGACTAAAGGAAGTAAAGTGAAGAATTGGCACTAGAAAACGAAGAGAAAGCCAAGTTGGATGTATATGCTTTAACTTTGAAACGACGCACTCTTTCATTTCTCGGAAGGCATATTGCACCTAAACGTAAACGGCAGAAATATGAAAAAAGTAAAAAAAAAAAAAAAAGAGAAATTAGAAAAATGTGTATTCTAGTTAAAGAGGATCTACATCACTGGGTTAGTGTCCCTCAATTTTATATATATATATATATATATATATATATATATATATATATATATATATATATATAGATTAAATCAATTAAATAAATTTTAATAAATGTAGTAAAATTATAATTATTATATACATTGCTAACTATTGTAATTAATTGCTTATAAATACTTTATTTAAGCATTAATTCCAAATTATTAACATAGTAGTCTAATTAACTAGACAGTAAGGAGCAATTTGATCAAATTAATTATAAGACCTATGTGATGTGTATAAAAGTTATTTTAATAATATTAAAATAATAAGTATATTTATAATTTCATAATACTAATGCTAGGTGGTTAATTTCAAAACTAATAATTAAGTAATTTGTAAAAATAGGTATTTATTAGTAGAAATTACTTTCAACATATTTATTGTAATTATTAAGTATAAATAACTTTATTTTAAAAGGGAGGGTCAAAATTGACCGTCAACAACTGCCCCTCTTTGACCGAATATGATAAAGGAGTTTTCGGGCAAAGAAATTGAACCAAAACCAGTTTTGTCCCGACTTTAGGCATGCATTGCAGGAGTGGCATGAAGATTATTAGCTGCAGTATTGGGAGTTAAGGAAGATTCTAGGAGGATTTTGGGAAGAATTTTGGAGAGACTAGGGCCGAAGTCTGGCTTTGAATTGCTTACATACCTCGAGCGTAACGAAGATCAGGCCTCATGTAGTTCTGGAGTAAAGATTTTTTTTGAGGGAACGATACTTGCAAGGATTGCCCCAGTATCGTATTATGACGATATGGTGAGACAGAAGATTGGGCACTCATGATAGCTTGAATTTTGCGGGTTGATTTGAAGGATTTAAAAATTTGAGTTTCACTAGTCATTTTGTGCTTGAACTTGGATCCTTGGCCCACTAATGGGTTTAATGTCCCTCATAGTATTGTAGTTTGGTCTACTGTGTAGAAAAGAGTTCCACATTGCGATATTTGTTCCTGCAAAACAAATAAAATACACGCGTACCAATATATTGCAATGGGTAATATATTAAAATGCGATGTAAATGATGCAGGATTGATGACTCTTGGCTACCGGCGAGCCGTTATTTGGAATCGGGATGATGGGATACTTGATCTTGACTCGATTTGTTAGCCGTGTTGTGTACCATTCCGCAGTTGTCGGAGCATTTGAAAATTATCTCCTCTTATTGGGAGAGCTTGATTTGTTGAGTGCGTCTCAACTTCTTGGGAGAACTTTGCACTGAGAAATGTCTCTGCTTGTTGGGAGAGATTGATTTGTAGAGTGCGTCTCCACTTGTTGGGAGAGCTTTGTACTGAAATGTAAACTAATCTCTGCTTGGGAGTGATTGATTAAAACCGTAATCATGCCAAAAGTGCATGATCAAAACGTCAAAACATTCAAAGTAATAGCAAAGAACATAAAAGCATGCCCAAGAGATACACATGACTGCGAAGCTAAGTTGCGGCCATTGATTGGCAGAACGTTGGTGACGAGGTTCGCGACTGTCTATTCTGGCATCCGTTGCGAGGGAGTGGCGATGCAAATTATTTTGTTAGGAAAGTGCAGTTTGCTTTGTACAAGGCTACGATTGGCGAGTCGACGTTTGATTTGTACAAAGTGCTCCGATCGATTGAGCTGATGGTTTGCTATATACAGGACCTCAATCGGTGAAGCCGACAGCTCATTTGTACAAGGTGCTCCGATTCATTGAGCGGGAGGTTTGCTATATACAAGGCTTCCATTGATGAAGCCAGCATTCGATTTGTACAAGGTGCTCCGATTGTTTGAGCAGGCAGTTTGCTATGTATAGGTTTTTCCCATATCAGCGGTCTGACTCCGAGGTACCTACAAAGGATTCAAAGATTATCCCTAGTTGTACGAGAAAAATTCAAGTAAAGGAGAAAGAGAGATAATCTTAGGCAAGTGGGGGATCCATCATTGGCCCCAATGCGGTCTTAATGCTTCCTTGCTCCTTATTGACCTTGCACTCAAAGACAAATTCTTAGTGGGGGCGGGGATGTTGGTTTGTGTCAACCACAGTGTTGGTTTTCCCCAGCCTTTGATATGGTTGGGTCGCAAAGTTCGGTAGGTAGAACAAATTACTGTATTTTTAGAAAACTTTTTGAAAATACTTTATTTTATAAGGCAAAGCCGTTGTTCCTGATTATGACATGTTACGAAAATTTCTCCACACATGAACGTTTCTTCTTAAAAGCTTTATCCCATTGATGTCGATCTTTCGTGATGCTTCTGACAACACGGCTACTCGCTGTTACGACTGCGTCCTAATTCGAACTAATGCATTACAAAGATTTTCCTAAGGTTATGACTGAACCCTTTCAGATTGCCTATATATCTAAAATAGAATCAGGTCTGAATATAGTTCGTGGATTATGATAAAATATGATGAAGATGACCGAGCCTGACTCAGGCAGCTGACGTATCCAAATGGAATTAGGTCAAGACGTATTTCAATTACAATAGATGCAAAATGATGAGATTAAGAACGAAAATGGCCGAGTCTGACTCAGACTGCCTACGTATCTAAATGGAATCAGTCCAGAACGTAGTTCAATTACAAAAGTTGACTGAATTCGATGAGGATTTCCTACGTATTCCTTTTTAGGAAAATCAAGTCGGCGTAGTTCCAGAGCAACATACAAAAGTGATATTTGGTTTTCTATTACAAAGGAAAAGGGGGGAGAGAGACCAAACCCTACGTGGTTACCTACGTATCCCTCTATGGGAAGTCAGGTTGAACGTAGTTCTATTACATCAAAACCTAACTCTATTTGTCTTCAAATGTAGTATCTCTTGATTGCGTCTGAGTTGATGGGCTTCATGTTGATTTTTCCATCCATTTTTGCCAAGATTAGAGCTCCACCCGACAGTGCTCGCTGAACGTAAGGACCTTGCTACTTTGTTGCAAACTTTCCTTTGGCTTCCTCTTGGTTGGGAAAGATTTTCTTCAAGACCAACTACACTGGTGCTAACTGGCGAGGCTTCACTCTCTTGTTAAATGAATTGGCCATCCTGTTCTAATATAGCTGACCATGGCATACTGCATCCATTGTTTTCTCGTCGATGAGCACGAGTTGCTCTTGTCTCACCCGTATCTATTCTACGTCATCCAATTTTGCATATTGAATGACCCTTAAAGATGGTATTTCGACCTCTGCGGGTATCACAACTTCAGTTCCGTATACCAACATGTACGGCGTTGCCCTAGTGGACGTTCTCATGGTGTTCCGATAACCCAGTAATGTGAAAGATAGTTTCTCTTTCCATTGTCTGCGATTGTCCAGTATCTTCCATAGAATCCTCTTGATATTCTTGTTGGCTTCCTCGACTGCCCCATTCATTTGTGGTCTTTAGGCTGTGGAATTGCGATGGACGATTCTGAACTTCTCGCAGATTTCTCTCATGAGGTCACTGTTGAGGTTAGCGGCATTGTCAGTGATGATAGACTTCGATATTCCAAATCTGCAGACGATGTAGTTCCAGATGAAATATGCCACTACTTTCTTTGTGACAGCCTTGTAGGTAGACGCTTTGATCCATTTAGTGAAATAGTCAATAGCTACCAAGATGAAGCGATCCCCGTCTGATGCGGCAGGCTCTATAGGTCCAATCATGTCCATGACCTAAGTGGTGAACGGCCAGGGTAAACCTATTACGTTTAACTCATTTGGCGGAACCCGGATAAAATCCCCAGAATCTGGCACTGGTGACACTTCTGCACGTAGCGGATACTGTCACTTTCCATATTCATCCAAAAGTATCCAGCTCTCAAGATCTTCTTGGCTAAAGTGAACCCATTCATGTGGGGTCCACATATTCCTGCATGTATTTCCTCCAACAGTCTGGTTGCCTTAGCAGCGTCTACCTATCTTAACAAACCTAAATCTTGGGTCCTCTTGTATAGGACTTACCCATTGAGGAAAGAGTGGTTTGCCAGCCTCCTGAGGGCTCTCTTTTGACCATTAGTAGCATTCTCCTGGTATTCTCTGGTTGCAAGGAATTTCCTGATGTCGTGATACCATAGTTTACTATTTGGTTCTCCATCTACATGGAATCAATAAGAATGTTGATCCCTGATCTGTACCTTGATAAGGTCAAAGTAGTTCTTGTTTGGATGCTGAATCATAGATGATAGGGTTGCAAGGGCGTTGGCGAAGTCGTTCTGAATCCTGGGGACGTGCTAGAACTCAATCTTCGTGAACTTCTTGCATAGCTCCTTCACGTAGTGCAGGTACAGAAGTATCTTGAAATTCTTGGTTGACCATTCCCCTTGGAGTTGGTGTATCCATAGATCGGAATCCCCTATGATCAAAAGTTCTTTGACGTTCATGTCGATTGCCATTCTGATCCCAAGGATGCACGCTTCGTATTCAACAATATTATTGGTACAAGGGAATCTTATCTTTGCCGATGCTGGATAGTGTTGTCCAAATTTTGAAATCAGGACTACCCCAATTCCTACTCCTTTGAAGTTTGCTGCTCTATCAAAAAACATTCTCCATCCAGGGTATGATTCTGCAATATCTTCTCCAGCAAACAATACTTCTTCATCGGGAAAATACGTAGTAAGTGGCTTGTAATCCCCATCCACCGAATTTTCTACGAGGTGGTAGGCTAAATCTTTCCCTTTGATAGCCTTCTGAGTTATGTACACAATGTCAAATTCGCTGAGGAGAATTTGCCATTTAGCTTGCTTTCTGGTAGGCATCGGCTTCTAGAAGATGTACTTGAGCGGGTCGAGGCTAGATATTAGATGCGTAGTGTATGTTGACATATAATGCCTTAGTTTCTGGGCAATCTAACTCAAAGCTCAACAAGTGTGTTCTATTAAAGTATACTTGGCCTCGCATGGCGTGAACTTCTTACTTAAGTAGTAGATGGCCTGGAACTTTCTCCTAGTTTCGTCATGCTGTCCCAACACACAGCCGAAGTCATTATCCAAGACTTACAAGTATAGTAATAATGGCTTCCCGTGTTCGGGGGAACCAACACTAGTGGATTCGACAGATATTTTTTGATTTTATTGAAGGCTTTCTGGAACTCTTTTGTCCATTTTGTGGCAGCATCCTTTTTCAGCAACTTGAAAATGGGTTCACAGATTACCGTAGACTAGGCTATGAAGCGACTGATGTAATTCGGTCTACCTAGGAAACTCATTACATCTTTCTTGCTCTTTGGTGGTGGCAATTCCTGAATGGCCTTGATTTTTGATGGGTCCACTTCTATCCCCTTCCTTCTTACAATGAAGCCCAACAGTTTTCCAGCGAGGACTCCGAACGCGCACTTTGCCAGGTTCAATTTCAAGCTGTACATTCGCAGGCGTTCAAAAAATTTCCTTAAATCGTCCAAGTGCTCTGAAATCTTTCGAGACTTTATGATGATGCCATTCATATACTCTTCAATCTCCTTATGAATTATGTCATGAAAAAGGGTCTTCATGGCCCTTATGTAGGTGGCGTCGGTGTTCTTGAGACCGAACAACATGACTCTATATCAGTAAACTCCCCAAGGTATGGTGAAGGTTGTCTTCTTTGCATCTTCCTCGTGCATCAAGATTTGGTGATACCTAGTGAAACAATCCACAACAACTGCAGTTCATGTTTTGCGCAGTTGTCGATGAGGATGTGGATATTTGGAAGGGGAAATCATCCTTTGGACTAGCTTTGTTGAGATCTCGGTAATCCACGCATATTCTGATCTTTTCATCTTTCTTGGGTACTGGGACGATATTTGCAAACCAGCTAGGATAATTGGTGACCCTTACCAAATTTACCTCTATTTGCTTGGTTACTTCCTCCTTTATCCTCAGATTTAAATCAGGTTTGAATTTGCTGGGTTTCTGCCTGACCGGCGGTCTGGTAGGATCGGTGGGCAGTCTGTTACACCCCATGTTTTCGTATGTGAGAGTACATCGTAAGTCAATTGATATAAATTAAGTTAATCATGTTACCTTGGAGGTTACAAATATTTAAGATCATGAATAACAAGTACCAAGAGGGTTGGAAAGCTTAGAAGCTAAACCAATTGAAGAAAATAAGTTTCGTCGAAAGTCGATAAGTTTGGAATGTTATAACATGTACTTTGAGGCAATACTATGGTTCTTAACATGATAAGAAGGTTATGTTATGAGTTATTTTAGTCTTATGATAGTCGTGTGCCAGGCTTTGAAGTCAAGCAAGTTGTGCAACAAAGTTTGGCAAAGGTCATCACAAGTTACATTCATAATATGCAGAATATTAGGTTAAATGTATCCGAGCTTTTCTCCCAATATACTTGGAATTAAGGGATGATCTACCTATCATATTGAAGGTCTACTAGTTTAGTTTCCAACTAATTAAATCATTTGTCGATATGACATCGGAGTAGAGAGATATTCGCATTTTTGCGAGACTGCGCCAGCAGCTCCCATGGGACCCACTTTGGCGGTGCTCGACCTACTTCACTTTAAAGTGATTCCAAACTCTGATCATTTTCGAGTAAACTTTGTTTCCAAACTTCTCCTAACCCTTCTAAACAGATACCAAAAGGGTTTGAAGTGATTCCAAAGTGATTACACTATATTTCAACATCAAAAGTTAGTTTTAGTGAAGAACAACACCTCTTTGAGGTTGTATTGTCATTGAGGATAGTTGTGGGATGTGTTGGCCTGAAATTTCAAGTTTTTACTACTGGCTAAGGTGATTATAACAGCTTAATAATGTGCTTAAGGTTATCTTGATGTTGATTAAGTTAAATGGATGGACTAGATATGGACTAGTGAATAAAGTTGCTAATTGAGGATAGTTGGAGTTGTAGATTATTTTTTTTGTTATAAATATAAGGTATAAGGCTGGAATCATTGATGAATGGATTAATTATCATGTTAATGATACTTCTAAGTTAAAGTAAGAAGTATATAAGGGGTTATATGGGGTATACGGATTCCAATCGAAGCTTGCAACTCGTCGTGAAGTAGTTATGACTTGTTGTTGCTATATGGTGTCTTGTTATTGATATTTATATGTTGCTGAAATTCTCTGGTTGTTGTTGTTGGTATATAGTATTGGAGGAGGCCCTTGTTACAGGGGAGGTGCTGCCAAATTTACATAAACGAGCTACTAAATTAAGTTGCGGACTTAGCCTTTACTCAGCATTGATTTTGAATCTCCTTATGCTATGGTAGATTGAGTTGAGTTGTTTGAAGAATTGCTTGGCAGGTATTAAGGACTCAGCGAAGTTAAGGTATGTTAAGGCTACCTCTTCTTTCCTTTTGGCATGATCCATATGATACAACGAAACGAGCAAGCGTGCAACTTTCATAAATGATTATATTCTTAGAAGTACTAGGGTTGCCTATGTTCTTGATTCCCCATATGTCCTACTATCTTATCGTTTGTTCATGGGTCTCATGACATTCCGAGAGATCTTATTGACTTACTTCATTATGCATTGCATTCATTTATACATGTATATAGACCCATGAACAGATGGCGTTATATATGCATATAGTATATGTATATGGGGTATAGGGAAAGGTTATGGTGTTATATACGCACCACCACCTGATCAGATGGTATACATTGATGATTTCTCCCACAGAGGCCAAGATGATATGATAGGATGCCCTTAGAGGCTTGATGATGTTATGTACGCATATACCTACGCATGATATGACATTTATACGCATATGCATGACATTATAAATGTCATTATTCAAAGAGCTATTCAGACTTACAGGTTGAGTTCTTCACTCCATGTTTCTTTTATGTCTTTTATATACTGCTTTCATGCCTTACATACTCGGTACTTTATTTGTACTAATGTCCCTTTTGCTTGGGGATTCTACGTTTCATGCCCGCAAGTCCCAATAGATAGGTTGACAGTCCTCCTAGTATGATATCAGCTCAGCGGAAGGTGTTGGTGCACTCCACTTGCTCCGGAGTTGCCTATTTGGTCAGTATGATTTGGACATGTATTGATTGGTATGGCGGGGCCCTGTCCCAACCTTTATGACCTTTATGTACTCTTAGAGGCTTGTAGACATATGTCATGTATATGGATGATTGTATGGCCTTGTCGGCCTATGTTTTGAGTGTACAAGTGATCATTTCGGTCATATAGGCTGTATGTCACATGTATGAGTTTGTATACCATGTTGGGTCATCCTATGCCAAGTATTCCCTTATGTTTTATTCTGTTTATCTCATGATGGCCATTCTGGCCCATTTACCCATGATGGTATGATAAGAAAGATACGTTACGTTGGTACTCGTTTGAGTAAGGCACCGGGTGCCTGGCGCGGCCCTACGGTTTGTGTCATGACAAAAGTGGTATCAGAGTAGTTTTGTCCTAGGGAGTCTACAAGCCGTGTCTAGTAGAGTCTTGTTTATGGGTGTGTTGTGCACCATACTTATAAGCAGGAGGCTACAGGGCATTTAGGATTGTCATTCTTTCTTTTTACTCTAGATCGTGTGGTAGAGCTTAATTGTAAGAATTCAAACTTCTAAATTCTTTTTTATTTGTAATACAACGATACCTCATCCAAAAAGATAGTTGGTAAGAGATTGAATGTGGTTGTGGAAGAGTTGAGTCAGAGGAACTCGATTTTGCATCATGCTTATGATGAGTAAATGTAAAGTCTTTAGTAGATCATGTGTTACTAAGACGTGTAAGCTTTTTGATAACGAGCCCTAAGTCATGCATATCGATCCACCCATATGGTAAAAAGCAACGAGAGAATCAGAAGGTAGATACAAGTTTCAACAAGTAAAAGAAGCAAGGTGAAGAAGGATACGAGGTACCCAGTTAGTGAAGATTATCAGTATTTATAATTCAAGTAGAGAAATATAAGCATTCTAAGTTACTTTCAATAGTAACAGAGATATATACACTTTACAACACCCATCTCAGTTATGCTCTATGGGAGCTAACATATATAGTTTAAGAGAAGAATAGGATATCAAGATCCAGCTAGGGTTAGAGTAACCCAAAATGGTAGATGGCTTGTTATCATTAGCTAACATTTTTGAAGGATAGTGCAAACGTGGTAATAGATCTCCTTGTGAGACACCTAGATGGTGCACTCTAGAAAAGTACAATCAGATAAGAATACTAGAATGTTCAGAAATTTTAGAAGATAGGTAGTAGAATCCTAGAAGGGATGAATATTTACCATAGTATAGCTCACGTCCCTAGTAAAAAGAAAATGCTAGGCGACCCGAAGATCCAGTGGATAGAGCAAGGGGAGCTAAAAGCGAACGAATGTTTTGTTGAAGTTTTCAGAATAAGGTAGTAGACGAAAATATTAGCAAGAGAATAAGAAGAGAGTAAATGAAGCATTATGAGTAAGATGTGATAAATGAGTGATAACGGTAAATCATAATATGACATGATGACAGAGTCTATAGTCAAGTGAAGGAAAAGACAAGAGGTGACACACCTTGAGACAATAAAAGAGTATAAGACATAAAGTCATATCCCCATTTCGAGAAATGAGTTGGTGACTCTAACGTGATTACCAGAAGGAAAAGTTAGACCCCTAGAGTAATAAAAATCAGTATGGGCAAGTGAACAAGAAAAACTAAACGTGAATTAGAGATCAGAAGATTTGATAATAGTCAGCATCGTGAGAATTTGACAGATAGCGTTCCGACAATAATAGAATGGACAACAAAAGAATAACCTTTAAAGTTCATTCAGGAAGACGTTTCCCTAAAGCAAGCACTGTGAGTAGAGTTAAGCTTAAGGGATTAAGTGTGCCAGTTACACTAGGTGTCACCCTTATGCGTAAGAAATTCAGTTATCCCTGGTACAAAAGGGTTACAGTAAGGTCAATAAAGGTCATTAATGATGTGAAAAGATGCAAAAGATGAAGAGGTAAAACAACTGTAAAGAGATCGTTGTAGCACTAAATCTTAGTACTCCCCTAAAAGGGGGAAGATGGTGTGATGTGGTATTAAGTCGGAGTTAAGTGGTTCAAGTAACTATGTACTGGCAAAGAAAGAATGTGGTAAAAAGGCGAAAGGGATGAGGTTGCATTTATTCAGATCCTACATATATGTCGCTACTAAAGAACATTGTGCAAGCACGATGCCGGGGAGAGGCAGTAAGAGTTCCCGGGCAGGATGTTATTAATAAATAAGTGCGAATGGACACTTGATACATCAGGAGACTATGCAAAATGTAAGTTAAGATAAAGTACATATACCAAGAGACATTATGCGGAATATAGATATGAAAATGGACCAACAAGTAGTTAGTAGTTGATTTGGGAAGAGCCTAGTTATGGCTAGACAGGAGGATACAGACACAGTAGATCATGCAGGATAAACGTAGTAAACCCCAACATAGTGAATTCAGTCTCGCACATATGACATCATGATCCTTGAGAAATATTCAGATAGGAGTTGGGGTAGTTAAAGGTACCATATAAGTGTTACGACAATAAAAGAGAGTACCACTAGGGAGACAGTTTAAATTTTAGTTCAGAAGCAACCCTATGAGTACAAGGGCACGGAGGTAAGTAACTAAGGATAATTATAAATGAGTAAGAACATCAAAAATTCCTACGGCTATACGATGTAATAAGCTCGCAGCTTTACAAGAGTCAGATAGTCTTCCCTAAGTATTACAACGAAAGACTAGTTGAGGTAATAAGGAAGAAGGCTTTAACCTAAGCATAGTAACTTGAAGAAGAAATGATCTTGTAACAACAATCTCTCTACAATATTGTATGCACTCAATAAGAAAGTGGCACCTATCGTGACTAATGAACGAGAAGTCAAAAGTGATACTTGAGATCATATGAGTCACAGGGAATTCCAGTATTCGTGGGCACTAAAAAATAAGCCAAGTATCCATGCAGCAAGTGGTAGAATGACCAGGAAGAGCGATTTCTTACATTTAAAGGCAACTGAGAAGGCATGAAAGGAAATCTATAGTGTTAGCAAGTTAAAGGAAGGTTGTGAGTAGTATAAATAGATATGCGTAGGTCGCAAGCTAAAGTATGGTAGAGCGACAAGGACTTAGGTAGATAGGAGTAAGGATAATAAAAGGTGAGTGAGAAGGTGAGAAGAATAGGTAAGGCTTTGGAATTAAGCCCATCAAAACAAGAGAGCTCATGGTTTCCGTAAGTTATAGAATGCTCGATATAACCTAAATGAACTCAGAGGAGTCTAAGACTAGGAGCATTTAGAAGAGATGGAATGCTGCCATGGTAGTAGAATATAGGTGTAATTGTGATAGATAAGAGGATGACATTTTGGCCTTTGATTGAGTAATGATTCAAAGAGGAGAGGTTTCATGAATTGCACGGGATTAGAATACCCCCATAAGATGAATCACGTAGGGATGGTATGAAATACGATTATTGAAATATAGTATCGTCCCTGGGTGGATCAGGAAAATCACTTCAAATGTTCCCCTATGCAACGTGATCCCTAGTGACAATGTATTACGTAAAAGGTTTCAAGTTATCAGTGGTAGATTATGGATCCACATTAAGGTGAATCAATAATGGATGGATAAAAGTTACAAAGTATGAGATGATATTAGGCCGTCATTGTAAATATTAACAATAATAAGGAAAATTAAAGGACTTAGATTTATACATATAGGATAAGCAGCGAGAGAGTAACCTGGAGTTGGGTAGCAGACCTCGGTAATAAAAAATCGAAGTAAGAGTTATGATATAGTATGACCTACCTAGTTGTAGTAAAGCCATAAGAATAGATAACTGAGGCTATGAAACAAGATATATCAATAGCCATAAGTTCGACAAAGTACCGAGCTAAGAACTTCAGTACACGTATAGATTCCCAGAGGGACAGCTTCTCATAGATCTGTATATATTCACAAAGTGAGGCCTAGAGATTGGCTAAAAAATGGAGAAAAAAGGAGAGAAGAGTCGCATAGGTGCATATACAAGGTCAGAGTCGCACAGGCTGCATGATAGAACGCAACAATAGTTACGAGATTTAAAGAATTCCGATCACAAGTCGTGGTGTGAGAAAGAAGCCTGAAGGGGGGAATGCCTTGGCCTTTGAATTTATTCACAAAACAGTTGCCTAGATGGCATGGACAATATTAAAGTATTCATAAGAGCTAAAAGTTATGAGACTGATAAGCGCATCAGTCAACATTCGAGGATGAATGTTCTAAAGGGGGGAATGATGTTAAACCCCATATTTTCGTATGTGAGACTACGTTGTAAGTCAATTGATATAAGCTCAGAAATGAGATTATATTTGGAAGCATTTAAAGTAAGTTAATAATGTTACCTTGGAGGTTACAAATATTTGAGATCATGAATAACAAGTACCAAGAGGGTTGGAAAGATTAGAAGCTAAACCAATTGAAGAAAATAAGTTTCGTCGAAAGTCGACAAGTTTGGAATGTTATAAGATGTACTTTGGGGCAAGACTAGGGTTCTTAACATGATAATGAGGTTATGTTATGAGTTATTTTAGTCGTATGATATTTGTGTGCTACATTTTGAAGTCAAGCAAGTTGTGCAATAAAAGTTGGCAAAGGTCATCATAAGTTACATTCATAATGTGTTGAATATTAGGTCATATGTAGATGCGATTTTCTCCCAATATACTTGGAATTAAGGGATTACATACCTATAAAATTTAAGGTCTATGAGTCTAATTTCCAACGCATTAAACCGTTTGTCGATACAATGTTGGAGTACAGAGATATTCGCATTTTCGTGAAGCTGCGCAAGCAGCTCCCATGGGACCCACTTAGGCGGTGCTCGACCTACTTCACTTTAAAAAAAAATTGGACGCCTATTTTCTGCTCATTTTCGAGTCAACTTCGTTTCCAAACATCTCCTAACCCTTCTAATCAGATACCATATGGGTTTGAAGTGATTACACCATATTTCAACATCCAAAGTTAGTTCTAGTGAAGAACAACACCTCTTTGAGGTTGTGTTGTCATTGAGGTGGGCTGTATTTGGCTGAAATTTCAAGTTGTTGCTACTGGATAAGGTGAGTATAACAGCCTATTAAATGTGCTTAAGGTTATCTTGATGTTGATTAAGTTAAAGAGATGGACTAGACATGAACTAGTGAATAAAGTTGCTAATTGAGGATAGTTGGAGTTGTGGATTTTTTCTTTGTTATAAATATATGGTATAAGGCTGGAATCATTGATGAATGACTTCATTATCATATTAATGATACTTTTAAGTTAAATTAAGAAGTCTATAAAGGGTGATATGGGGTATACGGATTCCAATCGGAGCTTGCCGCTCTTCGTGAAGTAGTTGTGACTTGTTGTTGCTATATGGTGTCGTGTTATTGATATTTATATGTTGCTGGATTTCTCTAATTGTTGTTGTTGGTATTTTGTATTGGAGGAGGCCCTTGTTACAGGGGAGATGATGCCCAGATTTAGCTTTTACTCAACATTGATTTTGAATCTCCTTATGCTATGGTGGATTGAGTTGAGTTATTTGAAGAATTGTTTGGAAGGTATTAAGGACTCAACGGAGTTAAGGTATGTTAAGGCTATATCTTCTTTCCTTTTGGCATGATCCATATGATACAATGAAACGAGCAAGCACGCAACTTTCATAAATGATTATATTCTTAGAAGTACTAGGGTTGCCTATGTTCTTGATTCCCCATATGTCCTACTATCATATCGTTTGTTCATGGGTCTCATTACTTTCTGGGAGATCTTATTGACTTACTTCATTATGCATTGTATTTATTTATACATGTATATTAACCCATGACCAAATGGAGTTATATACGTGTATAGTATATGTATATGGGATATGGGGAAAGGGTATGGCGTTATATATGCACCACCACCTGATCAGCTGGTATACGTTGATGATTTCGCCCATAGAGGCCGAAATGATATTATGGGATGCCCTCAAAGGCTTGATGATTTTATGTACGCATATACCTATACATGATATGACATTTATAAGCATATGTATGACATTATAAATGTCATGATTCAAAGAACTATTCAGACTTACAGGTGGAGTTCTTCACTCCATGTTTCTTTCATGTCTTTTATATACTACTCGCATGCCTTACACACTCAGAACTTTATTTGTATTCATGTACCTTTTGACTCGGGATGCTACGTTTCATGCCCGCAAGTCTCAATAGACAGGTTGATAGTCCTCCTAGTATGCTAACAGCTCAGCAAAAAGTTTTGGTGCACTCCACTTGCTCCGGAGTTGCCTATTTGGTCAGTATGATTTGGATATGTATTGATTGGTATGGCGGGGCCCTGTCCCGACCATTATGAAATTTATATACTCTTAGATTTGTATAGATATATGTCATGTATATGGATGATTGTATGTCCTTGTCAGCCTATGTTTTGAGTGTATAAGTGATCATTTCGTCATATAGGCCCGTATGTCACATATATGAGTTTGTATACCATGTTGGGTCATCCTATGTCGAGTATTCCCTTATGTTTTATTCTGTTTATCTCATGAAGGCCCTTCTGGCCCATTTACCCATGATGGTATGATAAGAAAGATACGTTACATTGGTACTCGGTTGAGTAAGGCACCAAGTGCCTCTCGCGGCCCTGCAGTTTGGGTCGTGACACAGTCGATGCGAAAAAATGTCAATGCTTAATCCCGGCATGTCATCATATGACCATGCTAACACATCGATGTACTGTCGGAGGAGCTCAACTAGCTTTTCCTTCTACTCGGCTTCTAGATGAATGGTGATCCTGGTTTCTTTCACGTCTTCTTCACTTCCAAGGTTGGCCATTTCCGTTTCTTTGAGGTTGGGCTTTTTCTAACTCTCTAGCTGTTCGATCTCCTACGGGAGATTGTCTGGCATCATACTCTTGTCATACCTCTCGTAATATGGGTCATTGCGCTTGGCGGTTTCATTACATGTCACAATCGTGAAATGCGTATTTTTATCATTTTGATTACTAAAAAGAAAAGATAAGTATAAATGAATCGGTAAATAAAGTTGCAATATTTGAGAAAATGATTCTTTTTATTTCATCAAAAGAGGAACGTCTTAAGCATTCAAAAGAGGCAAATGACAAAAAGGTATAGACACGGTGCATGCCTCAATTGACCGTGCGCTTTTCAAAAGAAACCTTTTTACAGTTTCATACTACCAAGACTCCCGTTGAACCAAAGATGGACTGGTGGTATGATTCCACAACTCTTCCCTTGTTTTGGCATCCCTGATATTCGGTGTCTTGATGTCGGTCCCTTCACAACATTCTTCGATCATATTCACGAACAACATTCCCTTCCCGTTGATGATATCATCTTCTGGTATTGAACCCTGACCTAGACTTGAAACATGCTATCGCATAAAAACCTTTTTCCCAGAGCTACCGGTGTGAGCTTTCCCCTCCGGAGGCTGATATCCTATGCCGACCCTTCCTTTCTGCTCATTAAGTTCAATTGGCTTTGTGATCCCGTCCGACCTGGCTCCCAGCCTGTTCCTGGCATGTATACATATTTCATCATCTCCCTCATATCCATCTTGGATCTATACGGTGACCGCATTTCCAAGTTTTTTTTAGTCTCTTCCATTTCGGTAGTCTGCATGATTTCCACTACATGGAAAGCAACTCCGTCTAGCCCTTCAATGAATGGAACAATATGCTCCAAATAATCGGAGTAACCCCACTCACCGTGGACCACGATCTCCTAACATCCTCACTCAAATTTTGTGCATTGATGTAAAGTAGATGGGACAGCCCCTGCCATGTGTATCCATGGCCTTCCCAGCAACAAGTTGTAGGAAGAAGAGATGTCCATTACTTGAAACAATTTGGGGAATTCGACCAGACCGATCTACAAGGCCAAATAAATTTCTCCAATAACATCCTTTTGCGAACCGTCAAAGGCCCTCACCTTCACGTGGCTTTCCTTGACTTCCCTCAAATGAATTCCTAACTCCCTACGTGGAGAGCGGACAAATGTTAACTCCTGACCTTCTATCGACCAACACTTGGGATATCACTTTCTCCCCATATTTGACAGTGATATGAAGAGCTTTGTTATGACTTGCGCCTTCGACAGGAAGTTCGTCTATTCTAAAAGTGATCATATTTGCCTCGACCATTTTCCCAATTGTCACGACCAATGCCTCACTGGTGGTGTTTCTTGGTACACTTACCCCACTTAGTACTTTCAACAGGGCGTCCTATGACTGTAGGAGCTCATTAACAAATCCATGATTGATATATGTGTTGGGGTTTTCTTTAGCTGCTCCTCCACGAAGTACTCTTTGGTCGACATTCTCTTCTAGAACTAGGCGGCTTCTGGGTCTTTTATGTTCCTTCTTTGAATTTGCTCTCTTCCAAATTCCCACATTTGACATCTTTAGGAGTGTAGCATCTCCCAGACCTAGTCATACCATGGGTTGCTTTTTTAAATTATTCAATTCCGACCGAAATCCGTCGGTATTGTTAAAATATATAATTATTCATTTTTATTTAAAATTGTTAATTCCGACCAAAATCGGTTGGTATAATTTAAATAATTAAAATTTAAAATAAAAAATTTCGACCGAAGTCAGTCGATTTTTTGGGTAATTGTTTGGAAGAAAATAGTTGTTTTATAGCTGCACCGCCATCCAATAACCAATCACCTATAATGGAAGCATTGCATTGCTGCCATTCAACCAATAACAACAACAATAATAACAATAACAACAACAAAACAACAACAACAACAACAACAACAATAACAACAACAACTTCTGTGGCGCTCCCATTACCATGTTAACTTTTGGGATGTTTTGGTTGATTTCTATTTTCTGAGGTAGATAAAAGAAAGATGTTTGGTAAGTATTTGCTTCGGATCTTTAAGTGTCTTGTCAAGTTTGTTTGTCTTCCACAAAATTCATGTCGTTGGGTGCATGACTCGTTGACATTAGGGTGGTTTTTTCTGAGTTCACCAGTGCAAACCGATCGGGAGTGATCTATGTGTTGAATCGAAAGCGATTCATGAAGTCCTCTGCCATATCTTGCCAAGTTTTCCAATTTTGTGTATCCTATCGAGTATACCACGTGAGTGTTTCTCCCGTCAGGCTCCTTATAAATAACTTCATCCTTAGCTTCTCATTCCTCTCCACTCCGACTAACGTGTCACAATATGGCCTCAAGTGCGCTTGGGGATCATCACCCGTCCCATCTAAGATATCGAACTTTGGAGGTTTATACCCTACTGGCATATCCACATTCGTATGAATACACGAATCCTCGTAGTCCAAACTTTCACTTCTTCAGGCAACTTGGAGGTTCTTCATTTGCTTTCTCAAGATTTAAATCTGCTCAGATACTGACTCCTCTTCTTTACGCCTGGCTTCCATTTCTATCTCGGCGTATTGGTCAATCTCATAAGGCACCCTGACCGTGATAGGTGCTGTAAAGGTAGGTTCATAATGGAATATACAGGCGGAACATACCGCTCATGGGCGACGGTATGTGCCACAGGTATCTGCTGGTTAGTACTCTCTTCTTAGGTATCATATACTGAAAGTTAAAGGAATGCACGAGTTAGAGGAGGAACAGTTGCACAATTAGTTTCATCGCACAATCCATAATATCAAAAAAGGTATTGTTCCTAAATTTCCATGTATCCTCCAACTTATAGATGTGGTCAATAACACACCGATAAGAAGGACTCTACTAGACACGGCTCCGAGACATCCTAGGCCACTTTAAAACCTTAGGCTCTGATACTAAGTTTGTCACGCCCCATCCTCGGGAAGCGCGATTGGCGCTCAACCGAATAAATCTGGTCGAGCAAGCATGTTAGATACTTTCTACCCAATTAACCCATGATCAAGAAAAGACGTGATTTCATTAAATATATAGTAGGAATTTCATTCATACGACCCTAAACCGTTTCATTAGTCATTGCGCCTTTAAGTCTCAAAATACACATTTCTTATAGTTCAAGTGGAACAAGTGATCAAACACAAGTGGAACAAGTGATCAAACACAACATAACTTGTTTAACATTCCCAACACCCATGTACAACCCACATAGTGTCTACGAAGCTTCTAAAGATACAAAAGAGAGTAAAGATGGTGCTGGAAATAAGGCCCCGGCTATACCTCAAAAAGTGACCATAATATAAACAAAGGGTACAATAAATGACCCCGGAATGAAATTAGGCTCACCGAGTCCACTGAGAAGAGGATGCAGCATTATCTTTGATCAACCTTGTCTGCTATGTAACCACCTGCATCTATTTAAAGATGCAGCGCCCCCGAAAAAAAAGGGACGTTAGTACCGTCGAATAGTGCTAGTATGTAAAGCTAAACACCAACTCAATAGAATGAATAATAATACAAGAGGAACAATCAACAATTCAATAAGGGCTTTAAATAAGAGTAAAACAACAAGTTAAGGATCATATACATTTTCAAGACAAATTCCATATTATTAGGTCGGGTGACCTTTAGTACTAATATTCCACAATTCACAATACCTTCGTATTCTTACACGGAGTACGATCTCATCCCGATCGGCTAGGCCATCTCAATTGAGACATTACCACAGTTTCATTATAATTTCTAGCACAGTGCCACCATGTGTGCGGCATGGCGTCCGATCACGGCCCGATCGGCTAGGCCATCTAATTTGAGACATCAACCATTTTCACAATTTCATCCACAATACCACTGTGTTGTTACATAGAGTCTGATCTCGGCCCGATCGGCTAAGCCATCTCATTTGAGCCATCACCCATATTCAATTAGTCATCTCAATTCATATTTCTTTCCCATACTTTCAATACAATGGCACGAGTGGCCCCAATTATAAAGTTATTCTTGGCGCTACGTCGTATTTAATAATTCAAGTTCCTTTTCCACATTCCAACATTATTAGTATCAAACACAATAAGGCTTTCCATTCAAGATGTTAAATTTACATATGACCAATTTGGGAGTCTTAGGCACATAGAGGCTTTTCATACAGTTTGGCATAACAACCTTTATTTTGATCTTGACATGAAGTCTTAACATTGCTAGCGCATATTCCACATTTTGAACACATCCTCAAATAACAAGATAACATGATGAAGCATTTAGAATAAGGATTGAACTTACATCCTTCAACACAAACACATTATAAATCGCCAATTCTATAATGATCAAGGGCTTAGTCCAATTACATGAACACTGTGGGGTTCGATTCTAAGAAAAAGGGGGTTTAGCCAACATACCTCATTTGAGCTTCTCAAACTATAAAATGATCCGAAAATCTTATCAACTTCAATCTATTTTATAAATATAACAAGTTGTACCAAAATTAGGAAGATGCACATGGTTTTAGCTCATTTGAGCATATTATCAAACACTAGGTGTGCATCAATGTTTTAAGCCCCCTTTTGTGGAATATTCCATCCTTTCCCAGCCTACTCTCTACCAGTTTTTAGCATACAACCTTCCCACATACTTCAAGGATACATGCATGCAAGATAACAACCCCCACACCCAATAATTGCCTCTCTAATTACCCTATTTTTGCAAAATTTCGAAATTGAGAGCTAGGACATAGGTTCTTACCTTTAGGGTGAAGACTCACTTTGTTAATCCTCAATGATTGAGCAAGAACTGATGGATAATGGTTAAAGATTGCTCCACCACTCTAAGAACTCGCCCTCACACTCTAAAATATCATAAATGTGCTCAAAATGATCTATGTGGTGTGTTTTAACGGAATTGGGTCCGGTTTAAAAACCCCAAAAATGAAGCTCTGGAACAGGTTCTGCAGACGCATATGCAACCACATAATGGTTATGCGGTTTGGGAAATGACCGTGAAAATGGGGGCCAGAACTAGAAAGGAATTGGTCTGGTTTGCGGTCACTATACGAGCCCGCAGACCTGTTCTGCGGTCACATAATGCACCACAGAACGGTTCTGCGGTCGCATATAGTGCACCGCATGAACCTCCCTCCAAAAGGTCCCAAGGCGGGATATGCGACAAGAATGCGGCCCGCGAAATAGCTATGCGGTCGCATAATAGCCTCAAAATTGGGCATCAAAAATGCCCCAAAAATCTGCCCCACTCTACGACAAGTCTGCAGTCCACAGAATGGGCCGTAGAAATGCATACTTCTGCCCAACATTTTCCTTCAACTCCTAGTCCACTGGTCAACCTCTACGCCTACTTTGGCATCACGGAAATTCGAGTTTTTAGGAAAACTTTTTTTACGGGGCCTTACACACACTCGGCTGGATGAAACACTTGTCTAACAAATCCTTAAATTGCTCCTTTAGCTCCTTATATTCTGTCGGTGCCATCCTGTAGGGCAAAATAGATATAGGTTGCGTGCCTGGCATCACATCGATCCCAAAATCGATCTCCCTGTCTGGTGGGATCCTAGGGAGCTCATCCGGAAAGACCTCCGAAAATTTATTCACAACTGGTACAGACTCAAGTGTAGGTGCCTCAGCATCAGTGTCTATAACTAAGACCAAATGGTAGATACACCCCTTGTTAATCATTTTCGTGGCCTTAAGGTAAGAAATAAATCTGCCCTTTGGTACCACATCATCCCCATTCCATTCAATCACCGATTCATTGGTAAATTCAAACCTAACAGTTCTGGTTCGATAATCAAGCTTAGCAAAACATGAATAAAGCCAGTCTATCCCCATTATTAAGTCAAAATCGACCATCCCCAATTCAATTAGATTGGCCATGGTGTCCCGACCACGCACCGTGACAACACAATCCTTATAAACCCGCGCGGCCACAATAGACTCACCAACCAAAGTAGATACAGAGAACGGCTCATGAAGTTGTTCTGGTTCTATCCCAAATTTCATAGCAACATAAGGAGTGACATAGGACAAGTTGGAACTGGGATCAATAAGAGCATACACATCATGATATTGGATAATGAATATGCATGTGAAAACATCCGGAGAAGTCATTGAATCCCGACGCCTTCGCATAGCATTGATGGATCCTACCGAACTCTGTGCACCACCCTTAGCTGCACCATGCCTTGCTGGTACTGGGTGCCTCGAGCTAGAGGAAGTGTTGTTAATGTACTAGCTGGTTGCGCCGCACCCTTGCCTATGATCCGGAGGGACGAGCGATAATTCCTCTAGATGTGATCCCTCATACCATACTCATAGCATATAGGTAGGTCCATGAACCAGACCCCTAAGTACATCCTCCCACACTTAGGGCATGGGGGCCTCTGTTGTTGCTGGAATCTCCCTCCAGGCCGACCCTGCTGGTGTGGTCCCCTGTTGCCCTGACTGGGCTTGAAATGACTCCACTGCTGCTGACTGGGCCCTGATGGCTGTGCACTCATCGAAGATTGAACAAATTACTGAGATGGACCTGATGACCCTCCCCTAATTACCGACCTACCACCATCACCACCTGACGAATCACCAAAGTCGCCTGCGAACCAGGCCTTGCTGCTACCCTCACACTCCATTCTATTTTTCAGTTTATGATTCTATGTAGCTTGAGCAAACGCCACCATCTTCCTATAGTTCATATTAGAATTCAAGGTAGCTATAGTGGCCTCATTAATAACCAAGGGGCTAAGGCCCTGCACAAACCGGCGCACTCTAGCCTCCATAGTGTGCAACATGTGAATAACATACTTGGACAGGAGCGCAAACTCCATATGGTACTCCCACACACTCATGCTACCCTGCTCCAAGCTCTAAAACATAGCAGCACGGGCTGCCTTAGTCTCAGCAGGCAAGAAATAATCTATAAAGGCATCAGTGAACTCACTTCATCTCGCCAGAGGGTTCCTTTCCTCACGGGACTCCTCTTACATCTCAAACCAAGAATAGGCCACCCCTTTCAGGCGGTAGGAGGCCAACTCCACTCCCTCCATCTCCGTAGCATGCATAACTCGGAGAGTCTTGTGCATCTCATCAATAAAGTCTTGGGTGTCCTCCTCAGGATCAGTAACTGTGAACACTGGAGGATCCAACTGGAGAAACATGTTCACCCTGGAACTCGCGGAATCCCCTGGTTGACTAGAAGAAATGGGTGCAACGTTTGATCTTTGGGCCTACGAAGCAACTATCTGAGCCAACATCAGAAACACCGGGACCGAAAGCTAGGGCTAGAGGTGGAACTGGAATATCAGTTGGAGGAACCGTTGCACCCTCGGTGGGTGTAGGATCTGGTAAAGTCTGAGCAGGAATAGTAGAATCAGGCGGTGTAGTAATTGGGGGAATATCCTCACCCCTCGGGTGCTCTCCCGCATCATAAAATATATAATCAACTGCCACTCCTGGGTGACATTGGCTCCTTGTCGAGTTCTTGCCTTTTTCCTAGGTGCCATGTACAGAAAGTTAGAGCAATGCACGAGTTAAAGGAGGAACAATCTTACAATCAGCTTTATCGCACGATCGAGAACATCAAAGAAAGGTATTAGTCCTAAATGTCCAAGTAGCCTCCCAATTATAGATGTGGTTGAAAACACACTGATAAGAAGGACCCTACTAGACACGGCTTTGCGACATCCTAGGACACTTTAAAAGCTTAGGCTCTGATACTAAGTTTGTCACGCCCCGACCTCGGGGGAGCGCGACCGGCGTTCAACTGAGATAACCCGGCCGAGCAAGCCTGCCAGATTTCCTTCTACCCAACTCACCCATAAATAAAGGAAAGATAAATTTCATTAATTAACACCGAGAGGATTCATGAACAACACAAATTACATCACCATTAGTTAGTTCATTTTAAAATCTCAAAATACATACACTTTCATAGTTGAAGTGAAACAAGTGATTCAAATACAACAAGACTAGTTTGACTTTCCCAACACTCATATATACAACCCACACTGTGTCAACGGAGCCTCTAATAGATACAAAAGAGTACAATGATAGTACCAGCAACAAGGCTCCGGCTATTCCTCAAAACATAATACACACGGAATAAAAGATGCACGACCCCAAAATGAAGTGGGGCTCACCAAGTCAACTGGGAAGAGTGTGTACCGCTATCACTGGTCTATGCCTCCCACTGTGGAACCACCTGGATCTATTAAAGATGCAGCGCCCGGCAAAGGGACGTTAGTACAAGTCGAATAGTACTAGTATGAAACCAAAACACCTATTCAAGGACTTGGAAATACAACATAAATATGATGAATCATGGTAACAATAAAAGGGCTTAGATAGCCGTTAAAGTCAAAAACATTTATTAAGAACTTCCAATTACATTTATAAATTTCAAGTTGGTGGTCCTCTGTAACAACCTTTACACAAAGCGGTCCCTCCGCCTCACCCCAATGTATGCAGGTGGTGGTACAATCACAATTCCATACACTCTACACAAAGATGCCCTGCAGCCTCAACCCAATATATGCGGGTGGAGGTGTAATCACAATACCACAACTCTATACAAAGCGGTCCTGCTGCCTCACCCCAATGTATGCGGGTGGAGGTGTAATCGCAATACCACAACTCTACACAAAGCGACCCTAACGCCTGACCCCAATGTATGCGGGTGGAGGTATAATCACAATACCACAACTCTACACAAAGCGACCCTAACGCCTAACCCCAATGTATGCCGGTGGAGGTGTAATCATAATACCACAACTCTACACAAAGCGGACCCGCCGACTCACCCCAATATGTGCGGGTAGAGGTGCAATCACAATACTAATCTCTATATAAAGCAGCCCCACCGCCTCACCCAAACATGTGCGGGTGGATGCGTATTCACAATGCCACACTTCGGATTCCCGAAACGATAATAGTTTCTACAAAAAAATTCTCTTCCTGTCACGCCCCAAACTCGGGGAGCGCAACCGGTGCTCAACCGAGAGAACCCGTCCGAGGAAGCCTATTAGATTTCCTTCTATTCAAACTCATCCATGAATAAAGAGGATATGTACTCCATTAATCAAACACCGAAAAGATTTTATTAACAACTTCCTTTTCATTCCATTAGCAGCTTCAATCATAATTTCCAAAATATTACTAGTTTATAGAATTAATGAAAAACATGACTTCCAAATACCAACATTTCTAGTTCAATTCCCAATATAAACCCCAACCCACAACCTGTCTATGGAGCCTCTAGGTACAATAGAAGAGTAATATGGAAATGCCGGCAACAAGGCCCCAGCTATACCTCAAAATACAGTACATGAGAAATAAAAGATACATGACCCCGAAATGAAGTGGGGCTCACCAAATCAGCTTAAAAGAGTGCATTGCTATCACTGATCAATGTCGCCTGCTGTAGAACCACCTGCATCCATTAAAGATGCAGCGCTCCTGGCAAAAGGGACGTTAGTACTGTCGAATAACACTAGTATATATAGCTAAAAGTCCCCTTTCAAAATAGAATTCCCATAGAAGAAAAGGCAACACATAGAAACAGCAAGTCACAATCAACAATATCCAAATCTCCAGTTAAAACTTAATAATTTTCAAAATACGAACTTCATATACAATTTTGGTTGGAGATCATTAGCACCGATATACCATCATCTTTGTTAGCACGAAGTCCGATCATGCCCGATCGGCTAGCCATCTCCCCACGAACAATATGGTTTGACATGTGATGCAAAAGAAAGTTGTTACCAAGAGTAATACCACCATGTGCGCAACATGGCGTCTGATCTCCACCCGATCAGCTAGGCCGCCTTCCCACATATATGCCGTGTAGGTTGACATTTCCAATCCACAGTTGTTACCAGTTTCATCCCAATTAAGGGGAATAATATCAAAATTTCTCCAATATTTTAATTTCATCCCAAATAAGGGGAATAATCACAATCCCCCCATACACCGGCACATGTAGTTTCAGGTGTGTGCCTTATGACCCACCCTTCATCGGTTTTGCTAATGATAATCCTAAAAACATTTTTGATTTGATTTGCACACAGAGAACCGGCACATGTAGTTTCAGGTGTGTGCCTTATGACCCACCCTTCATCGGTTTTGCTAATGATAATCCTAAAAACATTTTTGATTTGATTTGCACACAGAGATAACATAAATACAATTGTACTCACATCAACATCGTTCACATTGTATAAATTCTCATTAGTAGTTTCAGTCATTCACAACGACAATATTTCCTTGGCTCAGTAGGCCATTCACAAGATTCTTTATTCCTGGCACGATAGCCGTATTTTATATTCCACACTTTCACCTCTTTCAATTTCAAGATCACCATCTAATATCAACAAACGGAATATTTCGGAAATCACAACTTTAAGTTCATTATAAATGAACAATTTAAGCATAATAGATTTCTTTCCTAAAAATGGGGTAAAATAATTGGCAATTGATGCGCAAGTTCAAATCATCAACAAGTGACACCTAATTTATTTTTGAAATACATTTCCCCAAAAATGATAATGTACAATTTCAACATATGATTATATAGAACTCGAATCACACTGGATATATTTATAAAGCAAAGCATTGTTAAAGCAGTCACTAATGGGTATGAATTGAGTACAAAAGCTCTTAGGCAAATTCTATTTTCCAAATCACTTTTAAAAGGTGGAGTTGAGGCTCATTTCATAATTCTTATCACATATTCTCATTTCATTGTCACCACTCGCCACAACTATAACTTAAATTCTTGGCACATTGGCCACACTCTATTTCTTCAATCTGCTTATTTCATTTTCAAGCATCTTTAAAGATTATCAACAACAAGACACTTCCAATCAAGACATTAGGTACACATATGAGCAATTATGAGTCTTAAGCATATCAAGTTTTTCTCACCCAATTGGTATACTAGTTTTCATATAAACACGACTCAAAGCCACAATATTTTAATATGCAAACCATACTTTGAACATCTATCTTTCGACATACGGCTCATTCGGAATAAACAAGTTTATAGGGAATCAGCCGGAATATAGAAGTTAGGAATCTTGAGCCAATCATACTTGATCTTACAGAAATATTATGTATATCTATTCTAAGAGAGAAAGTTTAGCCAACAAACCTTGCTTTGAGCTTTCCTTAAATTACTACAACTTTTCGAAAATTCTTGCAATCCCAATCTATTTTGAGACATAACAAAATTGAACTATAATTATGAAGATATTCATGGTCTCAACTCATTTGAGTATTTTATCAAATACTAGCTGTGCAAATTTAACTACAAGGCTCTTCTACAAGATTTTCTTCACTTCACAACCCAATCTTTACTTATTTGAGCTCAACAATCTTTCCACAAACCTTATTAGTAGAAGCATATATAAATATTACTCTTACACCCAAGAATCACACTCCCAATCACCCATATTTTACCCTAAACTCGAAATTGAAGACCAGGGGTTTGAATCTTACCTCTTAGATGCAAATCTTGTGAGATTTCCTTGTTGGATTTCATAGCTTAGGCATGATCTTGATGAACAAAACACTTCATCTAATTTCTCTATCTAGAACACTCTCACTTCTCTCTAAAAAACCTTAGACGATTGCCCCAAAATAAGCCCCAAAGCCTATTTATCAAAATGGGGTCGGGTTATGAAAATAAAAAAATTAACCCTCAGAAATCAGGTCTGCGGTCGCATAATGGACCACAGAATGGCTATGCGGGTCGCAAAATGCATCGCAAAATTGGTGCCAAAAACTAGGTTGTACTGGTCCATTATGCGCCCAGTTTGCGGTCGCATAATCACTTCTACGATCGCATAATGGTCACAGATTTGGTCGCAGACTCGCATTCTGCCAGCCTTTGGTAATTTGGTCATAACTTCTTGTAGGAATGTCCAAATGACGAACGGTTTGAAGAGTTGGAAACTAAACTCAAAGGCTTTAATTCTACAGGTAGAGCATCTCCTAAGTAGTTATAGTTTGGCATCAGCATGCGTTTGAATTAGGATCTTGTGCGAACTCACTTGAAACTTTATCCCATCATAAAATTTTCATTTTGACTTATCCTTGGGGATCTTCTTAGACCATAAACCATTCTTAATGCACATCATACATATATTATCATGATCAATTGATATCATTCATATAATAGTCCTTGTCTATACACAAAATAATATAATTAGCGTACATCAACTTTCTTAATAGCACTTAAGTACTTCAAAATATTTCAGGGTGTTACACTTCCAATCAACCATTTGGCACCTTTGGCCTTAGCAAGTGTAAATATATAAAGTTTCACCATATGAGAAAGAAGTGTTTGATCACATTGATTTCGTACAAGGTTTTCTTCTCAAAAGGGGTATAACATAATTAAGTCAAAATAGAAAATCTTTAACATATGAGGGTTCGAACACGTTGTGCAATTTGAGGATAAATTTACTATCTAGACATCCCACCTCAACGGTGTTTCAAGTTCAACTACACATGATGGAGTTCCGCAAGAATACGAGAATTCCAATAACAGAAAATAAAAAAATAAAATAAAAATTTAGCCTTCATACCTCATAAGAGCTTTTCGCAGTGCAACAATAATGTCTCAACACTCCTAACAATGCCAATCTCTATAGGGGGAGAGGATTACAAACACGATTAGAGGGGTTAGCATGGTAAGGGTTGTTACAACTATGACCCAACCTTTCCCTCAACTAATTTCAACAACGAAACTACCCAATATTTTTCAACAACTTCCCCACAATCCTTATTAGCTCATGCATGTGATAAATCTACTCTCACCACCCATAATCAACCCAAATCCAAAATTGAAGAATTGGGGGAAGAAATTCTTACCAATTTGAATCCCTAACAAGTTCCTTTTGATGAAATTCCAAGTTTGGATCAAAGTAGAGTAGTGAAATCCTTAATCCTCCCTTTCCTCTCTCTAAAATAACCCTCACCTCTCTCTAAAAATATCAGATGAACCCTCAAAAATGACCCCCAAAGCCTTTTTCTAAAAATGGGATCGAGTAAATTTTCCAAAACTTAAACTTGCCAAAATCGGTTCTGCAATTGCAGACAGGCCCGCAAAATGGGTATGCGGCCCGCAAAGGGGACCACAGAAAGGGTCCCAAAACTTGGCTATTTTGGTTGGGTATTCGGCAGATCTGCGGTCCGCAGACCAGTTCTGCGGTCGCATAATGCGCCGCAGAACTCCCCTCCGAAAATCTTTATGCTGGATCTGCGATGGGTTTTGCAGCCCGCAAAAAGGCTATGCTGCCGCATAATGGACCGCAAAATGACCTCCAAAATTGGCCATTTTTCTGCTTCACTCTGCGGCGGTTCTGTGGCCCTTAGAGTGATTCTGCGATCGCATAGTGGACCACAGAAATGCCCTTCTTTGCCAAAATGTTTCTTCAACTCTCCCGCACACTATTCAATCCAAAAAGTCAGTACCGCGGCGTGCAAGCTCATCGCGAAGAATTTCTACAATCCTCAAACATATTAGCTCACCTTGGCACCACAAAACCTCGGGTTCTAGGTGAAATTTCAAGGGGCCTTACAATCGTGTAGAATCGAATTCCATGAAATTCTTGTAAGCTTCAAGCGTAGTTTGCCCGAGCTCTTATTTCTAATGTTCCGAGCTATTCCCAACAAGTTATGTTATCCCAAATGAGCATTGTGTCAAAGTTATATACTTAAAATGTGTTCACCTTGGGGAGCGCAACCGGCGCTCAAGCGAGATACCCCGGCCAAGCAAGCCTACTTGATGCCTTCTACCTAACCTCACCCATTAACAGTATAAGAATCAGTAACAAAAGATAGACATGATAAGAGTAATGTGTTTCACATTCTTTTTCCATTACTCAAGGGTATTCATTTATGATTTCCAAAAAATTACAAGTTTATAGATACGAGGAAAAACATGTTTTCCAAAATACCAACACTTCTAGTTCATTACCCAACATTGAACACCACTCACAACATGTCTACGGAGCCTCTAAGAACAACAAAAGAGTAGTATGGAACTGTCAGCGCCAAGGCCCCGGTTATACCTCAAAACACAATGTACAATGCCAAGTGACATAAGGCCCGGAACAAGATAGGGCTCACCAAAACCTGTTGAGTAGAAAGTAACTGCTGACGAGGATCAAAGCTGCCCGCTAACGAAATACTTGCATCCATTAAAGATGAAGCGCCTCCGACAAAATGGACATTAGTACATATGGAATAGTACTAGTATGTAAAGCTAAAAATCCTCCCATGAAGTAGAATACTGACATATCAAGGGAATAATCATGAAAGAAGCAAGTAACAACTAATGATTTCCAAATGCTAAGTTAAAACACAACAAATTTCAAAATAAGAAATTAACACTTTTGGTTGGGAGATCATTAGCCTCCGATCATCACACCATACATAAGGCATGGAGTCTGATCACAAACTCGATCATTTGAGCCATATCTCCACGATCAATGTGTATTGACATAGTGATACAAAATAAAAGGTGATACCTAGGGTACGAACCACCATGTGCGCGACATGGTGTCCGATCTCCACCCGATCGGCTAGGCCGTCTCCCCACATATGCTATGTGGGTTGACTTCCATTTCAAAACTAACATCAATCTCATCCCAATTAAGGGAAATAATATCATCACATCAATCTCATCCCAATTAAGGAGAATAATGTCAATGCACTCCTATACCGGCACATGTAGTTTCAGGTGCTGGCCGTTACCACCCACCCTTCCTCGGCTCGCTAATGATACTCCCAAAAATATTTTGCTTTGCACACAAAGGAAATAGAATTACAAACACATTCATCTCATACCCTTTCACACCACATATAGCTCTATTAGTACTTTCAACCACTCACAACATCGTTATTTCATTGGCTCTCTTGGCCATACATAGAGTTCTTCATTCATGGCACGTTGACCGTATTTCATATTTCACACTTTCATTTCTTTACTTTTAAGGATCATCATCATAAACATCAACATATAGAGTATTCCGGAAATCATAACTTTAAGTTCATTAGTAAAGAGACTTTAAACACAATGGATATCTTCCCAAAGAACGGAGCATGATGACTGGCAATCGAAGCGCAAGTTAAAATCATAAACGTGTAATACACCATTTTTTAAATAATTCTCTAAAAAGGAAATGCACGGTTTCATCTCATGGGTAAATAAGAACTCAAAACACATTGGAAACACTTACAAAGAAGAACATGATGATTTACAATTAAAACATAGATTCAAATCATATGCACTAGTTACAACAACCATGGCCACATTTTTATATCTCACTCTCACTCTCACTTCTTTCACTTCCAAACACCATCATAGGTTATTAAAATTTAAGGGAATTTGTAATCAAGACCTCAAATATGTATATGAGCATTATGAGTCTTAAGCACGTTGAGTTTTCTTTTCAAATTAAGCCTAATAAACTTTATTTGAAACACGAATTGGAGCCATAACATTTAATGCATAAACCATACTTAGACACATTCTCAAAGATCATGATATGATAGGAACACATTTTGAGTACATACATCTTTCAACACAATGCTTACTTGGGATAGTCGAATTTATTAGGAACAGCTTCGAAACATGGGAAGTAGGAACCTAGGTCAACCAACTTGAAACTTACAGGAACATCATGGAATTAGATTCTAAGAGAGAAGTTTAGCCAACATACCTTGCTTGCTTTCCTTATATTAATACAACGCCCCAATACTTCTAGCAACCTCAATCTATAGGAAGATAGCGAAAAATCGAATATTAATTGGAAGGATTCTCATGATATAACTCTCTTGGTAATTTTTCAAACACTTATTATGAAAAATTGACTACAAAGCTCTACAATGGTAATCCCTTCCTCCCTCAACTAGTTTCAACAAGAATTACCCAAAATAGTTCAACAATCCTACATACTACCTCGTATTGGCACATTCATGGCCTATCTCCAACCCCACAACATACTTAGACCCATAACACCTTGCATGGAATCTTAGGAGAAGGACTTACATGGATAGATGATGTTTTAGTGAGTGGCTTCCATGATTCTTGACGATTGGGGACATAATGGATGAGTAAAATTTCTCGGTCTTCACCCTCTCTCACTAAGATACTCTCACTTCTCTCTAAAATATCAGATTTGCTTTCAAAACGTGCCCTAAAGGCTTTTAATCAAAATTGGGTCAGGTTATAAAAATAGAAAATGGATCCTCCGAGCTCAACTCTGCGGTCGCAGAGTGGACCGCATAACATATATGCAGCCCGCAAAATGGACCGCAAAAATAATCCCAAAAATTGGGCTAGTCTGGACAAGTTTGTGGCAGGTCTGCAGTCCGTAGACCAGTTATGCGTCGGGAAATGAACCACAAAATCACCCTCCAAAATTTATTATACTAATTATGCAACCGAAGTGCGGACCACGAAACGGATTTTCGATCCCATAATGGGCCGCAAAACGACCTTAAAAATTCAACAATATTTTCTGCTCAACTCTACAATGGTTATGCGGCCCGCGGAATGGTTTTGCGGTCGCAAACTTGATCGCAGAATTGCCTTCTTCTGCGAAAAATATCCATCAACTCCTCAGTACATTCTTCAACCCAAAATGTTTGTACCGCCTACCTTCGAACACATTAGCCTACCTCGGCACCACAAAACTTGAATTCCTTGGCGAACATTTACGGGGACTTATAGGGATAAATTCCCGTGTTGATGTGTTAAGATTATTACCCTTAATTGGGATGAGTTGATAGCTAACAAAGACCATGTCAACCCATATGGCATTATGGTGAGACAACTTTATCGATCGAGTAGAGATCGGGTGCCATTCCGTGCACATAGTGGTGTTGTGTTTCTATGTCAATCCTAATACTTTGGGGTGAGACGGCTTAGCTGATCAAGCATAGATCGGACTCCATTTCATATGAATGGTGGTGTATCAGTACTAAAGATCTCCCAACTTAAAATATTGATATTTACTTGAAGATCTACCTTACTCTTAACGTGGCATTTTTAATATTATTTCGGTTTCTCATTGGTTTCATGTTTCTCTCCTTTTGTGTTGTTACTCTAATCCATGAGAGGGTGTTTAACTTTATATACTAGTATTATTCCTCATGTACTAACGTTCCTTTTGCCGGGGACTCTACATCTTTAATGGATGAAGTGGTTCCACAACAGGCGGCATTGATCATTGCTAGTAGTACATCATCTTCTCAGATGATTTGGTGAGCCCCACTTCCTCTCGGGGCCTTGTGTCTTTTGATCCTTGTGCATAGAGCTTTGAGGTATAGCCGGACCTTGTCACTGGCACTTTCATACTGCTCTTCTGTTTCATTTGGAGGCTCTGTAGACATAGTATGGGTTGTGTTTTTATTTGGGAAAAATGACTCTAAATCTTGTAGTTACCGGATGTTCCACTTTTTAATATGAACGTGTAATATTTTAGAAATTATAAATGAAGCCCCCTTTAAGTAATGAAATATAATGTTGCATATTTATCTTCTTCACATGACTATATCTTGTTAATAATTCTTGGGTAAGGTTAGGTAGAAGGCATCAAGTAGGCTTGCCTGACTAGGATATCTCGGTTGAGTGCCGGTTACACTCCCCAAGGTCGGGGCATGACAATTATAGTCATTCTTCGAATTCTATGGAGGGATATAACCTAGTCCTCATTAATGAAGATGATGCAGGAAAGATGGCATTTACTACACCATGGCCTACAAATTTACTTTTCCACCCAGCTTATCGCGGGTTCATCTAGTGTTCCATGTTTCCATACTCTGTAGGTACTTTGAGGATCTGTCATATTTGTTAGATTTCAACTTGGTGCAACTGGACAAGGACATGACCTATGTTGAGGAGCCGATGGCTATTTTTGACCGGCAGGTTCGGAAGTTGAGGTCGAAGAACATTGCATCAACGAATGTTCAATGGAGATCGAGGAGGCCACTTAGGAGACCGAGCATGATATGGAGAGTCGATATCCTCATATTTTTGGCACTTCAGGAATGTCTTTATACTCATTCCAAGATGAGTGTTTGTTTAAGAGGGGGAGAAAGTAATGACTTGGCCGGTCATTTTGTGATTTTGAGCCCCATTCCCTTATGTGATGCTTTCTGTAGGTGCTTTTGTTGTTATGTAACTTGTGGGGATGGATGTTTTGGTTCTGGGGAGGCTTTGGATTGAGTTGGAACATTTAGTTCATAGTTTGGAGGCTTAAGTTGAAATGTTGACTAAGTTTGACTTTTGTGTATTTGACCTTAGATCGGAGTGTTCATAGTTATATTAGGCCTGGATGGTGATTTTGGACTTAGGCATATGTCCAGATTTGGATTCGGGGTTTCCTAGGTTATTTTGGCTCTAATTGGCAAAGGTTGGGAGTTTGAAGGTTTAGAAGTTCCTAGGTTTGACCCATGGTTACATTGTGGTTATCGATATCCATTTGGAATTCGGAGCCTTGTAATAGGTTTGTATGGGGATTTGTGACGTGTGTAAAACATAGGGTCATTCCGAGTTGTTTATGCATGTTAGGCGTAAGTTCCGGTGTTGGAAATTTGAAATAGATCATTAGGCTTGAATGGTGTGCGATTCTTGATTTTGATGTTATTTTGTGTGATTTGCGACCTAGAGTAGGTCCATGTTACAATTTGGGACCGGTTGGTGTAGTTAGATAGGGTCCTAGGGGCCTCGAGTGAGTTTCGGATGGGCTTCAAATCATTTGTGGTTGTTTGGGGGTGATCAATTCTGGTGCTTTTGCACCTGAGACATTTGGTCCACAAGTGCGAGTCTGCAGAAGCGGACCTGGGACCGTGGATGCAAAATTGGCTGAGCTTAAGGGTTTCCGCATATGTGGTTTTAGTGTCGCAAAAGCAACAACGAAGGTGCACAGGAGGGATCGTAGAAGCAACACTGCATACGCAGTGTCTTGGCTGAAGAAGTGAGGGGCTGGAACTTTATTGGGTTATGCATCTACGTGGCATTTTCTGCAGATGCGACCTTGGGATCATAAAACCAGAAATCACTAGTTAGACTCATTAAAATACTCTATTTTGAGGGTTAGAGTTATTTTACCATATTTTGAGATTGGGAGCTCGGATTTGGGCGATTTTGGAGGGAATTTTCACGATTTGGATTGGGGTAAGTGTTTTTGACTCGATTGGTTTATTATTCATGATTCCAACTTCGAATTTAGTAATTGATTGATGAATCTAAGTGAATAAATTGGGAATTTTAGTAAAAACCTTTCTAAATGAAAAATGGGTATTTGAACCACGATTTAGAGTCGAAATTTGATGAAACTTGTATAGTTGGACTCGTATTAGAATAGGTGTTCGAAATTCGTTACTTTTGTCAGATTGTAGGAGGCAAGACCGGTATGACTTTTTGAGTTGACTTTTTTTATTATTCTCCAAGATCAAAGCTTTATTGTTCTATAGCTTCTATTGATATATTATTAAGTTATTTTAGTTAGTTTTGAGACGTCCAAAAGTTGATTCATGCGGGAAGGATTTTAGAGTACTGATTTGGCTTGTTTGAGGTAAGTATCTTGCCTAACCTTGTGTGGGGGAATACCTCTTAGGTTCTAGCCCTGATTTGTTTATTTCTGTGATGTGAAAAGTGATATGTACATGAGGTGAGGAGTGTGTACACAGGTACTATGGGTGGTTTTGACCGGATTAGACTGTAGGCTATTAATATGCCTTAGTTTGATAATGAACTTTATATTAAACATGCTGAGGCCACTTTATGGCTACTTGATCTTGACTTATCCATATACATGTTTTACTTGTTGAACACCCCTCCACTTTTATGATTATTGTTATGTCCTTATGCACTATTGTTGAAAGTTGTGAGCTTATATCTTAGTGAAACTTTGGTATCATTGTTTGTGATATTGTGGCACTTGGAATCAATGTTTTGTGGTATTGTAGCATTTGTGGACATAAAGAGCGGATTGATTGGGGGTGTCACCATGAGGTCTTTGACGTACGATTGTGTATATCGATGTGTGCGTGGGGAAAAATAAGGGTGGCGTTAGCTCGGGATGCCCACGTAGCAAAATAAGGGTGGATATATGCGCATGTGGCTAAATAAGGAAGGCATTTCATTGTTATGTGCACATGCAACAGAATAAGGGTGGCATTATTGATGATGTTATGTGATATTTCGGGGTGTCCCTCTAGACGTTGTGATTGTGCTGAGACAGGGTTGATATTTTGATTACATAATTATTTCTGAAAGTTTTCGTCTCGCACTTATATGAGTTAATGGTTGTATTTGACGTGTTATCACATGCCTCACCTCTATTTGAAATTTTATGATCAAAGATGGATTTTACTACAATGAGTTATTATTACACGTTCTAAAGAGATTGTTGTTACTGTTTTCAGTTATATTTCTGTTGGTAGTTTCTTTGATATATTAATTGCACGGGTTATTTGTCTAGGGAGTATCATATGACTTGAACCTCGTCACTACTCCACTGAGGTAAGTCTTTATACTTACTGAGTACCGATTGTGGTGTACTCATACTACGCTTCTATATATTTTTGTGTAGATCTAGGTACTTCGGATTGAATTGATCGTCAGTGAGGCATTCTGCATATTGGAGACTTCAAGGTATCCCTGCATGTCCCGACCACAGGCCTCAGAGTCACCTTCTTTGTTTCATTTCTATTGTTCATGTATTTCGAATAGTACTGTATTTTGAGATATTGCCATGTATTTAGTTAGAGCTCGTGACATTTGTACTACCTCTCTATCATTTTTGATTGATTTTAATGATGTCAAGTGATCGACTTACTTAGTTTTAGAGACTAGGTTCCATCACGACCCCAATGGTAGGATTTGGGTTGTGAAATTGGTTATTGTATTTATTCTCTACATGCAATTTTCTTGGATGTATACATAATTTTTGCTACATCTCTTCTCTATTTTCAAGCTCCAGAATATGTACATGACTTAATGCATATCTTCTTTATATGCCACCTTACTTGATAAGATGAGACATGGTACATATCTTCTCTATATGTGAATCCGTATGACTTGACTTGTTTAATCACACATATCTTCTCTATATGCATGTATGATGATTTATTGATATTGGACACATATCTTCTCTATTTACTAGATTATTAACTGAAAAAGAACATGTTACGTTATCTTTGGGCACCGAGGAGGCATTATCTGTGATTTATGATTTGATAACATTTTTGCTGGGTCCTTGTAAGATATATGAAATGAATAGGTTATTAGCAAGTATCATTTATAATTCATGCCACTATTACCTCCCCGAGGTTGTTCTCATACAACACACTTGCACCTTGCATGCAAATTTTAGAGCTAAGATGTTGTGGATGACGGGAGCTGGTATTAAAGATGTACATGTGTTCCGAATGTAGCTACCACTTATCCTTGGTAGTTTTAGATTCATATTCTATTTATATATATTCTTAATAGATATTTTACTTATTTTCATACCAGCTTTGTAAGTCTAAGACTTAGATGCTCATGCCTTGTACTACTATTCTCTATGTTAATGTATGGAAATGGAGTTATCTCACTTATTTATTTTCTTATTATTTTCATTAGAGTTGTGTTGACGGTTGTTTGGCTTACTTACCGGGTTGGGTTAGGTGTCATCATGAATAGGTGGATTCTAGGTCATGAAAAGTTGGTATCAGAGCTCTAGGTTCATAGGTTCTATGAGTCATGAGCAAGTGTTTAGTAGAGTCTTGCGGAACGGTATGATGATATCCATACTTATCTTCGAGAGGCTACAGGGCATCTAAGAAACTTCCCATCCTTCTTTCTCTATCGTGCGACATTGATTCAACTTGAAGAGTATATCTTTGATTTCCTTCCACCCACTCTTATGTCATGTGGAGCACTCGGTATCAGATGTGCATCAACGACTTGTGATGTCATGGATGAGGTGCGAGATGTGTTTTTTGTGCTTTGGTGATAGGCCAGTCTGGAGGACTTGAGGCCAGGCTCAGATTGCAGCTTGGGCTCGGTAGATTCAGTTGTGTGAGTATGTGCATTTGGACTTATATGTATGGTACTGTCCCTAGGAGTGGGATTGATGGCTCAGTGCATGGTTGGATAGATATATGATGAGTATTATATGACTGAGGACTATGCTTAGATGATTTGGATGTGATGAGGAGAATTTGCTTGGGGCGTAAAGGACTATGGGCACTTGATTTCTATCTTGATGTGTTGTAATGTCTTGAGTTTCGATTGTTTTGAGGGATCTTTCAGTTTTATATTTGTGGAATAAAGTAGATATTTAAGTCTCGTTGACGAGTTCAGACTAGGGAGGATTTAGCGATTACAGAGTGGTTGTGAACATGATAGGGCGTAGAGAGATGCCAGTTTGAGCCTAAGCAAGTGGTTTATCTCCTACAGGATTCTCTAAGGTTGTGTGATCCTTATGATGTTTCTGTGAAGAGTTTTCTTTCTACCAACGGGTTATATGTGCCGCAATTTGAGTTAGGATTGCTTGAATGACTCGAACGACTATTGCGAGGGTGAATATGCGCTTGGCAGAAGCTTTGAGGTATTTCATCACTGGTTCTAAATGAGCGTATGAAGGATTTAGTTGAATTACAGTGCAAGATTATGGGATTTATGGATTAAGGGCATTGTGTGTTATCGGATGTTATGTTCTATGGCTTCGAACCAAATGGGGGAGTCTACTATTGACAATCCGATTACATGGTCATGTATTATATTAATTTTGGTCTGAGACATATTTGTGGATCGGTTATGGGGGCTGACTTCGAGGTTGGTGGGGGAAGGAAATTGTCAGATGCATGATGTATTATATTTTATAGGCATATGGGAATCTTGGAATGATTCAGGTTTGTAATTCCTGATGGATGCAGTGTGCGTGGAGTAGGGATTCACTCAGTTTCTTAAGAGATGGGGGTTACTTCTTTAGGTGTTTGTGTAATAATGGAGCACAAGTCTTTCGGCTCGTATAGGCATTGCATTGGAGATTGGAGTCGTATTCTAATGAGTTCATGATTCATATGCGGTATTTGAGGGTTTTCCGGATTTTGTATATGACTAAGATCTGATATTTGCATTTGGTTAGTGCCAAGACTTGCAGTATTTCTGTATCATTATCGGTTCTACATTTCAGTATCAAACAGGTTAAAGAAAAAACTTCAGATTCATAGAAGGACACTTCATAGGGGTATCTTGGTTGTGGTACTATTTGATGTTTAAGAGGGAATAATATGGCTTATGTGCCTTAGGACGATGTGGTTTCATGCTAAGATCTCATAGAGAGAGGTTTGGGTTGAGTATCGTATTGTACTAGCTAGGAGAAGTGTGAACTTGAAAGAAAGTCGAGGAGAATTTGAACAAATGGGTCAGCTTGGTAGTGGTTTGGTCAGCATAGTAATAAAGGTGATTTGTTCCTTGGTGTGGTGAGACTCTATGTGTATTTTTTGGAAATACCCTTGGATTGGGTGATCTATGTGACTTGGTTGAAGTTAGAGGGATTCAGCTCTGATGGATTGGTTATGTGCAAACTGGTTTCTAAGAGTTCTCGATAGTGTCGACCATGAATTAAGACGGATAGTTTCTACAGCCATAGGGAGTTTGTTGCGTATTATGATTTTCTCCAGGATATGGCCAAGTGGAAGGTTTTTGATTGATGGGGTGTCTATCCTACGTGTGATTCAGAGTTGATAATAGGACTCTCGTGCTTTAATATTATGTAATGATAGATGCGATGCATCGTGTGGGATTTAGATTTGCATGTACATGTTTGCGATTCAATTTTGAAAGGAAGTTCATGGGTTCTAGACGGCATAGACGGTTTTAGATGTTTAGAAGAATGCTTGTGTAAGGCCCCGTAAAATTTTGTAAAGGAATTTAAGGTTTCGTGGTGTCGAAGTAGGCTTATGTGTTTGAGGATTGTAAAGGAATATTTTCGGCAGAAGAAGACATTTTTGTGGCACACTATGTGGTCACAGAATCACTATGCAGACCGCATAATGGTCGCAGAGTGAATCAGTGCGGGGCAAGCTTGGAGGAAGTCTGTGGTGCATTATGCGACTGCAGACCAGTTCTTCGGTGCATTATGTGACCGCAAAACAGGTATGCGAGCCACATAACCACTACAGATGTGTTATGCGGTCGCATGTATGACCACAGATCTACGTCGGGGCTTTAATTTTTCTAATTTTTGACCCGACCCTATTTTGATATATTGAGGTAAAAGGACTATTTTAGTGCAAAAATCTGATATTTTTAGAGAGAGGTGAGAGTATCTTAGAGAGAGAAAGAGAAGACCTAGTCATTTGTTCATCAATTCTTGTTCAAGGCTTGAAGATTTCACAAGGATCCTGCTAGGGCTTAAAGAGGTAAGAATTTCTTCCCCCAATTCTTCAATTTCGAGTTTGGGGTAAAAAATGGGTGATTGGGTGTATGGTTCTTGGGTGTGACAGTAGTATGTATACATGCATGTACCAATAAGGTTTGTGGGGAAATAGTTGAGCCCAAATAAGTAAATATTGGGTTGTGGTGTGAAGGAAATCTTGTAGAAGAACCTTGTAGTCAAATTGCACACCTAGTGTTTGATGAAATGCTCAAATGAGCTGAAACCATGAATATCTTCTAATTTATGTTCAATTTTGCTATGTCTCAAAATAGATTGGGATTGATAGGATTTTTGGAACATTGTAGTAATTTAAGGAAAGCTCAAGGCAAGATATGTTGGCCAAACTACTCTTTTAGAATTGAATTCCATGATGTCCCAGTAAGTTGCAAGCTTGGTTGGCTCAAGTTCCTAACTTCTATGTTTCGAGTTATTCCTTATAAACTTGACTATTCTGAATGAGCCTTATGTCAAAAGATATATGTTTAAAGTATGGTTTGTGTATTAAAATGTTATGACTCTGAGTCGTGTTTTAAATGATAACTAGTATACCAATTGGGTGAGAAATCCTCGATGTGCTTAAGACTCTAAATTGCTCATATGTGTACCTAAAGTCTTGATTGAAAATATCTTATTGTTGATAATCTATAAAGATGCTTGAAAATGAAATACGTGAACTGGGGATATAGACTATGGCCAACGTGCCAAGAAGTTAAGTTATGATTGTTGCTAGTGGTGCAAATGAATTGAGAGTATGCGATAAAAAAATATATAATGAGCCTCAACTCAATAGTTTAGAAATGATTTCAAAAATAGAATTGTCTAAAAGCTTTTGTACTCAATTCATACCCATAAGTGGATGCTCTAGCTAACACTTTTCTTTATAAATATATCCAGTGTGATTTAGTTCTTACATACTCGGGTGTTTAAATTGTACATTGTCATTTCTGGGGAAGAGTATTGCAAGAATAAATGGTGTATTGATTGTTTATGATTTTGATGTGCATTTCCATTGTTGGTTGGTATGCCCCATTCTTTAGGAAGAAACCATTTGTGTTTAAAGTTCCCATTACAAATGGATTTGAAGTATATGATTTCTAAAATATTCTGTATGTTGATATTTGATGGTGGTCCTTGAAAATAAAGGAGGTGAAAGTGTGGAACATGAAATACGGCCATCATTCCAGGAATAAATAATCTTGTGAATGGCCAAATAAGTCATGGGAATATGGTTCTTGTGAGTGACTGGAAATACTAATGAGGATTTATACAATGTGATAGAGGTTGAGGCGAGTACAGTCGTATTTATGTTACCTTTATGTGCAAATCAAATAATAAAAATATTTTTTAGGAGTATCATTAGTAAAACCGAAGAAGGGTGGTTCATAAGGCCCGCACCTGAAACTACACGTGCCGGTGTAGGGGTGGATTGTGATTATTCTCCTTAATTGGGATGAAATTGGTAATAGTTGTGAATTGGAAAAGTCAACCCACACGGCATATGTGGGAAGGCGGCCTAGCTGATCGGGTGGAGATCGGATGCCATGTTACGCACATGGTGGTACTACTCTTGGTAACAACTTTCTTTCGCATCACATGTCAAACCACATTATCCGTGGGAATATGGCCTAGCCGATCGGGCGTGATCGGACTCCGCTAACAAATATGGTGGTATTTCGGTGCTAATGATCTCCCAACCAAAAATATATATTATTTTCGTATTTTGAAAATTGTTATGTTCTAACTAGACATTTGGATATTTGTTGATTGTGACTTGTTGTTTCTATGGTTTTCCCTTTCTTATCTGGGCATTCTATTTTGAAAGAGGATAGATAGCTTTAAATACTAGTACTATTCCGTATGTACTAACCTCCCTTTTGTTGGGAGCGCTGCATCTTCATTGGATACAATTGGTTCATCAGCTGGCAACTTTGGTCCTCGTTAGCAGTTACTCCCTATTCAGCATGTTTTGGTGAGCCCTACTCTATTGCGGGCTAGATATCATTTGATGTTGTACTTTGTGTTTTGAGGTATAGCCGGGGCCTTGTTGCCGGCATTTCCATATTACTCTTCTATTGTACTTAGAGTCTCTGTAGACAATTTGTGGATGGTGTTTGATGTAGGGAGTTGAACTAGAAATGTTGGTATTTGGCAAACATGTGTTTTTTCATTATATATATAAACTTATACTATTTCGGAAATATTGAATGATGTTGTTAATGGGAATGAAATGAAAGTGGTTAATGAAATCTTTTCAGTATTAATTAATAGAGTACATCTCCTCTTTATTCAGGGATGAATTTGGGTAGAATGAAATCTAACAGGCTTGCTCAGCCGGGTTTACTCGGTTGAGTGCCGGTCGCGCTCCCCGAGTTTGGGGCATGACAAACTTGGTATTAGAGCCTAAGGTTTTAAAGTGTCCTAGGATATCTCGGAGCCGTGTGTGGTAGAGTCCTTCTTATCGGTGTGTTATCGACCACATCTATAATGAGGAGGTTACATGGACATTTAGGAATTTTACACTTCTTTGATACTCCATATCGTGCGATAGAGCTCAAGATATGAAGCTAATTTCCTCGCCATGTCTCATTTTATAGACGAGTAATCCACGAGTTTGAAGTAGTGAGGAGGGAATGACCACGTCATTGAATCTATGGGAGATTACACAACAGTTTGTTGGGATAACGCGTCGAGCCGTGGAGGGATTGGAAGAGCTTGTTGCTAGGGGAAGTGTCATTATCCCTGCCAATGTCACCACACCACCGGATCGTGTGGTGAGTGTATCTGAGAAACGAAAAAGGGTTGTTGGTACTAATGAGCCGAATTATTTGGTTTGCAAGAAGCGTCACTTGGGGAGATGTTGGATGACTCTTCAAATATGTTACGGGTGTGGAAAGAGGGGGCACAAGAAGAAACAATGCCCTAGGTTGGGTACACCCATCCCGGTCTGCCCGATGTGTAGGTAGGAACATTTGGTGCCGTGTGGTGAGTATGCTCAGTAGCATGTTAAGGGTGGCAGGTTTGGGAAATTCCAAAGGCCCACACAACAAGCCGGTACGGAGTTTGTTACTCCTGCATTGGAATTTTGGAGTGAGGATAAGGGGCATGCTTATGATGTATGCAAAAAGGATAAATATCAGGTCAGTAGGACGAGTCAGTTTTGTGGACCTTATCCCCGTTGTGTGAAGTATGGGAGATGTCATCTAGGAGTATGTCACTATGGTACAAAATTATGTTACAAGTGTGGTATGAGGGGTCACATTGAGAGAAATTGTCATTCGTCTCACCAGAGCATGGGCGCGGGTGTGGCACAACCATCCAGTTCTGCAGCTACTTCATCCACAATAGCTAGAGACACTATACCACCCGCAGGGCATGGAGCAGCTAGGGGTGGTATTTAGAGCTCGGGAGAGCCCAACAGGTTTTATGCTATGAGGAGGCGTCAAAAGTTGGAGACTTCTCCAGATGTGGTTATAGGTATATTGACTGTCCAATCTCATAATGTGTATGCTCTTATGAATCTCGGTTCCACTTTGTCATATATCACTCCTTATGTTGCTATGGATGTTGAGATAGAACCGGAATAACTTTATGAGTCGTTCTCTATATCTACTCTTTAAACGAGACGCAGTATTCGTGAAGCCTCTTTATCATAATTCCTTATATTTACAACCTCTTGAGAAATTGAGTTCTATAATGATTTCCTTGAATTGGGTTATAACCCTAGGTTAATACTTCCCACTTGCTTCCCTAAATTCTCAACAAGGGACTATACTTGATGAATTTCTTACAGAACCTTTTGATTCAAGTGGATAACATCTTCTCACCTGTGGTTATGCATGTACAGTCATAAACTTTACATATAGGGTATCAAATCTAATGTAAAGCACTCAAGTGTTGAGATCCTTCTTGAGCCACTCTTTTTCTCTTCGTTGTATGTGGCTCCTATGGTTTGAACAGTCACGTTACTCCTTTGTGAATATTATCGTGAATCCTTTTCACCATCTAGTAACATGAGAGCATATCTCAGCACCTATCATATGTGTACTTTGCCTATTGAAAGGGGGTCACTTTGTCTGCATAAATGTTTCTGGGAAAAACTGAAATTTTCACAAATTCGTCGCAGGTAGATTTTTTGTTTGCCCATCTCAGTATGACTTTCATGTCCACTTAGATCATTCCGCAGTAAGTAGATAACTTTGTTCCCAGTATTGTAGTTTCCCATGAAGTGGCAAGGTATCGCAACTTGAATGTTATTATGGCGAAAATGCATCTAGCTCATAGCAAAGTGTTCATTCTCTCTAACCAATACATGATTTCACCCCAATGTTAAGATGTCCTAACTATATGGTTTCACTCGTGTGTGGTTGAAATTTAAGTAGCCTTACAATGACTTTTCCTCCCCACTACATGTGGATGTTTTAGATTCTGGCACATATGATGAACATATCGATTTGAGAGACAAATTTGTTGTATCTCTAGTCCTCTCATATAGGATCAACTATTGTGAAGTGATAAGATGTCAGAATGATAATGGGCTTGTGGCATATCTATTCCTTGTGTTAGTTAATGTTAATAGCATAATGCAACTGCATGTATTTTGAAACCCATATCACATTCAAGGTGCCTAAATATTCTCATTTTGAGTTAAACTGATTTTTCCTACATTCCAAGAGGCGACTGGTGTTACGTACTTGGTTATTTCTCTTTGAGGCCTACTATTGCCGAACAAGGCACATATGGAATAAAACAATTATTGTTGTCCTTTTCATGACTCATAGTCTTCCAGGAATAACTGACGCTAATGTCTTTATCCTCCCAACCATGCCTCCCATATGTCACATATCTAAAATGACTCATTTCTTTTAAATCTTAGAATCACGGACATGGTCCCTATATTATCAATGCCTACTAGGCAACTCTATGCCTCATTTTTCGAATCTATGATGGCATCACAATGATTAACCATGTCAGCACTATTGGTAGTAAACTTCATGTCTCTTAGGGTATAACCTCCTGAAAATCCCTGCTCAGCACATTGATGGAATTTTGAAAACATTCCAACCCAATCTCGGACTTTGTTGTTCCTATTTATAGTAATCTATGGGGGTTGAAGGTTCAAATATGTCAAAGAAGAAGCATCATCCCGTGTTCAAATATATTGAATAGGAAGTTTTATTGTAATATTCAAGCTAGCACATCTTAGAGTAATTGTTGGAGGTCACCAAAGGTTTAGTTTGGGTGTTCGGCGTAGGGATTTAGAGTTGAAGAAAGTGAACGGGTTGTTCTCAAGATTTTCTCTATGAATATATTGGGTGAATTGTTAAGAAAGGTAAAGTATGTGTAGTCACATTAGGTCTTATGAAATCTTAAAGGAAATAGGCGAAACTATGAGTATGATAAATCCCCATGATTGTCCTCCATATACCCGGTGTTTCATGTATCTATGTTGAAGAAAGTAGTTGGAGACCTGACACTCATTATTTTGGTTGAGACTATTGAGGTTAATGAAAAATTGACTTATGAAGAGATTTTAGTTTCTATTACTGATCGGCAAGTCCAAAAATTGAGAAATAAAGAAATTGCCTCCGTGAAGGTTGAAGAGGCCACCTGGGGGGCTGAGAAAGAAATGAAGAAGAAGTATCCTTGTTTGTTTGAATAGCCAAGTATTTATAAAGTTGTGTTCTATGAAAATGCTAAGAGTTACCTTCTATGAATTATGTATCATTTCTACCATTGATGTTAAGGGTGTTCCTTTCCTGGTAATATATTGCTTATAAGGCCACGATTGGTGTTGTTTTTATGTTATATTGCATCATCGGATTATGTATATGTTGTTAGGATTGGTTTCTGGGATTCTCTGGCAGGTGGATAGGCCTAGTTACAGAGGAGACTCTAGTGAAATTTTTGGAAACTTAAGGAGTTAGTCAAAAATTTGAAACTACAGGTGTTGTGTGTTGTATCAGCTAAGTCACATTGAATGCGAATGATGGATTTTGACCCTCATTCGAGGACAAATGATCCTAAGCGGGGGAGAATATAAGGCCCTATAAAATTTCGTAAAGAAATTTAAGATTTCGTGGTGCCAAAGTAGGCTTACGTGTTTGAGGATTGTAAAGGAACATTTTCGGCAGAAGAAGACATTTCTGCGGCCCATATGCGATCGCAGAATCACTCTGCAGACCGCATAATGTCCGCAGAGTGAATCAGAGGCGAGTAAGATTGGAGGAAGTCTACGGTACATTATGCGACCGTGGACCAGTTCTGTGGTGCATTATGCGACCGCAGAATAGGTATGCGGGCTGCATTACCACCGCAGACCCAACCAGGCGACCCCCCATTTTGGAGTTTCAGTTATGCGGTCAATTTGCGAACCGCATATGTGTTATACGATCACAGATATGCATCGGAGCTTCAATTTTTCTAATGTTTTACCCAACCCAATTTCGATATATTGAGGTAAAGGGACTCTTTTGGAGCAAAACTCTGATATTTTTAGAGAGAGGTGAGAGTATCTAAGATAGAGAAAGAGAAGACCTACTGACCTAGTCATTTGTTCATCAATTCTTGTTCAAGGCTTGAAGATTTCACAAGGATCTTGCTAGGGCTTCAAAGAGGTAAGAATTACTTCCCCAATTCTTCAATTTCGAGTTTGGGGTAAACGATGGGTGATTGGGTGTATGATTCTTGGGTGTGAGAGTATTATATATACATGCATGTACCAATAAGATTTGTGGGAAGATTGTTGAGCCCAAAATAAGTAAAGATTGGGTTGTGGAGTGAAGGAAATCTTGTAGAAGAACCTTGTAGTCAAATTACACACCTAGTGTTTGATGAAACGCTCAAATGAGCTGAAACCATGAATATCTTCTAATTTGTGTTCAATTTTATTATGTCTCAAAATAGATTGGGATTGCTAGGATTTTTGAAACATTGTAGTAATTTAAGGAAAACTCAGGGTGAGGTATGTTGGCTAAACTACTCTTTTAGAATTGAATTCCACGATGTCCCCGTAAGTTGCAAGCTTTGTTGGATCAAGTTCCTAACTCCTATGTTTCGAGTTATTCCTTATAAACTTGACTATTTCGAATGAGCCTTATGTTAAAAGATATATGTTTAAAGTATGATTTGCGTATTAAAATGTTATGACTTTGAGTCGTGTTTTAAATGAAAACTAGTATACCAATTGGGTGAGAAAACCTCGATGTGCTTAAGACTCTAAATTGCTCATATGTGTACCTAAATTCTTGATTGAAAATATCTTATTGTTGATAATCTATAAAGATGCTTGAAAATGAAATAAGTGAATTGGGGATATAGAGTGTGGCTAACGTGCCAAGAAGTGAAGTTATAATTATGGCTAGTAGTGCAAATGAATTGATAGGATGCGATAAAGAATATGAAATGAGCCTCGACTCCATTGTTTAGAAATGATTTCAAAAATAGAATTGCCTAAAAGATTTTATACTCAATTCATGCCCATAAGTGGCTGCTTTAACTAATGCTTTGCTTTATAAATATATCCAGTGTGATTCGACTTCTTACATACTCAAGTGTTGAAATTGTACATTGTCATTTTTGGAGAAGAGTATTGCAAGAATACATGGTGTATTGATTGTTTATGATTTTGATGTGTGTTTATATTGCTGGTTGATATGCCCTATTCTTTGGGATGAAACCATTTGTATTTAAAGTTCCCATTACAAAGGGATTTGAAATATATGATTTCTGAAATATTATGTATGTTGATATTTGATGGTGGTCCTTGAAAATAAAAGAGGTGAAAGTGTGGAACATGAAATAAGACCACCGTGCCAAAAATAAATAATCTTGTGAATGGCCAAATGAGTCATGGGAATATTGTTGTTGTGAGTGACTGGAAATACTAATGAGGATTTATACAATGTGATAGAGGTTGAGGTGAGTACAATTGTATTTATGTTACCTTTATGTGCCAATCAAATAATAAAAATGATTTTTGGGAGTATCATTAGTAAAATCGAGGAAAGGGTGGGTCATAAGGCCCACATCTAAAACTATACGTGCCGGCGTAGGAGTAGATTGTGATTATTCCCCTTAATTGGGATGAAACTAGTAATAGCTGTGAATTAGAAAAGTCAACCCACACGGCATATGTGGGAAGGCGGCCTAGCTGATCGGGTGGATATCGGACGCCATATTGCGCACGTAGTGGTACTACTCTTGGTAACAACTTTCTTTCACATCAAATGTCAAACCACATTGTTCGTGGGGAGATGGCCTAGCCGATCGGGTGTGATTGGACTCCGTGCTAACAAAGACAGTGGTATATCGATGCTAATGATCTCCCAACGAAAATTATATATTATTTTTGTTTTTTGAAAATTTTTATATTTTAACTCGATATTTGGATATTTGTTGATTGTGACTTGTTGTTTCTATGGTTTTCCCTTTCTTATCTGGGCATTCTATTTTGAAACAAGACAGATAGCTTTACATGCTAGTACTATTCCATATGTACTAATGTCCCTTTTGTCGGGGTGCTGCATCTTCAATGGATGCAAGTGGTTCATCAGCGGGCAACTTTGGTCCTCTTTAGCAGTTACTCCCTATTAAGCATGTTTTGGTGAGCCCTACTCTATTTCGGGCCTGATATCATTTGATGTTGTACTTTGTGTTTTGAGGTATAGCCTGGGCCTTGTTTCCGGCATTTTCATATTACTCTTATGTTGTACTTAGAGGCTCCGTGGACAGGTTGTGGGTAGTGTTTAATGTGGGGAATTGAACTATGAATGTTGGTATTTGGCAAACATGTTTTTTTCATTATATCTATAAACTTGTACTATTTCGGAAATATTGAATGTTGTTGTTGATGGGAATGAAATGGAACTGGTTAATGGAATCTTTTCTGTATTTGATTAGCGGAGTACATTCCCTCTATATTCAGGAATGAATTTGGGTAGAATAAAATCTAACAGGCTTGCTCAGCCGGGTTTACTCGGTTGAGCGCCTATCGCGCTCCTCGAGTTTAGGGCATGACAGCTTGCACTATCTGGTATCACCTAGGAAGGGTGTGCATTTCTGAAGGCACATGGTGTTTTGGCTTGCGGATGCTTGATTGGTAATACGATAATCGCCTAGTTATTGACTGTTGATGTTCAGATTTTGCTACGTGGCAAGAAAGATTGATGTGAGTGTTTATCGTAAGTTGATTAGGTATGAGGGATGTGTTAGTCATTTGAGTGGTGGAGTTGGGATCGAATATGGAGATTCTTGTATCCTCATGGTTTGGAGACTAGGAGATCTCGGAGGCATATTGTTCCTTGGTTTTGGACGATGAAAATATGTTAAGAATTAGATAGTTGATGGTATGTGTTATGGATAGGTTACTTTAGACTGTTGAAATGTCATTTATCTATTTTTGGATGATCGAAATTGATTTGGGAGCCCATTGGCAGGCCTAATGACAATATGTGTTCTATGTCGGATCGGGTTGAATAACTCAGCACATCCATTATTGGGGTGTGTCATCATCTAGAGTTGATCTTATTCATGTTCTGATATGTTTTATGTGTTACTCTCTTGTGTTACGATGGGTTATAAGATTGTTGGCTATTTATACACATGATGCATTTATGTTTGGTCCTTGTGGCAAAATTCGAGTGAAATGGCTCTTCGGGTGTTGAATGGCGGATTGCGCCTTAGTTGTGATCTTCATGTCTATGGTATATAGTGTTATCCATTTTTTCATAGTTATGGTCATGCGCTTCGTATTCTTGCTGTTGTTATAAATGTGTTGGGTGAGTATGAGATTTGGGCAATGGGAATCCACGTGGACCTGTATGTTTGGATCGGGTTACGTGCTGCATCGGAGTTATGTTGGAATATGATCCTTGGTGCTTATTTCGTGTGTCCTATATAAGATGGGTTCATAGCGTTGTGCTTTTATGTAGTGCCTGTTGAGCTTGCAGGATAGTTCTCTCATTTGGTTCTCCTTCTATCGTTGGTTACATTCGAGTTATTACTTGTTTGGCGGATTGCATGGTATGTGGCACTCGGAGGTATTGGTGTGGCATGTCAGTCAAGAAGCTTGTACTGGATGAGGTGAGGTTATTGGAACTAAAATGAGTGCTATCGGATTTGATTAAGGTATGTTTGGATGAATAATATCACTAGTCAGCTCAGATTTTATCTATGGTTCTTGTCAGGCGAGGGAGCTCCACGACTTGTTGCTCAGATTTCTACATGTATCTTTCATCCTTGGAAGCGTACAAAGTTGCAGAATAAGGTTTTATTTGATATGAGGTATGTCGTCAGTACTATGTTTGTTAATGGGCAGCTATTGTGGTTGGGAGTTATTGCTATGTGTATCCGAGTTATGTGGTATATCATGTGATTACATATTGGGTTATGGTTATGGATTGATACAACTTGTTTAGACTTATACAGTGTATAGATTCAAGAATTGGGTCTCATGATGAATTCCGAATGTTGGAGATTGGGTTCTAAGGTTTATGAACTAAGGTTGAAGAAGGAATCTTCAGTTAGGATGTGTTTCGGACTTAAATGTATAGGGGTGATGTGAAATCACCCATGGGTATGGGTATGGTGAGTTTATACAATGATTTGATGGCTTTGTTATGACTCTTGGCATGTTCGAGGACGAACGTATGTTTAAGTTGGGGGAGAATGTAACGACACGACCGGTCAGTTTGAGAATTAGCATTTCGTTAGGTGGTTTAAAGTCTTGATTAGCTTCATATAATGTATTATAACTTGCATGCATGGTCGGTTTTGGTTTTTGAGTGGTTCGGGGTTGATTTGGAAGAATGATTCTCATTTTTTAAGCTTTAAGTTGGAAGAGTTGACCAAGTTTGACTTTTGTGTATTTTACCTTAGATCGGAGTTTTGACGATTTCTTTAGGTCCCGATGGTGATTTTGAACTTGGCTGTATGCCCTGATTTAGATTTGGAGGTTTCTAGGTTGTTTTGGATTAAATTGGCGAAAATTGGCAATTTGAAGGTTAGAATGTCATATGTTTGACTAGAAGTTGACTTCGATGTTATCGGGTTCGGATTATTGTTCCGATAGTTCGAATGGGTTCGTTCTATGATTTGAAACTTATGTGCAAAATTTGAGGTGATTACGAGTTGTTTAGACGTGTTTGCCGTAAGTTTGGATTTTTGAAGTTCGAAATAGTTTATTAAACTTGAATTGAGAAGAGATTTGAGGTTTTGATATTATTTTGTGGGATTTGAGGCCTCGAGTAGATCCGATTTATATTTTGGAACTGGTTGGTATGTCCGGACGGGGTCTTGAGGGGCTCGGGTGAGTTTCGGGGTGGTTTCAGACCATTTTCTCTCATGTTTGCATTGCTGGTTTTATTGGTGTTAGTTTTGAATCACGTTCACGGGGGTATACTCACGTACACGGATAAGGACAATTTACTGGAGGAGATTGTTCTTCACTTTTGCGTAAGTCAGTCGCATTCACGATGGGGAGCTAGGATCTGGTTGTGTTGCTTTCGAGTTCGCAAGGTCTATGCCGCGTTCATTTTCTTAGTTGTGATTTGCAATCAGAAGCCTGGAGTCGCGAATGCAGTGTATTTTTATTGCAGTTTTCATTTAGTGCTTTGCAATCGGGAGGTGGGTCTCGCGCGAAGGGTACACCTGACGCAATGCAATAAGTTTATATTTTTGGACTTTGAGTTCATTCTATCACATTTTGAGATTGGGAGCTCCGATTTGGGTGATTTTGTAGGGGATTTAACAATTTTGGTGAATAATTGGGTTTTGAAGATCGATTCGGAGTCGGATTTGGATGAAGCTAGTATGGTTGGACTCAAATTATAATGGGTTGTTGGAATATTTGAGTTTTGTTGGGTTCCGAGGTACGGGCCCGGATTGACTTTGAGTATGATTAAATATTAGACCTTTATCGTTTGATTCCTAAGTCATTATTTGATGATTTTGAGTTACTTTTGGCTAGTTTTTAGCCGTTCGGAAATCGCTTATGTAAGGCCCCGTGAGTATCTATAGCTAATACGCGCAATTTCAAGCATAGGAATATAATTTAATTTAGACTCGAACTACATGAGAAATTACTGGAGTGGATAAAGTTATTTGGATACTTGGGGTTAATTATTTTATTAATCTTTGAGTGTTGTAATAATGGAGAACACTTGGATGCTAATTTCAAATCAGCAAAACTAAAGGAAATACAGTGAGCTATCTCCCCATAGCGCAACTATAGCACAGGAGGGAAGCAAAAAATTTTAGCAAACCAATGAGCTAAAGCCTTATAGCACAGGGATAGCACCAGTGAAAAAATATTGTACCTGGTTTTAGCAAACCAGTGTGCTAAAGCCTTATAGCATTGGGATAGCACCTGTGGAAAAGTATTGTACCTGGGCCTATTATTACCTGAGCGGGGAGATAGAAAAATAAAAGGATTTCAAGACTATGGCTTTTCTCTCCATCACCCATCCGGCCAAGGCTTCTAATACACAATTAAGGTGAGTTTTTAAGTGTATTTTTATCATGATTTCACTTCTCAATCGCTAGTTACAACAAGGTTTTGATTGGATTCCATAGGATTTCTTCAAAATCTCATGAACACCCCAAAAGTTGACTTTCAAGATTTGGTCTACAAGAGGTAATATTTTACCCTTTAACCTACATGCATGGATTGTTAGTGAATATATGAGCAAGAAATAAGTACTAGCACTTATGGGATGGTGATTGGAAGCGATAAGTCCTTAACCTAGATTATAGGGTGTTGTAGAGATTTTGTAATGAGTTAATTAGTAAACTTTGGAGGATGTGAGTTCATTGATGATTATAATTGTTCTAAGAAGGTAGTTAGTGGACAAAGGATGTTGTAGTATCTCTTCTTGTTGGGAAATGGGAATTTTTGGATGAAGAAACACTATTACTAGAGGTAGTCTGATGCTATGCACTCTAGGTGTTTGATAAAATGCGAAAATGACGAAAGACCTAGAAATTTTTACTAATATTGGTCCAATTGAATTTTGTTGATGTAGATTGAAGTTTTAAGAGTTGTGGGAAGTTTTAGTATCACTAAAGAGCTCCATTAAGGTATGAAGGCTAAACTCCATCGTGTGCAGTTCGAACTTGAAACTCTATTGAGGTGGGAGATTCAAGCGAGTAAAATGATTCTCAAATTGCATAATGTGCCTGAACCCTCATGTGTTAATGATTTTCTATTTTCACTTAATTATGTTATACCCCTTTTGGGAAGAAATATTTGTACGAAATCAATGTGATCAAATTCTTATTTCTTATATGATGAAATCTTTTGAACTTACACTTGTTAAGGCCAAAGGTTCGAAGCGGTTGTACAAACTATTATCGTTTTGGGAATCCGAAATATGGCATTGTGAATACTCCTCCACCCGCACACAAAGGAGTGAGGCGGAGGGGCTTCTTTGTGTAGTTATTGGGATTCTGAATACACCTCCACCCGCACATACTGGGGTGAGACAGCAGGGCCGCTTTGTGTAGAGATTGTGATTGTCAATACACCTCCACTTGTCAATACACCTCCACCCGCACACAATGGGGTGAGGCGGCATGGCTGCTTTGTGTAGAGATTGTGATTGTGAATACACCTCCACCCGCACATATTGGGGTGAGGCGGCGGGGCCGCTTCGTGTAGAGATTGTGGTATTATGATTACACCTCCACCCACACATATTGGGGTGAGGCGGCGGGGCCGCTTTGTGTAGAGATTATGGAATTCTGGTAGAGGTCATATAGAGGATTCTCAACTTGAAATGTATAAATTTTATCGAAAGTTTTAAATTAATTTTCTATGATTTTTAACGGCTATTGAAGTTCTTTTAATGCTTCCATGATTCGTCACATTCATGTTGCACTTCTAGTCCTCGAAGGGGGTGTTTGGTTTTCAACTAGTACTATTCGACATGTACTAATGCCCCTTTTACCGGGGGCGCTACATCTTTAACGGATGCAGATGGTTCCATAGCAAGCAGCTTTGAAAAGTAATAGTGGTGCACCCTCTTCCCAACTGACTTGGTGAGCCCCACTTCATTTCGGGGTCCTATATCTTTTGCTCCTTGTGCATTTAGTTTTGAGGTATAGCCGGAGTCTTGTTGCCGGCACTATCATAGTACTCTTTTGTATCTATTAGATGCTCCAAAGACATAGTGTGGGTTGTATATTGGTGTTGGTAAAGTCAAACTAGTTATGTTGTGTTTGAATCACTTATTCCACTTTCAAACTATGAAAGTGTGTGTATATTGAAACTTTAAAATGAAGTAACTAATGTTAATGAATTGGTGTTGTATACATGATCTCCTCATTGTCTAATTAATGAAAATATATCTTTTCTTTATTCATGAGTGAGTTTTGGTAGAGAGAAATATAGCAGATTTTCTCAGTCGGATTATCTCGGTTGAGCGCCGATCGCGCTCTCCGAGGTCGGGGTGTGATAGATTCGCGTGGGATGGTGCTTCTATAGTATCGATTTGGCTTGTTTGAGGTAAGTATCTTAACTAAACTTGGTTGAGGCACTTGTTTCCTTAGTTATTTGTGATAGCTACGTGCTATGGGTGGCGAACATGTGTGGGGTTGAGCCCTTGTGTGTGCACCGGGGTATTATTCATGCTTGAGGTAGTGTTTAGGCTATGATATTCCTTTAATAGATTGATAAGCTTCATGCAATGATGGTTCTTATGTTTGTACCCTTTTGTGAGCTATTGAACCGTGCTTGAGGTTATATAGAGGTTAATCTCCTAATGGAACGTAGCAATCGCTACTTTCGTGATGTAATTCCCCGATTTGATTTGTGGCAACACAGTTTCCACATGCATACACCTTAGCATGTCACTTATATCAGTCCAGAAGTACAAAATTTGATATTCATTGATCATGTACATGTGTTCTTGTATATCTGTTGTAAGGCCCCGTAAATGTTCGGCAAGTAATTTAAGGTTTGGTGGAAATTTTTGGAAGAAGAAGGCGATTATGCGGTCAAGTTCTCGACCGCAGAAGCATTCCATGGGTTGCATAATCATCATGGAGTTGAGCAGAAAATGGTTGAAATTTGAAGGTCGTTTTGTTGTCCATTCTGCGATCGTATATTCATTTCGCGATCCGCACTTCCGTCACAGATTTGGCATGAAGACTTTCATTGAGTGATTTTGCGGTCCATTATGTGAACGCATAATTAGTCTGCGGACCGCAGATCTAGCCGCAGACTTTTTGAAAGCAACCCAGTTTTTGGAGGTTGATTTCGCAGCCCATTATCCAGACCGCATAGTTATTCTGCGGCCGCATAACTGAGGTCGGAGGGTCCATTTTCTGTTTTTATAGCCTGGTCCCTTTTTATAAAAATGACCTTGGGGAATATTTTGGCTAGTCTGAACTCCCATTTTAGCTAGATGGGAGTGTTCTAGAGAGAGAGGAGGAAGCCCCAAGTGTTTTGTTCATCAACCCTTGCCTAAGATTTGAAATTCAATAAGGAAAACTCACAAGGTCTTCATCCAAGAGGTAAGGTTCTAGCCCTAGCTTTCCATTTCGAGTTTGGGGTAGAAGATGTGTAATGAAGAGTGTGATTCTTGGGTATGAGAGTATTATTTATGCATGCATGTACCAATAAGGTTTGTGGGGAAGGCTGTTGAGCTCAAATGGGTAAATATTTGGGTTGTGGGAGGAAGGAATCCACCATAGAAGAATCTTGAAATCAGAATGCACACCTAGTGTTTGATAAAATTCTTAAATGAGTTAAACCTATGAATATCTTCCTCATTATTGTTCAATTTTTGTTATGTCTCTAAATAGATTGAAGTTTCTAGGTTTTCCGGAACATTGTAGTCATTTATGGAAAGCTCAAAGCGAGGTATGTTGGCTAAATGTCGCTCTTAGAATCGAATCCCTCGGTGTTCTCGTAAGTTTCAAGTATGAAGGGCCAAGCTCTTATTTCTCATGTTCAGAGTTATTCCTTATAAGCTTAACTATTCCGAATATGCTTTGTGTCGAAAAATATGTGTTCAATAAATGTTCCAAATGCTCCTATCTTATTATGTTATCCTTCGGGAATGTGTTCAAGTATGATATGTGTATTAAAATGTTATGGCTTTGATTCATGTTTCAAATGAAAGTAATGATGCCAAATCGTGTGAGAAAACCCAATGTGCTTAAGACTCCTAATTGCTCATATGTGTACCTCAAATCTTGATTAGAAATGCCTTGTTGTTGATAATCAATAAAGAGGCTTGAAAGTGAAAGAAGTGGGTTGGAGATATAAAGTGTGGCCACCGTATCAAGAAGGAAAAAATTATACTTGTGGCCAATAGTGCCAATGGGATGAATTGATGTGTGAAACATTATGAAATGAGCCTCGATTAAACTATTCCAAATTGACTCTGAAAATAGAATTGCCTAAAAGCTTATGTACTCAAGTCGTGTTCAAATGTGGTTGGTTAAACTAATGTCTATAATTTGAACCCCTTTTTCAATCGTAAATCACCATTCTATGCTTTGTAAGTATTTCCATTGTGTTTAAAGCCTTCGTTACTAATGGACCTAGAGTTATGATTTCTAGAATATTCAATATGTTGATATTTATGATAATGACCCTTGAAAGTAAAGAAATGAAAGTGTAGAATATGAGATACGGTCACCGAGCCATGAATGAGGAATCATATGTATGGCCAAGAGATCCAATGAAATAATAATGTTGTGAGTGGTTGAAAATACTAATGAAGCTATATATGGTGCAAAAAGTTATGAGGTGAATGTATTTGTTTTTGTGTTTCCTTTGTGTGCAAAACAATATATATATATATATATATATATATATATATATATGTATATGTATATTTTTTTATTTTATTTTTTTTACTTTTTTTTTTTGGGAGTATCGTTAGTCAACGAGGAAGGGTAGGTTGAAACAACCTAACCTTGAAACTACACATGCCGGTGTAGATGTGATTGAGGGGTAATTCCCCGTACTGATGTGCTGAGATTGTTTCCTCTAGATAGGAAAAGATTGATGTGTTGACATTATTATCCTTGATTGGGATGAAATTGTTTCTAACTTTGCTTCAGATGTCGAATCACCCGGCACATATGGGGAGACGGCTTAGCCGATCGGGCTGATATCGAACGCCATGTCATGCACATAGCTGTGTTGTGGGTGGATGTCTCGGGGTGAGATGGCTTAGCCGATCGGGCTGAGATCGGACTCCATGCTAAAAGAACAGTGATATTGTGATTGGATGTCTTTGGTGTGAGACGGCTTAGACATTCGGGCCGTGATCGTACTCCGTGCTAAAAACACGGTGGTATATTGGTGTTAAATATCTCCAAACTTAAAACTAATGATATTTACTTGGAAAACCTTATTTTCTCCTTAACTTGATGCTTTTATATTATTTGAGGCTATCATTGATCTTAGGTTGTTTCTCCTTGTACTATTACTCAATCTTTGAGAGGGTGTTTAGCCTTACATACTAGTACTATTTCATATATACTAACGTCCCTTTTGCCGGGGATGCTTCATCTTTAATGGATGCAGGTGGTTCGTCAGCATGCAGCTTTGAACCTTGTTAGCATATACTCTCTATTCAGTAGGTTTTGGTGAGCGCTACTCGATTCCGAGCCCGATGTCACTTGATGTTGTACTTTGTGTTTTGAGGTATAGCCGGGGCCTTGTCGTCGGCACTTCCATACTACTCTTTTGTTGTACTTAGAGGCTCCGTAGACATAGTGTGGCTTGTATCTTGGTTTTGGGAAAGTCAAACTAGAATGTTGTATCTGTATCACATGCTCCACTTCAAACTATGTTTGTGTAATTTACTTTTGAGAATTATAAATGAAGTAACTAATGGTAATGAAATTGTGTTGTTCACGTGATCCTTTCAATGTTTAATTTGTTGAATACATCTCCACTCTATTCATGGGTAAGGTTGGGTAGAAGGCATCAAGTAGGCTTACTCGACCAGAGTATCTCGGTTGAGCGTCGCTCGCGCTCCCCGAGGTTGGGGCGTGACATCTGCTTTCTCTGTGATATGGATTAGATTGGTAGAACATGACCACGTTCTGCATATTGTGAGTATGAGCATGTGACCATGCTATGTATATGATGATTATTAGCATGTGAACAAGCCGTGCAAATCGTGATTCTATGCACGTGACCATGCCATGCGGATTGTGATTATTAGCACGTGACCACACCGTGCAGATTGTGATTATGAGCACAAGACCACGCTGTGTGGATTATGATTATGATCAGGTAACCATGCCATGCAGATTGTGATTATTAGCACGTGAGCATGCCGTGCAGATTTTGATTATGAGAACTAGACCACGTCATGCAGATTATGATTATAATCACATGACCATGCTGTGCAGATTGTGATTATGAGCATGTGACCACTCCATGCGGATTGTGATTATTAGCAAGTGACCACGTCGTGCGGATTGTGATTATGAGCACGTGATCACACCGTGTGGATTGTGATTATTAGCACATGACCATGCCATGTGGTTGATATTTATGACACGTGACTATGTTGTGCAGCATGTGGATAAGTATCCATCCCCCTAGGTTCACCCTATCATGTTTCTCTCTTGATGGTGTACATGCGGTTTGACGAAATATGATCAATGGTTTGGTTCAGTTATTGTGTTTCTGAAGAAAAACAAGTCTGTGTTTGATGTGGTTATTGCATTTCTTCTCTACTTGCAATTTCCTTTTATGTATACATGATGTTTGTCGCATCTCTTCTCCATTTGCAAGTTCCGGAATGTATACATGCCTTTATGCATCTTCTTTATATTGCACCTTACTTGATGAGATGAGACAGTGTCACGCCCTGACCTTGGGGAGCGCGACCAGCACTCAACCGAGATATCCCAATCAAGCAAGCCTACTTTATGCCTTCTACCCAACCTCAACCATGAATAATGTGAGGAGGAAAACTAAGAGTTAGAAAAGCGAGAGAATAACATGTACAACACCAATTACATTACTTATAGAAACTTCATTTACGATTCCAAAATATTCATGTTCATAGTTTAAAAGTGGAAACATGTTTGACAACTACAACATTACTAGTTTGTTTTGCCCAAATGAAAATACGACCCACAACATGTCTACAAAGCCTGTAAATATCAAGAGTATAGTATGGAAGTTCCGGTGACAAGGCACCGGTTATACCTAAAAATACAATGTAAAAGGAACAAAAGACACAAGGCCCTTGTAGGAAGTGGGGCTCACTAAGTCAGCTGAGAAGATGGTGTACTTCTATCAATGATTGATGTCCCCTACTGTGGAATCACCTGCATTCATTAAAGATGCAACGTCCCATGCAAAAGGGACTTTAGTACATAAAAATGGAATAGTACTAGTATGTAAAGCTAAATACCCTCTCATGGAATAGAGTACCAACATAAAAGGACGAAACATGAAATCGATAGGAATCTCAAATGATATTAAAATGCCAAGTTAAGAGCAAGGTAAATCCTCAAGTAATTATTAATGTTTTGAGTTGGGAGATATTTGGTTCCGACACACCACCATGTTTATGGCATGGGGACCAATCTCTTCCCGATCGGCTAAGCCGTCTCACCCTAGTATGTGCGGGTGGACATAGAAACACAACACTACCACCATGCTTGTGGCATGGGGACCGATCTCCGCCCGATCGGCTAATCTGTCTCACTACAATATTGTATGAATCGACATGGACCACGCTAACTATCAATTCATCCCAGTTAAGGGTAATATCTCAACACATCTTCACTTTCAAGGATCATCATAGGTTATTAACATGAAGAACATTTGGAAATCACGACTTGGAATACATGAGTAAAAGAGTCTTAAACACATTGAATTTTCTCCCAAAAACGAGCATAATGAGTTTTAATTGAAACATGAATTTAAGTCATACCATTTGATATATTAATCATGCTTGAAACATTTTCCCGAAAGGGGCATAGTATGATAGAAGAAATTGGAACACAGTTTTGAGTACATAGACTTTCTATGCATTGTTCATTAGGGATAACTCAACTTACTGGAAACAGATCGGAACATAACAATTAAGAGCTTGGGCAAACCACGCATGAGGCTTACAAGGAATTCATGGAATTCGATTCTACAAGAGGAGTTTAGCCAACATACCTTGCTTGAGCTTTCCGTAGAATTACTACAACGCTCCAATACTCCTAGCAATTTCAATCTATAGGAAGATGGTAGAATTGAATCAAAGTTAGAAGGATTCTCATGATATAAGTCTTCTTGGGAATTTTGTCAAATACCTACTATGAAAAATTGATTACAAGGCTCTACAATGGTAATCCCTTCTTCCCTCAACCAATCTCAACAAGAATCTACCTGTAATAGTTCATCAACCCTACATACCACCTCCCATTGGCACATGCATGGAGTATCTCCTACTTCACTGCTTACTTGGACCCATAACTTGCATGAAAGATTAGGACAAGGACATACCCGGATGGTTGATGCCTAGTGAGTGGCTTCCTTGATTCTTCAAGAGTGAGCAATAATGGATGAGTATGATGGTTGGAGCTTCTTCTTTGCTATCTAAAATACTCCCCCTCTCTCTAAAGCAATTGTCTGATGCCTTCCAAAATGACTCCAATTTCTTTTTATTAAAACAGGGTCGGGTTAGAAATATTCCCAAAATGGACCATCCGAACTAGATCTATGATCGCAGATGTGGCTGTGAAACATGTATGCGGTCTGCGGAATAGACCGCGGAATTGTCTTCAAAAACCTGGGTTGGCCTGGTCCGATCTGACATATCTGCGATCCATATAGCAATTATGCGACCGCATAATGGACCGCAAATTCTCCCTCTGAAATTCCTCATGCTGATTTTGCGATGGATGTGTAGCTCGAAAAATGGATATGCAGTTGCCTATTGAACCGTGAAATGACCTTCAAAATTGAGCTTCTCCTGGTTCAATACGCAACGGTTTTGCGGCACCTGGAACAGTTTTGCGGTCGCATAATGGACCGTAGAAATGCCATGATCTGCAAAATTTTCCACCAACTCCATAATGCATTGCACAACCCAAAACGTACAACCTTCCAAAAACATTAGCCTACCTCGACACCATGAAACCTCAAATTATTGGCAAAATCTTTCGGAGCCTTGCATCCTCCCATGCTTAAGATCATTCATCCTCAAATGAGGGTTAAAGTCCATCATAGACAACCATGGTGACTCAACTCTTCACTCACACACCAGAAACTCCAAATTTGACTTACTCCCCAAATTTCAAAATATTTTGGCAGAGTCTCCCCTGTATTTGGGCGTATCCACCTGTTAGAGAACCCCAGAAACCAGTCCTAACAACATATTCTCAACACCACAACATATCATAGCATGAAAACAACACCGACCATAAAATCATAAGAATTATATTACCAAAAGGGGATTTTAGCACAAACTGTACAAGTTCATCATAATTCATAGAAAGTAAGTTCTTAACATTCTTTTAAAACAAAACAGTATGGTTACACAAATAGGTAAGGGTATTTCCTCTTCATCTCTTCCTCAGCTTCCCATGTGGCCTCTTCAATTTATTGGTTTCGCCATAGTACTTTCATGGAAGCAATCTCTTTATTTCATAACTTTCGGACATTTCTATCAAGAATGGCAATCGAGATCTCCTCATAGGTCAATACTTCATTAACTCCAATAGTCTCTATCGGAATGATGAGCGACGTAACTCCAACTACCATCATCAACATGGAAACATGAAACACCGGGTGCACTAAAGACATCTTTGGAGGTAAGTCCAGCTTATAGGCCACTTGGACAACCATTTGCAAGATTCTGTACGGCCCGATATACCTTGGACTCAATTTCCCTTTCTTCCCAAATCGCATTATACCCTTCATGGGAGAAACCTTCAAGAATACCCAATCATCCTCTTTGAACTCCAAATCTCTATGACGCACATCTGAATAAGACTTATGATGACTCTGAGTAGTTTTCAAATGTTCCTCAATGATCTTAACCTTCTCAATAGCCTGATGCACGAGGTCTGGCCCTATCAATTCTGCTTCCCCAACCTCAAATCATCCAATGGGAGATGTACATCTCCTACCATATAAAGCTTCGAATGGTGCCGTCTGGATGCTGGCATGGTAGTTTGTGTTATAAGCAAATTTTGTCAATGGAAAACGATCATCCCAGATACCCTTTAAGTCAAGAAGACAAGCGCGCAACATATCCTTAAGTGTCCGAATAGTCTGTGCTGCCTGCCCATCGGTCTGTGGATGAAACGTTGTACTGAGATTTACCTGAGTACCCAAACCTTGCAAAGATTTCTCCCATAAGTTAGCTGTGAAGTGTGACCCTCGACCTGAGATGATTGAAACTTGAGTGTCATGCAACCTGACTATTTCCTTGATATACAACTAATCATAATATTTTGTTTTGTCTGTAGCCTTGACAGGTAAGAAGTGTGATGATTTTATGAGTCGATCCGCAATCACCCAAATTGAGTCAAACTTACGAGGCGTGCGAGGTAGACCTACTACAAATTCCATATTAATTATTTCCCACTTCCACATGGGAATCTTTGTATTCAGTGCCAAACCAGCGGGCTTCTAGTGCTCGGCCTTCACTTGCTGATAATTTGGGCATCTAGCCACAAAGTTCACTCTAAGGCCCCATAAATTTCCTGCAAGTAATTTATGGTTTTGTGGTTCCGAGGTAGTCTTAAGTGTTCGAAGGTTGTAGATAATCTAGGTACGGACTTTTTGGGTTGAAGAATGCATCGAGGAGTTGGTGGAAATTTTTGCTAAAGGAGGAAATTATGTGGTCAGATTCGCGACCACAGATCCATTCTCTGGGCCGCATACCCATTGCAGAGTTAAGTAAAAAAATAGTTGGATTTTTGAAGATCATTATGTGGTCCATTATGCGATCGCATTTCTTCTTCACGGTCCGCACTTCCGTTGCAGAGTTAGCATGAAGAACTTCGTTGGGTGATTCTGCGGTCCATTTTACGACCGCATAACTGGTCTGTAGACCGCAGACCTACCACAGACCGGTCCAGGCCAGCCCAGTTTTTGAAGTCAATCTCGCGGACCCTCATGGGAACCGCATACCTGTTCTGCGGTCTACTCTGCGACCGTAGAGTTGTGTTCGGAGGGTCCACTTTCTATTTTTATAACCCAACCCCATTTTGATTAATAGCCCTTGGGGCTTATTTCGGAGCAAATATCTAATGTTTTAGAGAGAAATGAGAGTATCTTAGAGAGAGAGGGAGAAGACCTAGCCATTTTATTCATCAATACTTGGCCCAATCTTGATGATTCAAGGGAATCATTCACTAGAACATCATCTATCCGAGTAAGTCCTCCTAAGCTTTCATGCAAGAGGTTATGGGTTTAAGTATGTTGTGGGGTTGGAGATAGGCCATGCATGTGCCAATAGGAGGTAGTATGTGGGATTGTTGAACTATATCGGGTAGTTTCTTATTGAAATTGGCTAAGGGAGGAAGGGATTACCATTTTAGAGATTTGTTGTCAATTTTGCATAATAGATGTTTGACAAATTCCTTAGGAAGTTACACATGAGAATCCTTCTATTTATTATCCGATTTTTGCTATCTTCCGATAGATTGATACTGCTAGAGGTGTTGGAACGTTGTAGTAACTTAAGAAAAGCTCAAACAAGGTACGTTAGCTAAACTTCTCTCTTAGAATCGAATTCCACGATGTTCCCATACGTTTCAAGTATGGTTGGCCCAGGTTCCTAATTCACATGTTCCGAGTTGTTCCTAATAATTTTGATTATCCCAGGTAAGTGTTGTGTTGAAAGATGCATATACTAAAAACGGGTTCCAATTGTTCTTATCCTATCATGACCTCTTCGAGAATGTGTTCAAGTATAGTTTATGTATTAAAATGTTATGACTTCGAATCATTTTGCAAATGAAAATTTATTAATCTTACCTTGGAAAGAAAACTCAACGTGCTTAAGAATCACATGGCCCATATAAATAGTTGAGGTCTTGAATCCAAATGCCCTTAATTATTGGTAACTTATGATGATGTTTGAAAGTGAAAGAAGTGAGAGTGAGATGTAAAACGTTTCCATGGCTGTTGTAACTAGCGCATTTGATTTGTATTCGTGTTCTAATCATAATTCTCCATGCTCTCCTTTATAAATACTTCCAATGTCATTTGCGTTCTTACATACTCATGAGTGGAAATTATGTATTGCCCTTTTGGGAAAAAGTATTTCAAGAAGAAGTTGTGTATCACTCGTTTATGCTTTTAACTCGTGCTTCAATTGCTAGTCATTTTGCTCCACTCTTTGGAAAGGAAATTATTATGTTTGAAGCCTTCTTTCTTAATGAACCTAAAGTAGTGTTTTCCAGAATATTCTATATGTTGATGTTTATGATGATGATACTTGAAATTAAAGAAATGAAAGTTTGGAATATAAAATACGGCCAATGTGCCATGAATGAAGTGTAAGGCCCCGTAAACTTTTACCAAAAACCCAGGGTTCCGTGGTGCCAAGGTGGACTTATGTGTTAATGATTATAGAGATTAAACAGTGCGTTGGGGAATTGAAGAAAAATTTTTACAAGTGCAGGGCATTTATGCAGCCCATTCTGTGATCGCAGAAATGATAAGCGGATCGCAGATCTGCCACGGAGTAGCAAAAACCTGAGCTAAATTTTAGGACCAATATGCGGTCTATTATGAAGCCGTATAATTATTTCGCGGGCCGCACAATCATCGCAGATCCAACATAAACATTTCTGTGGGGAAGTTCTACGGCGCATTATGCGACCGCATAATTGGTCTGTGGACCGCAGACCGGTCGCAGAGTGAAGCAGAAATGCCCAGTTCCGGAAGGAAATTATGCGTCCCATTTTGTGGACTGCAGAAGCGTTATGTGGTCGCATATGCGACCACAGATCTGGGTCGGGGTTTCATTTTTATGATTTTATAAACCCGACCCCATTCTTATAAAACAATCTTAGGGATCATTTTAGAAGGTTCAAACTTATATTTTAAGATAGAGGAAGGTAGTCTAGAGTGAGAAAGGGAAATTCTAAGTCATTGCTCATCAATCTTTGCTCAAACCTTGAAGATATTTCTAGGATAACTCACAAAATCTTCAACCAAAATGTAAGGTTCTACTCCCCAGCCTTCAATTTCAAGATTTAACTGAAACTAGGTAATAAGCCAAGTAATTCTTGGGTGTGGGAGTTGTTCATTATGCATGCATGTGCTATCCGGGGTTGTGGGAACATTGTTAAGCTCAATTGGGTAGATTATGGGTAGTGAAATAGAGGAATCCACCATAGGAGGACCTTGAGATCATAATGGCCACCTAGTGTTTGATAAAATGCTCAAATGAGCTAGAATCATGAACTCCTTCCTAATTTGTGTTCAATGTTGCTATATCTCTAAATAGATCAAAGTTGCTAGGATTCTAGAACTGTGCAGTGAATTAAGGAAAATCTCAAAGCGAGGTATGATGGATAAACTTTGCTTTTAGAATTTAACCCCACAATGACCTTGTAAGTCTCGTGCTGCTTATTATAAATTGATTAATCCGAATAAGCCCTGTGTCAAAATAAATATGCGTTCAATATGTGTTCCAAAGGTTCTTGTTGTGTTGAGTTATTGTTTGAGAATGTGGTTTAAGTATGGGCTGTGTGTTAAGACGTTATGATTTAAAAACGTGATTCTAATGAAAGCTATCAATCCAAATTGTGTAAGAAATCACACGTGTCTAAGACCCTAAATTGCTCGAATGTGTGTTTAAAGTCTTTGTTTGAAAAGCCTTGTTTTTTATTATCCATGATAATATTTGAAAGGGAGAGAAGAGAGTATGAAATATGATGTACGTCCACGTGCCAAGAATGATATTGCATTATGGCCAATGGTGCCAATAAAATGAACGACATGTAAAAGAATGTGAAATGTGTGGTAAATTCTTTTAATAATAAATGCTTTGGGATTATCGTTTAGTTACCGAGGAAGGGTAAGTCAAAATAACCTAACCCCGAAACTACGCATGCCGGTGTAGGAGTGATTGAGGGGTAAATACCTGTGTTGATGTGAAGAGGTCGTTTCCCCTTATATGGGATGATATTTATGTGTTGAAATGTTTCCCTTTGAATGGGATGAGATTACTGCTAGCATGGTATGATGTGATATCGACCCACACGGCATTGTGGTGAGATGACTTAGTCGATCGGGCTGAGATCGGACACCATGTAGCGCACATGGTGGTATTATGAGTGGATGTCTCAGGATGAGACGACTTAGTCGATCGGGCTGAGATCGGACTCCGTGCTAAAAATACGATGGTGTATTGGTTCTAAATATCTCCCAACTTAAAAGAATTAAAACTTACTTGAAATTACTTTTCCCTTAATTCAGCACCATGAAACCGTTTGAGTCTCTTAATGATTTCATTTTTCTTTCTCCGTCTATTGTTATTCATTCTATAAAGAGGGTGATTAGTTTTACATACTAGTACTATTCCATATGTACTAACGTCCCTTTTGCCGGGGGCACTGCATCTTTTATCGATGCAGGTGGTTCCATAGCAGGTGGTGTTGATCCGTGACAGCAGCACACCCTCCGTTCAGCTGACTTGGTGAGCTGCCACTTCACTTCGGGGTCCTGTATCTCTTGTACTTGTACATAGCATTTTGAGGTATAGCCAAGGCCTTATTGCCGACACTGTCTAAGCACTCTTTTGTTCTTGTTAGAGGCTCCGTAGACATAGTGTGAGTTGTATCTTGTTTTGGGACGGTCGAACTAAACTTGTTGTAATTGTAACATATGTTCCACTTTAACTATGGATGTATAGTGTACTGTTTTGGAGACTTGTTAATTATGTAACTAATTGAAATGAACTGGTGTTATTCACATGACCTCTTACTATCTAATTAATGAAATGTATTCTTCTCTTTATTCATGGGTGAGTTGAGTAGACGGCATTGTGTAGGCTTTCTCGATCGGTGTAACCCTGTTGAGCGCCGGTCGTTCCCCTCAAGGTCGGGGCATAGAATGAAGAATCATACGTATGGCCAAGAGAGCCAATGAAATAATGATGTTGTGAGTGGTTGAAAGTACTAATGAATCTATATATGGTGTGAAAGGTTATGAGGTGAATGTATTTGTATTTCTGTTTCCTTTGTATGCAAAACAAAAATATTTTTGGGAGTATCGTTAGTCACTGAGGAAGGGTAGGTTGAAACGTCCTAACCCCGAAACTACACGTGCCGGTGTAGGAGTAATTTAAGGGTAAATCCCCATATTTATGTGATGAGATTATTCCCTTTAATTGTGATGAGATTGATGTGATGAGATTATTCCCCTTATTTGGGATGAGATGATTGCTAGCGGAATGTGATGTCGACCCACACGGCATTGTGGTGAGATAGCTTAGCCGATCGGGCTGAGATCGGATGACATGCCACGCACATGGTGGTGTTGTGATTGGATGTATCTGATGAGACGGCTTAGCCGATCGGGACGAGATCAAACTTCGTTCTAAAAACACAGTGGTGTATCGATACTAAAGATCTCCAACCAAAAAACAATTATTTTTGTATTTTGAAAATTATTATGTTTCAACTTGGCATTTGGATATTATTGATTGTTACTTGCTACTTCCATGGTTTTCCCCTTCTTATATTGGCATTCTATTCTAAAAGAGGACATTTAGCTTCACATACTAGTACTATTCCATATGTACTACCGTTCCTTTTGCAGGGGCGCTGCATCTTCAATGGATGCAGGTGGTTCTTCAGCGGGCAGCTTTGGTCCTCGTTAGTAGTTACTCTCTATTCAGCGGGTTTTGGTAAGCCCTACCCTTTTCCGGGCTTGATGTCACTTGATGTTGTACTTTGTGTTTTGAGGTATAGTTGGGGCCTTGTCGCCGGCACTTCCATTCTACTCTTCTGTTGTACTTAGAGGCTCCATAGATATGTTGTGGGTGGTGTTCGATGTCGTAATAAATTAGAAGTGTTGGTACTTGTCAAACATGTTTTTCCCTTGTAATTATGAATGTGTAATATTTTGGAAATTGTAAAATGAATATCCTTTGAGTAATGGAAAAGAATGTGGATCACTTGACTCTTATCATGTATATTTCTTGCAACTAATTCTTATATTGTTCATAGGTAAGGTTGGGTAGATGGATCAAGTTGGTTTGCTTGGACGGGATATCTCGCTTGAGCACTGGTCGCGCTCCCCGGGGCCGGGGCGTGACATTCACTACATCCCTCTTCATGTCATTCCATTAGTGGACTTCTTTGAGATCATGATACATCTTTGTAGAGCCTAGGTGCACATAATACTTAGAGTTGTGAGCCTCGTTCATGATTCTTTCGCGGAGACCATCACCATTCGAAACACACAATCGCCCTTGGTATCTTAGTGTACCATCAAACATGCCAAGAGAAAAGGCCATGATCTTATGTTTATAAATTCCCTCCTTCAACTGCACCAATAACGGATCATCATATTGCTTCTCCTTGACTTCCACTATGAATTTTGATTCAACCCTATTTCGCAAAACCACCCCACCTTCTTTAAAGTCTGCAAGCCGAACTCCCAAACTAGCAAACCAGTGAACTTCCTTGACCAACGGCCTTTGGTATGCCTCCAAGTGGGCCAAACAACCCATGGACATCAGTCTAAGAGCATCCGCCACCACATTAGCCTTCTCCGAATGATATAGAATATCTATGTCGTAGTCCTTGAGTAACCCAAACCATCTCCTTTTCCTTAGATTCAACCCCTTATACTGGAAGATATATTGAAGACTCTTATGGTCCGTGAATATGTCCACATGGACCCCATACAAATAATGACGCCAAATGCTTCAATATAAACACCACGTCCGCAAGCTCTAAGTCATGTGTTGGATAATTCTTCTCATGGTTCTTGAGTTGCCTGGAAGCATAAGCAATCACCTTGCCATGTTGAATTAATACACACCCAAGTCCAACCCTTGAAGCATCACAATACACAACAAACTCATCTGTACCCTCTGGCTGGTGTCGTAGTCAACCTTGACTTCAACTCTTGAAAACTCTTTTTACAAGCATCAGACTATTGGAATTTCGTTGTCTTCTGTGTCAATTTAGTCAATGGAGAGGCAAGAAAAGAGAACCCCTCCACAAATCTTCTATAATACACAGCTAAGCCCAAGAAACAGTGAATCTCTATTGGAGTTGTAGGTCTAGGCCAATTCTTCACAGGTGAAATCTTGTGATGATAAACCTTGATTCCCTCACTGGAGACAACATGACTCAACAAAGCGACAGGCTCGAGCCAAAACTCATATTTTGAGAACTTTGCATACAACTTGTGCTGATATAGAGTCTGCAAAACTGCCCTGAGATGATCGGCGAGGTTCTCTCGACTCCGTGAATACATAAGAAAATCGTCAATGAATACTATCACAAAAGAGTCAAGGAAAGTCATGAAGACTCGATTCATAAGATCCATGAAAGCTGTTAGCACAATTGTTTTCTCTATAGACATCACCGGAAATTCAAAGGGCCTATACTAGGTTCTGAAAGTTATTTTTGGAATACAGTCAAACCTCTCTATAACAGCATCGTTTATTCCAAAATGTTTTGGCTTTTATAGTGAATTATTGTTATACACATATAATAATATTTGACATTTGAATATATTTTGGCTATTATAGACAAAAATTATCCAAAAATTAAATGTATTTCTTTTTTAATATTACATATAAAGGTAAAAAATATTTAAATTTAAAATCTCAAAATATATGAATATTTCACGAATTAAATGCTAAAGAAATATAATACATTATTAAAAAATTCATAATTAAATGTACAAACATTTAAACTCTAAGGCACACAATTAAATCTTTCAAGATTGATGGAAGAACTCTATAATTGTAGCTTGTTTTATAGATTCAAGTCTCTTACTAGCGGTATAACGCTTGAATCAGCGAAGATTTGCATCCAAACTTTCAGCAAAAGGATATCCAATTGCTTTTCCTTGAAGGAAATCTAAGAGCTTAACAATTAAATCTTCTATCTCAGTCCAAGTAGCAGTAGGTTGAGGTTCTTCGTCAGCACTTTCATCTGCCTCGATAGTATCTTCTTCATCTGTTAAAGTCTCAATGATAAGAAGTGTTGCATCAAATGTCACATATGTGGTAGCATCCATCGTGTCATTGATGTTATTAGATGAGATTTGAGATATAAGTGATGATACATTTCCAACATCCTCGACTAGTTCAATATTTTCACTATCAATGTTGGAATTGTCGTCTGTAGGTAAGATTCCAGCCTTTTTCCAACAATGGAGAATGGTGGAGGCCTTCACATCATTCCATGCTTATACTAGAGGGTTAATAGCTTGTCGCATATTGCACTTATTATCACTAGATAATGGATGGCTCCCATAGCGCTCATATTTATCAATCAAATGCTTGATGAAGCGGCTTTTGTACTTAACTTTAAAATTTGCAATTATACTAGCATCAGCAGGTTGAAGATGTGATGTCGTATTAGGTGGGAGATGATGAACCTGGATAATTTTATTTTAGTAGAATAGCACCATTAAAAAAGTATGATCAAGGCTACAACAAATACCTTAATATGTGTTAATTGACTTTCGTATTCCTCGATGTCACGAAGAGTAGCATTGTCCATCAACAATAGAATCTTGCGATTTTCATCTTCAAATTTAGCATTTAGATTAAGCATGTATTGTTTCAAAATTTTACGATTCATCCATGCTTTCTTGTTATAAAAATAATTGATGTGTGGCAGAGAGGCCATATCTACATTTTTATAACAATGAGGTTTAGCAACAGCTCCAATCACTAGAGGTTTTAGTTTCTTTGTCCCTGCAATGGAGTACAAAGTAAAAAAAAAAATTAATAAAAATTTGGATTTAGTTTTGAGTTTAAATTTAGAAAACTTTTAATGTAAATTAATCAACTTAGAATCAAGTTAAATATTTCAAAGAAATAAATAAGCACTGTCAATACTAGTTTCAAATAATTAAGCATTTAAATTTTAAGAAATTTCAATAAACTAAATCTATTTCTAAAAATATATCTTACCCAAAGCATTACACATTAACATTACGGTAATTGTGGATTTGTCTTTCTTACATCCGCTCTCTGGCACTTGAGCAAGAGTCTTGTTGGGAGCCATACGAAAGAAAAGTCTAGTCTCATCACAGTTGAAGACATCTCTAAGTGCATAATATTTTATTACTTCTTGAAGTTTAGTGCGGAAAGCATGAAGATCTTGGATGGGTGCTCTTTCAGTCTCACCATGAAAACAGTAAGATTTGATCCTATGTCGACATTTGAACCGTAAGAGCCACCCATTAGAGGCAGAGAAATATTTTTCTCCAGTGTGTTAATACCTATAGATTCAGCAAAATCAAGAGCTTTGGCGACAATGATTGCATCTGTCAAGATGACATGATTTGCCTTGCTTGAGTAAACCAAATTTGTACTGCTTTGTCGATCTGGTTAATCTTAATTAGTTTCTGGATGAAGAAAAGTATAAATAATTTTTCTTTTATACATACCTCTGGATGCTCACATTTGCGCAATCTCTTGCTTTGTAAAGCCGTTGAACAACTTCTGCTTGCTTAGCCGCCTCTATATACTTATTCTTCTTGCTATGAATGTCAGTGACTATTTGACGGCTAGCAAGTGAAAACTTCTCCTTTAATTGTTCATGAGTGATGGTAGGATTATCTTTTTGGTATTGGCACAATGCTACCTTTGTTTCCAAAGGAATAGCTTGGCATTTAGACCCAATATGATATGAAAAAGATTAAAGGAATAGCTTGAATTTTCTAAACGAATAACTTTAGTGAGTTCTTCAAATTTTATTACCTATGCATTAAGAGAAACTCACTCAAATATTTAAACATCCTAAGAGTATCACGTGCAAATATCTTCAAATAAAAAATTATGATGTACATATCTTTAAAATAAATGTGAATATATTATGTTTACATATTATTGGCATTTTTTCAATACAAAATATATCATGTGTAGGTCTTTAAATAAAAAAAAGAATGATGTGCATATTTTCAAAATTTATAAATAAATCTTTTAAGTATCTTTTGTCATTTTTCTAATGAAAAATATATCATTTGAAGATCATCAAAAAAACAAAATAATAATGTGCATATTTTCATGGAACGTACTTTTATCCTTAAGATAAATATTTATATTATAAGTTGTATATTAAAGTTATAAAATATTTGATTAAAATATTTAAAATTATTATTAGTAATAATCTTAGAAAATCCACATGGCTATTATAGAGGGGTACTTTTATAAAAAAAAACGTGTTGTAATAAAGATGGTTGTTGATGTTATAGATAGAAAGCTGTTATAGAGAGGTAAAATATAACATATAAATCGATTTTAAGAAAAACTAGGCTTTTATAGTGAATGGTTGTTATATATGGATGTGGTTATAGAGATGTTTGACTATATCCTGCTCCCTGATCTTTAATTGGTGATACCCCGATCATAGATCAATCTTGGAGAAATACTTAGCACCTTGAACCTAATCAAACAAGTCATCTATCTATGGACACGGTTACTTATTCTTGATAGTTACCTTGTTGAGCTGCCGATAGTCAATACACATCCTCAGTGACCCATCTTTCTTCCTTACAAAGAGAACCGGTGCATCCCAAGACGGCACACTTAGTCGGATGAAACCTTTTTCTAACAAATTTTTTAACTACTCCTTCAGTTCCTTTGATTCCGTCGGAGCCATTCTATAGGGTGGAAGTGATATAGGATGCGTGCCTGGCAACACATTGATCCAAAAATAAATCTCTCGGTCTAGTGGGATCCTAGGATGCTCATCAGGAAAGACCTCTAGAAATTTATTCACATCTGTACGGACTCAAGTGTCGGTGCCTCAGTGCCCGTTACTCGGACAAAATGGTAAATACACCCCTTATTGATCATCTTTGCAGCGTTAAGGTAAGAAATATACCTACCCTTTGGCAAGACATCATCCCCTTTCCATTCCATGACTGGCTTGTCTAGAAACTCAAACCTAACGGTTCTAGTTCGGCAATCAAGCTTGGCAAAACACAAGTGTAGCTAGTCCATCCCTATTATTAAATCAAAATCCACCATCACCAATTCAATGAGGTCGGCTGTGGTGTCTTGACCATGTAAAATGAAAATACAATCCCTATAAACCCGCATGGCCATAATAGACTCACCAACTAGAGTAGATATAGAGAATGGCTTATGGAGCAGTTCTGGTTCTATTCCGAATTCCATAGCAACATAAGGAGTGACATATGACAAGGTGGAACCAGGATCCATAAGAGCATACACATCATAAGATTGAACAGTCAGGATACATGTGATGATATCTGGAGAAGCCTCTGAACTCTGGCGACCCCTCATAGCATGGAACATGCTGGGTCCTCCCCAACTCTATGGACCACCCCTAGCTGCACCACGCCCTGCGGGTGCCAAAGTACCTTGAACTGGAGGAGGTGTTGCCGAAGTAGTAGTTGTTGAACTAGCCGATCGTGCCCTACCCCTACCAACACTTTGAAGGGATGAAGGACAATCCCTCTCGATGTGACCTTTAACACCACACCCTTAGCATATTTTAACATTCATGTAGCATATACTTGAGTGCATCTTTCCACAACTAAGACATGGGGGCCTTCGTTGCGGCTAAAATCCCCCATATGTCTGAACCTGCTGATAAGATCCCTTGTTGCCCTTACTGGGCCTGAAATGACCTCACTGCTACTGACCGGGCCCTAGTGTCGGTGCACTAGAAGATGACTAAGTGAAATACTATGACGGTCCACACGAACCTCCCCTGAACACTGCCCTTCCACCACTAGAAGAACCACCAAAGTTGCCTGCAGACCGGGCCTTCTTGCTACTATCGCTCCACCACTTCCATTCCACTTCCACCATTAGAACAATGCATGAGTAAAAAGGATGAACAGTGTTACAATCATCTATATAGCACGATCTAAAATATCAAAGAAGGGTAACATTCCTAAATTCCCAAGTAGCCTCCTAATTATATATGTGGTCGGCAATACACCGGTAATAAGGACTCTGCTAGACACGGCACCGAGACATCCTAGGATACTTAAAAATCTTAGGCTATGATACCAAGCTCCTCATGCCCCGACCTTGGGGAGCGCGATCGGCGCTCAACCGAAATATCCCAGTCAAGCAAGCCTACTTGAGCCCTTCTACCCAACCTTAGCCATGAATAATGTGAGGATGAATACCAAGAGATAGACAAGTGAGAGAACAATATTTATATCACCAATTACATTACTTAGAGAAACTTCATTTACAATTCCAAAATATTACATGTTCATAGTTTAAAAGTGAAAACATCTTTGACAGCTACAACATTACTAGTTTGTTTTGCCCAAATCAAAATACAATCCACAACATGTCTACGGAGCCTCTAAATATCAGGAGTATAGTATGGAGGTGTCGGTGACAAGGCCCCGGCTATACCTCAAAATATAATGTACAAGGAATAAAAGACACAAGATTCCAAGAGGAAGAGGGGCTCACTAAGTCAGCTGAGAAAAGGGTGTACTTCTATCAATGATCGATGCCGCATGGTGTGGAACCACCTGCATCCATTAAAGATGCAGTGTACGTGGCAAAAGGGACGTTAGTACATATAGAATAGTACTAGTATGTAAAGATAAATACCTTCTCGCATAATAGAGTACCAACATAAAAGGACGAAACATGAAATCAATAGTAAACTCAAATGATATTAAAATGCCAAGTTAAGAGCAAGGTAAATCCTCAAGTAATTATTAATGTTATGAGCTGGGAGATATTTGGTACCGACACACCACCATGATTATGACATGGGGACCGATCTCCACCCAATCGGCTAAGCCGTCTTACTCCAGTGTATGTAGGAGGACATAGAAACACAACACCACTACCAGTGGTTAGACGGCTTGGTTGATCTCAGCCCGATCGGCTACGTCGTCTCACCCCAGTGTGTACTGGTAGACATAGAAACACAACACCACTACCATGCTTGTGGAATGGGGATAGATCTCCATCCGATCGGCTAAGCCGTCTCACCACAATGTCGTGTGGGTTGACATGGACCTCACTACATATCAATTCATCCCAATTAAGGGGAATATCTCAACATATCATCATGGAAATTTATCCCTTAATCACTCCTACACCTGTACGTTTAGTTTAGGGTTTAGGTCTTTTCAACCCACCCTTCCTCGATGACCTGACAATACTCCCATAACAATATTATATAAATAAAACATTAATCTCATATCTTTTCATAAAATCCTCCATTTCATCAGCACTCTAGTCCACACAATGTAAATCGTCGTTCATGGCACAATGGCCGCATTTTATTTCATACTCTTATTTCTTCACTTTCAAGGATCATCATAGGTTATCCACATGAAGAACATTTGGAAATCACGACTTTAAATACATGAGTAATAATAAGAGTCTTAACCACATTGAATTTTCTTTCCGAAAGAGAGTATGATGATTTGCAATTGAAACATGAATTTAAGTCATAGCATTTGATATATTAATCATGCTTGAAACATTTTCTCGGAGGGGGAATAGTATGATAGAAACAATTCGAACACCGTTTTGAGTACATACACTTTCGATGCATTGTTCATTATGGATAACACAACTTATTGGAAACAGCTCGGAATATAAGAATTAAGATCTTGGGCAAACCACGCTTGAGGCTTTCAAGGGATTCATGGAATTCGATTCTACAAGAGGAGTTTAGCCAACATACCTCACTTGATCTTTCCTTAGTATTACTACAACGTTCCAATACTCCTTGTAATTTCAATCTATAGGAAGATGATAAAATTGAATCATAGTTATAAGGATTCTCATGATATAAGTCTTCTTGGAAATTTTGTCAAATACCTACTATGCAAAATCAATTACAAGGCTCTACAATGGTAATCCATTTTCCCTCAACCAATCTCAACAAGAATACACCCATAATAGTTCATCAACCCTACATACACCTCCCGTTGGCACATGCATGGCCTATCTGCTACTCCACAGCTTACTTGGACCCATAAAACCTTGCATGAAAGCTTAGGACAAGGACATACCCAGATTGTTGATGGTGTAGTGAGTGGCTTCCTTGATTCTTTAAGATTGAGCAAGAATGGATTAGTAGGATGTTTAGAGCTTCTTCTTCTCTCTAAAATACTCCCCCTCTCTCTAAAACAACCATTTTATGCCTTCCAAAATTACCTCAATGGCCTTTTATTAAAACAGGGCCAGGTTAGAATAACTCCCAAAATGGACCCTCCAAACTAGATCTGTGATCGAGATGCAACTGCAAAATACATATGTGGTTCGCGGAATGGACTGCGAAATTATCTTCAAAAACCTGGGTTGGCCTGATCTGGTCTGCGACAGATCTACGGTCCGTAGAGCAATTAAGCTGCCGCATAATGGACCGCGAATCCTCCCTCTAAAATTCCTCATGTTGATTTTGTGATGGATATGCAGCTCGCGAAATGGATATGTGGTCGCATATTGGATCCGCAAAATGACCTTCAAAATTGATCTACTCCTGGTTCAATCCGCGACGGTTATGCGGTCAGTGAAATAATTCTGCAGTCCCATAATGGATCGCAGAAATGCCATGTTATGTAAAAATGTCCACCAACTCCACAATGCATTGCACAACCCAAAAACTACAACCTTCCAAACACATTAGCCTACCTCGACATCGTGAAACTTTAAATTCATTGCAAAATTTTACGGGGCCTTACATCCTCCTCGGCTTAGGATCATTCATCCATAAATGAGGGTCAAAGTCCACCACAGACACCCAAGGTGACTCAACTCTTCACTCACACACCAAAAGCTCCAAATTTGACTAACTCCCCAAATTTCCAAAAGTTTCCGCAAAGTCACCCCTGTATTTGGGCCTATCCACCTGTTAGAGAGCCCCAAAAACCAGCCCTAACAGCATATTCTCAACACCACGATGTATCATAGCGTGAAAACAACACCAACCATAAAATCATAGGCATTATATTACAAAAATGGGCTTTTTGCACAAACTGTACAAGTTCAACATAATTCATAGAAAGTAAGCTCTTAACATTCCTTTAAAACACAGCAATGTGGTTACACAAACATGTAAGGGTATTTCCTCTTCATCTCTTCCTTGGTTTTCCAGGTGGCCTATTCAATTTGTTGGTTTTGCCATAGTACTTTCACGGAGGCAATCTCTTTATTTCCTAACTTTCGGACCTATCTATCAAGAATGGAAATTGGGATCTACTCATAGGTCAATTCTTCATTAACTTCAATAGTCTCTACCAGAATAATGATCGACGGGTCTCCAATTACCTTCTTCAACATGGAAACATGAAACACCGGGTACAATAAAGACATCTCTAGAAGTAACTCGAGCTTAGAGGACACTTGGCTAACCCTTTGCAATATTATGTATGGCCCGATATATCTTGGACTCAATTTCCCTTCCTTCCCAAATAGCATTATACCCATGATGAGAGAAACCTTCAAGAATACCCAATCATCCTCTTTGAATTCCAAATCCCTACGACGCACATCCGAATAGGACTTCTGGCGACTCTGAGCAGTTTTCAACTGTTACTTTATGATCTTAACCTTCTCCATATATTGATGCACCAGGTCTGTCCCTATCAATTTTGCTTCCCAACCTCGAACCAACCAATGGGAGATTTACATCTCCTACAATATAAATCTTAGAACGATGCCATTTGGATGCTGGCATGGTGTTGTTATTAGAAAATTCTATCAATGGAAAATGATCATCCCAGCTACCCTTGAAGTCAAGCACACAAGAGCACAACATATTCTCAAGCGTCTGAATAGTCCACTCTGCCTGCCCGCCGGTCTGTGGATGAAAAGTTGTACTATGATTTACCTGAGTACCCAAACCTTGCTGAAATTTCTGCCAGAAGTTAGCGGTGAACAACCTTTCAAACACATTAACTCACCTCGGCACCATGAAACCTCAAATTCTTGGAAATATTTTACGGGGCCTTACATACACGGTACATATCTTCTCTATATGTGAATCCGTGTGACTTGAATTGTTTAATCACACATATTTTCTCTATATGTAAGTTATATGATTTATTGATATTGGATGCATATCTTCTCTATATACTGGATTGTTAACTGAAAAAGAACATGTTACATTATCTTTGGGCACCGAAGAGGCTTTATCTGTCCTGGACTTGCACGATCACATCACTACTCTCCACGATCACGAAGAGTATTAACTAGCAACAGTTAATTTTTTGTTTTTAACACATTTTGACTTGTTTTCTTCTGTATCTTCTCCAAATCACATGATACCTGAAATATGCCAATAAACCTCAACAAATGCCTTAGTTTCTCAATAAAATCATACAAAAGTCAGTATCAAGAAGAGATAAGCGGGTAAAATACCAACTTATCAGTGCCTTTAATTATGTCATCTTATACATATACCTATGAGTTTGAGAGTTGAATATTGTGAAAAAAAATTATAATTCTAGCATTACGGATATTATGAGCGGATGTTGGTTACTGATGATTTTATATGGATTGAGTTTCATGCCACAACGGAATTATGTGTGGATTAGGTGGCACGCTACCACGTGAATATGATAGGGTGGCATGACGCCACAAGAATATGTGTGGATCGGGTGACACACCACCACAGGAATATGTGTGAATTGGGTGGCACGTCCCCATGAGAAAATTTATGGATCAAGCTGCACGCCACAATAATATTTAATATTATTAGTAGATCAGGTTGTATGCCACAAAGGCGCTTAAATTTGGTATCATCCCTCCAGATTCAGGTGATTACTCATGTTACTTTGGGCCTTGTGAGTTCATGGTACTCAGATCGGTATTGATTTGGACACTCTGTTAGTGTCGTGTAAATGGAGTTATGCGGCGAGAATCGATATTGGATTTTGAGCATGCATTGGTAGCTTAGACCCATGCAGTGAAAGATTTGAGATATCTGATATTATGTGCTATCTCTTATTTTAAAAGCATGTTTACATATTATCCTTATTGTGCTTCTATTGGTAGAGTTGATTGATAATATCATGCTTTATTCTATATGTTGTTATGCCTTTTGTGATTATTGAGCTATTAGTAGGTTCGACGATGACCTCTTGCCACTATTTCTTCGAGTTTAGACTTGATACTTATTGAATGTTGTGGTTTTGTACTCATACTACACTTCTACACATTTTGTGCAGGTTCTGTGTCTGGTATTTGCGGTCTCCTTGAGCTCATTAGGAGTATTAAATTGGAGGCTTTGTGGTGAGCTGATATACTTGATCCGACCCATAGCACATGGAGTCCCCTTTCCCAACTAATTCATTTCTGCCTATGTATTATTTTCTAGACTGATGTTATTATTCAGTTGAATTACTCTTATTAGATGTTTGTGATGTAGTGACACCAGGTCTTGGGTGTTTGTTAGATAGTTGTGGTCGTATTTAGACCTTGCCTTTGATTTTGTAATTATGATAATGAATTGACGTTTATTTCGCATTGTTATTTATATTATTAAATAGTTAATGGCTTAATAATTAGATTTTATGGGTGTTTTTATATGTTGGGTTGCCTAGAGAGCGAGTCAGGCACCATTACGACCCTTTGGTGAAATTTTGGGTCATGACAAGTTTGTATTAGAGCTCTTAGTTCTAAGGGTCTCACTAATCACGAGCAGGCCTAGTAGAGTCTTGTGGATCGATAAAGAGACATCACTATCTATCTCCGAGAGGCTATAGAGCTTTAGGAATATTCACTTTCTTGATTCCATATCATGCGGCTTTATTTTGGGTTAAAGCCTATATCTTCAGTTCCTTCCTATTCATTCGTGCGCGAAGTTGAGTACTCAATATTCGTTTGGCACCGATGAGTGTCATGATGCTACAAATGAGGTGTGGTGTGTTCTTTCCCTATGTTATATAGGAAGACTACTATTGTTTCCTTCTGGATGGATATTCAACCATTTCAGCCCAGAGTTAGTGTTGCCCATAGGTTCAGGGCCATATATAGTGTAGTGTGATGCTTCGCGCGATGATATTCGAATGGTGTTAGTTCAGAATGGTGGTGTGAATGCTTATGTGTTGCGGCAATTAAAGTCCCGTGAGAAGTCGATTCATGATTTGGGGTTTGGCATTTTTCCCAGCAGATGAGAGGCATTTGGCTATGGATGTTCGGGATTTGACTTATGAGTTGTGAGATTGGAAATTTCTGAGCCTAGTAGAGTTCTTTCTTGCGTGGTTGTGCGATCGTCCTTTGTTGGAGTGAATTGGAGCCCGTCGGTGTGATGATCCTCATTTGCCTGTCCTTAGGGACGCAATTTTTTGAGGTGGTGCTAAAGAGGTGGTCTTTAGTAATGACAGTGCATTGCAACTTCGAGGTTGGATTTGTGTTCCTAGTTTTTATGGTTTGAGGGGAGTTGATCCCTAAGGAGACTCATAGTATGCAATATTCTATTCATTCAAGTGCTACGGAGATGTATCATGGTTTGAAGAAGCATTATAGGTTTTGGAGGTAGGGTTGTCACGTACCTTGAGGAAGTTTGATGTTATTTTTGTCATCGTGGACAAATGACTAAGTTTGTGCATTTCATTTTGGTGATGCTTCTTGCACTTTGAGAGTTTGAATTCAACAAGAAGGGTTGGCTTGGGCTATTAAGGGAATGTGAATGCTTGATTATTATCTTGGTATGTAGTACAGTCTTGAGTTTGGGTGTGTTGTCGGATCTTTCAATTGTTCATTGGTAGAATGAAACTGATTCTTACATCTTGTGGACAAGTGTAGACTCGAGAGGATTCATTGATTGCATAGTGTGAGTACCCATAGTGAGGTTACATATGTGAGCTATCTCATGTGAGAAGGTTGATTAGTGCATGATTTCTTATGAGGGTTTTGGGAAAAGTTTTACCTTCTATCCAATGGGATGTATGTACTATAATGTGAGTCTGGATCGCTTGAGGAAGATGGCACGACCGTCAGGAAGATGAGTGTGCATTTGGGCTGATAATTTGGGATGTGTTATGGTTAGTACAACATGAGCATATGAGAAATTCATCTGAGTAACAGCGTGAAATCATGGTAGCTAAGGAGAAGCAGTCATTATAGGTTCTTGGGTAATGTGAGTGTGGCTTGAAGCCAAGTGGAGGAATCTACCATAGATCATTGGATCACATAGTCATGTGTTGTTGTAGATTCTGAACTAAGGGGAGCTTGTGTATTAATTATGACTTGAGTAAGGGAACTTTGAGGATGATTCAAGCAAGGATTTCCTAGACGCATGATATATAACACCTCATGGCTATAGGGAGGTTGTGGAATGGTGCAGGTTTGATGTTTCTCTATATATGTAGTGTGCAAGAGAAAGAATTTGCTAGGTTGCTTCTCTTCTGGTATGCATGTGCTAACGGGGCACTGGTTGTTTGGCATGTTTGGTTATGCATTCGGAATTAGGTTAGAGTTGGTGACTCTCGAGGATGGTTCTAATGGGTTCAAGATTCGATGTGTGGTATCGAAGGATTCCCAATTTGTGAGTAACTAAAGATTTGAGATTTGTGTTGGATTGTGAAAGAGACTCGGACTATTTCTATATCATTATCGATTCTGCTATACAGTATTGAGAGATGAAAGAAACAACTTCATATTCATAAAAGTTCGCTTCAGAGTAGGTATTCCGGTTTGAGGTACTATTGGGTGCATAAGAGGGAATAAAGTGGCTCATAGGTCTTAGGACAATGTTGTTTCATGTTGGGATCACTTGGGATGAGTTTTCTCAGGTCCATAGTGTACTGCGAAAGAGAAGTGTTATCTTGAATCAAGTCAAAAGGAATTTGTAGAAGTTAGGCTAGTTTAATAGTGGCTTGGATTAGCATGGTAATAGGGATGACCGGTTCTTTTGGTATAATAGCGCTTTACAAGTGTTCTGTGGCAATACTTAAGGGTTTCGAAGCTTGCATGACTTAGTTGAATTAAAGGGATTCAGTTCTAATGTCTTGGTTATGTGCAAATGGATTCCAAAGAATTTGTGATGATTTTGACCATGACTTACGGTTGATGTCTTGTACAGGCATGGAAAGTTTATTGCATATTGTGATTATATCTTGAAATGATTTAGGGAGAATATTTGTGGTCGATAAGGTGTTTAGTCTGCTTATGATTCAGTGTTGATAACGAGATTCTCGTGTTCCATATAATAGAATGATGGATACAGCGAGCCATGAGGCATAGAGATTGAGTGGACAAGGTGCAGTTCTGTTTCTAAAGGAAGGTCATGAGTTCTAGACAGCATGAAAGATTTCAGATGTTAAAAGAATGCTAGAATTATCTTGTATCTCTTGAGGAGGGTGTGTTTGGTAGAAAACGTATTGTGTATTTATTTGCGAATGCTTGACTATTACTATAGAGATTTCATGGTTGATAACTATTGATGTTCAGGTTTTGTTGTTCGGCGTGGGAGATTTACGTAATCATTTCATGATGTGATTGTGTATGCGTGATGTGTCCATCACCTAAGTGGGGGAGTTAGAGATCAGCATGAAGATTTGTATTCTAGAGGCTTAGAGATTTGATTCTCATAAGGCAGAATATCCCTTTAGTTGTGGATTGTGAAAGTGTATTACAGGTTAAACGCCTAATTGTATATATCATGGATGGGGTCACTGTGGATTTTGGAAGGCTGTTCATCTTTCGAATGATTTGGTTTGGTTTAGAGGCCCATTTGTAGGCCTAATGAGAATGAGTAATTTACACTGGATTAGGTTTGCGTACTGTAAGGCCCCGTAAATGGTACCTAAAAACTCAGATTCTATGAGGCCAAAGTAGATATAGAGGTTAATAACAGTATAAATTATTCGCGGCGAGCTTGCTCACAGCAGTTCGGAGTTTTTGGATTGAACAGTGCGTTGGAAGTTGAAATGTTGGGCAGAAGTACGCATTTCACGGCCATTATGCGACCGCATAACCGTGTCGCGGGCCACATTCTTGTCGCATATCCCACCTTGGGATTTTTTGGAGGGAGGTTCTGCGGTGCACTATGCAACTACAGAACAGGTTTGCGGGCCGTATAGTGACCGCAGACCAGGTCAGTTTCTTTCCGGTTCTGGCACCCATTTTCGTGGTCATTTCACGGACCGCATAACCACTATACGGTCGCATATGCGACCAAAGAACCTGTTCCGGAGCTTCAATTTTGGGGGTTTTTAACCTGACCCTATTCAGTTAAAACACCTACCTTAGACCATTTTGATCATATTTTCTGATATTTTTAGAGTGAGAGAGAGGGTTCTAGAGGGAGGAAGTGATCTTCATCAAATTGCTCTTCAATTCTCACTTAAAGCCTTGAAGATTTTCAAGATCGGCTTTCAGGGGAGGGTCATCAGGGCCAACCTAGTCTCATGCTCAGTCTTCAGCCAGTGCACCACCAGCGGGGCACAGTCAGCAGCATGGGTGTCGCTTCAGGCCCAATCAGGGCAGTAGGGGACCCTACCATCATGGCCGATTAGGAGGGAGATTCCCTCAACAGCAGAGGCCCCCATGCTCCAGGTATGGGAAGATGCACTCGGGGATTTGCTATATGGACTTACCTATATGTTACGGGTATGGATCGAGGAGTCATATTTAGAGGGAGTGGTGTTCATCCCACCAGGGTGCGGGCAGGGGCACAGCACAACCATCCAGTTCTACAGCTGCTACATCTTCAGCACCCCCTCCAGCTTGAGGCCCTCCGGCACTAGCAGGGCAGGGTGTAGCTAGGGGTGGTGCACAGAGTTCAGGAGGACCCAGTCGTTTCTATGCTATGAGTGGTCGCCAGAGTGCAGAGGCTTCTCCAGATATTTTCACAGGTATATTGACTGTCCAAACTCATGATGTATATACTCTTATTGATCCCGATTTCACCTTGTCCTATGTTACCCCTTATGTTGCTATGGAATTTGGGATAGAACCGGAATAGCTTCCTGAGCCGTTCTCTGTATCTACTCTGGTTGGCGAGTCTATTGTGGCCGCATGAGTTTATAGGGGTTGTGCTGTCACGGTGCATGGTCGGGACACCGTGGCTGATCTCATTGAATTGGGGATGGTCGATTTTGATGTAATTGTGGGGATGGATTGGCTTTAGTCATGTTTTTCTAAGCTCGACTGCCGAACTAGAACTGTGAGGTTGGAATTTCCAAATGAGCCGATTATTGAGTAGAAGGGAGATAATGTGGTGCCGAAGGGTAGGTTTATTTCTTACCTTAAGGCCACGAAGATGATTAACAAGGGGTGTATCTATCACTTGTTTTGGGTTACAGACATTAATATTGAGGCACCTACACTCGAGTCTGTGCCAGTTGTGAATGAATTTCCGGAGGTCTTTCATGATGAGCTCCCTGGGATTCGGCTAGACAGGGAGATTGATTTTGGGATTGATGTGATGTCAAGAACGCAGCCTGGCACCAGCAGAATTGAAGGAACTAAAGGAAGAATTGAAGGATTTGTTAGAAAGGGGTTTCATCCGACCGAGAATGTGTTGGAAGAAAAAAGGATGGGTCACTGAGAATATGTATTGACTATCGACAGCTTAATAGAGTCACAATCAAAAACAAATACCCACTACCAAAAATAGATGATTTATTTGATCAGTTACAGGGTGCTCGATACTTCTCCAAAATTGATTTATGATTCGGGTATCACCAACTGAAGATCAGGGAGCAAGATATTCCGAAAATGGCTTTCAGAACCCAGTATGGGTACTTTGAATTTCTGGTAATGTCTTTGGGGCTAACAAATGCCCCAGCGGCTTTCATGGATCTTATGAATCGGGTTTTCAAGCCTTTTCTCTATTCTTTTGTGATAGTGTTAATTGACGATATTCTTGTGTATTCACAAGGTCGGGAGGACCATGCCGATCATCTCAGGGAAGTGTTGCAGACCCTTCATCAGCATCAATTGTGCGTGAAGTTTTCCAAGTGTGAATTTTGGCTTGAATCTGTCACATTCTTGGGTTATGTTGTCTCTAGAGAAGGAATCAAGGGGGATCCTCAAAAGATTTCAGCAGTAAAGAATTGGCCTAGGCCTACAACGCCAACCGAGATTCGCAATATTTTGGGCTTGGCAGGGTATTACAAGAAGTTTGTGGAGGGGTTATCTACTCTTGCCTCTCCGTTGATTAAATTGACTCAGAAAGCAATTAAGTTCCAATTGTTTGATGCTTGTGAAAGGAGCTTCCAGGAGTTGAAATCGAGATTGACTACGGTGCTGGTGTTGACCCTGCCAGAGGGTACAGATGGATTTGTGGTATATTGTGATGCTTCAAGAATTGGGCATGGTTGTGTATTAATGCAACACGGAAAGGTTATTGCTTATTCTTCTAGGCAAATCAAAAATCATGAAAAGAATTATCCAACACATGACTTAGAACTTGCGGCGGTGGTTTTTGCACTGAAAATTTGGCGTCATTATTTGTATGGGGTCCATGTGGATGTATTCGCGGACCACAAGAGTCTTCAATATATTTTTAAACAAAAGGAGATGAATTTGAGGCAGAGAAGATGGCTTGAGTTACTCAAGGATTACGACATCGATATTATGTATCACCCAGGGAAAGCCAATATTTTGGCGGATGCACTTAGCCAGAAATCTATGGGTATTTTAGCACACTTGGAGGCATATCAAAGGCCATTTGCCAAGGAAGTTCATCGATTGGCTAGTTTGGGAGTTCGTCTTACAGACTCTAATGAAGGAGGGGTAATTGTGCAAATTAGGGTTGAATCATCGCTTGTTGTAGAGGTCAAAGAGAAGTAATATAATAATCCATTGTTGGTACAGTTGAAGGAGGGGATTCATAAACATAAGACTGTGGCTTTTACCCTTGGCATGGATGATGGTACACTAAGGTACCAAGGGCGACTATGTATTCTGAATGTAGATGGACTCCGGGAAAGAATCATGACCGAGGCTCACGCTACTAGGTATTCCATGCATCCAGGTTCTAAAAAGATGTATCACGGTCTCAAGGAAGTCTATTGGTGGAATGACATGAAAAGGAATGCGGCATACTTTATGGCAAGGTGTCCGAACTGTCAACAAGTGAAGGCCGAACATCAATGGCCTGGTGGGTTGGCACAGAACATAGAAATTCCAATGTGGAAGTGGGAGATGATTAACATGGATTTTGTGGTAGGATTACCACGCACTCCGCGTAAGTTTGACTCAATTTGGGTGATTGTGGACCGACTCACGAAATCACCACACTTTTTTCCTGTTAAATCTACCGACACAGCGGAACAGTATGCTCAGTTGTATATCAAGGAAATAGTCAGGCTACATGGCACTCCAGTTTCTATCATTTTTGATTGAGGGGCTCAGTTCACGGCCAATTTTTGGAAGATATTTTAGCAAGGTTTGGGTACTCAGGTGAATCTGAGTACAACATTCCATCCACAGACCGACGGGCAAGTAGAGCGGACTATTCAGACGCTTGAGGGCATGTTGCATGCTTGTGTTTTTTATTTCAAGGGTAGTTGGGATGATCATTTGCCACTCATAGAGTTTGCTTATAACAACAGCTTTCATGATAGTATTCATATGGCACCATTTGAGGCATTATATGGTAGGAGATGTAGATCTCCCATTATGTGGTTCCAAATTGGAGAAGCAGAGTTGATAGGGCCAGACCTCGTGCATCAGGCTATGGAAAAAGTTAAGACCATTAAGGAGCGGTTGAAGACTGCTCAGAGTCATCAGAAATCCTATTCGGATGTTCGTCGCAGAGAGTTAGAGTTCAAAGAAGATGATTGGGTATTTCTGATGGTTTCCCCCATGAAGGGAATAATGCGGTTAGGAAAGAAGGGGATATTGAGTCTGAGATATATCGGGTCGTACAAAATTATCTAGAGAATCGGTGAGGTGGCGTACAAGCTTGAGCTACCACTCGAGATGTCATTAGTGCACCCGAATTCCATGTGTCTATGTTGAAGAAGGTAGTTGGAGATCCGTCAGCCATTGTGCCAGTTGAGACCATTGAGGATAATGAAGAATTGTCATATGAAGAAATTCCAGTTGCCATTCTTGTTAGACAAGTCCGAAAGTTGAGGAATAAAGAAATTTCCTCTGTGAAAATGTTATGGTGAAACCAACAGGTTGAAGAGGCCACGTGGGAGGCCTAGGAAGAAATAAAGAAGAAGTATATTTTCTTTTTATGAACCTGTTGCCTATGAATTTTGTATCACTTGTTCAGTTAATGCAAATGTGTTCCTTTTTATTATATGTTGTTTACATGAGGCCACAGTTAGTACTATTATGAGTTTATTACGTCGTTGAGTTGTGCATATGTTTGTAAGATGTGTTTCTAGGGCTCTCTGACATGTGGATTAGGCCTAGTTACAAAGGAAACTCTGGCAAAAAGTTTGGAAATTTAGAGAGTTAGTTAAATTTGGGATTGTTGGTATGGGGTATGGAAAAGCTGAGTTGTATAAGATGATAATAGTGAACCTTGACCCTCATTCGAGGACGAATGATCTTAAGTGGGGGAGGATGTAAGGACCCGTAAAACTTTTCCTAAAATCCCGAATTCCGTGATGCCAAAGTAGGCGTAGAGATTGAAAGAAAATATTGGGCAGAAGTACGCATTTCTGCAGCCCATTCTGCGGCCGCAGAACCACTCTGCGGACCGTAGACTGGTCGCAGAGTGGGGCAATTTTCTTGGGCATTTTTTATGCCAATTTTGCGACCATTATGCGACCACATAACCGTTTTGCGGGCCGCATTCTTGTTGCATATCTTGCCTTAAGATTTTTCGGAGGGAGGTTCTGCGGTGCACTATGTGACCGCAGAACCATTCTGCAGTGCATTATGCGACCGCAGAACAGGTATGCGAGCCGCATAGTGACCGCAGACCAGGTAAGTTTCTTTCCAGTTGTGGCACCCATTTTTGTGGTCATTTCGCAGACTGCATAGCCACTATGCGGTCGTATATACGACCGCAGAACCTGTTCCGGGGCTTCAATTTTGGGGTTTTTAAACCCGACGCTATTTTGTTAAAACACCTACCTTTGACCATTTTGATCATATTTTCTGATATTTTTAGAGTGAGACAGAGGGTCCTAAAGGGAGGAAGTGATCTTCATCAAATTGCTCATCAATTCTCACTTAAAACCTTGAAGATTTTCAAGAGAGGTACCTAGGTCTTCTTCCTAAGAGGTCAAATTCTATCACCCAAACTCTTAATTCCAAAATGTAACTAGAATGGGCCATTTGTAATGTAATTCATGGGGATGGGAGTGCTTACCTTGCATGCATGTATCCTTGAAGTATGTGGGAAGATTGTGAGCTAAAATGATAGAGAGTGGGTTGGGAAATGATGGAATCTTCCACAAAAAGGGCCTTAAAACATTGATGCACACCTAGTGTTTGATAATATGCTCGAATGAGCTAAAACCATGTTCATCTTCGTAATTTTGGTTCTATTTTGTTACATTGTTAAAATAGATTGAAGTTGCTAATATTCCGGAACATCTTAGAGTTTTAAGAAGCTCAATTGAGGAATGTTGGCCAAACCCCCTTCTTCTTAGAATCGAATCCCATGGTGTTCATGTAATTGGAGTAAGTCCTTGATCATTATTGAATTGGCTATTCCCAATGTGGTTGTGTTGAAGGTTGTTTGTTCAATGTTTATTCTAAATGCTTCATCATGTCATCTTTCCATTTGAGAGTATGTTCAGAATGTGGAATATGTGTAAGGATCGTTAAGACTTCATGTCAAGATCGAAATAATGGTTGTTATGCCAAAATGGTATGAAAAGCCTCTATGTTACTAAGATTCCCAAATTTGCTCATATGTGAATCTAATGTTTTGAATGGGAAGCCTTATTATTGTGGATAATGATAATGATATTTGAATGTGGAAAAGGGGGACTAGAACTATGAAATACGGCCAAGTGCCAAGAATGACTTTGTAATCGTAATCACTAGTGCCAATGAATTGGAAGTATATGAAAGAAGTACGATGTGAGATGATTGACTGAAAAAGGTAATGTCTCAGATGAGATGGCCTAGCCGATCGGGCCGAGATCAGACTCCGTGTAAGAACACGGTGGTATTGTGGATGAAATTATGAAAATGGTTGATGTCTCCCTATCTGGCGGAATCCCAGGGAGCTCATCAGGAAAGACCTCTGGAAATTCATTGACAACTGGAACAGACTTGAGTGTAGGCTCCTTAGCGTTGGTGTTCATAACTCGGACCAAATAATAGATACACCCCTTCTTAATCATCTTCGTGGCCTTAAGTTAAGAAATAAACCTACCCTTCGGCACCACATTATCCCCCTTCCACTCAACAATTGGCTCATTAGGAAATTTAAACCTCACAGTTCTAGTTCGGCAGTCGAGCTTAGAAAAACATGAATAAAGCCAATCCATTCCCATAATTACATCAAAATCAACCATCCCCAATTTAATGAGATCGGTCACGGTGTCCCGACCACGCACCGTGACAACACAACCCCTATAAACCCGTGCGGCCACAATAGACTCGCCAATCGAAGTAAATACATAGAACGGCTCAGGAAGGTGTTCTGGTTCTATCACAAATTCCATAGCAACGTAAGGGGTAACATAGGACAAGGTGGAACCGGGATCAATAAGAGCATATACATCATGAGTTTGGACAGTCAATATACCTGTGACAATATCATGAGAAGCCTCTACACTCTGAAGACCACTCATAGCATAGAAATAGTTGGTTCCTCCTAAACTCTGTGCACCACCCCTAGCTGTACCATGCCATGCTGGTGCCGGAGGGCCTCGAGTAGGAGGGGGTGCTGAAGATGTAGCAACTGCAGAACTAAATGGATGTGCTGTGCCCCTGCCCGCACCCTGGCGGGATGAACGGCACTCCCTCTGAATATGACCCCTCAATCTGCACCAATAACAAATAGGCAAGTCCATGTAGCAGATCCCCGAGTGCATCTTCCCACACATGGGGCATGGGTGCCTCCGCTGCTACGGAAATCTCCCTCCTAATCGGCCCTGATGGTGCTTGCTGCCCTGATTGGGCTTGAAGCGACTCCCCTACTGCTGACTGTGCCCCGCTAGCGATGAACTGGAAGAAGACTGAGCATGAGACTAGGTTGGCCCTGATGACCCTCCCCTGAAAGTTGATCTTCCCCCACCAAATGACTCCCCAAAGTTGCTCGCGGACCAGGCCTTACTGGTACCCTCTCGCTCCCTTCTGTTCTTCAACTTACGGTCCTCTGTAGCTTGAGCAAATGCTACCATCTTCTAATAGTTCATGTCTAAATTCAAAGCAGTTGTAGAGGCCTCATTGATAACTAAGGGGCTAAGGCCCTGCACAAACCGACGCACTCTAGCCTCCATAGTAGGCAACATGTGAATAGCATATTTTGACAGGTGCGTGAACTCCATGTGATACTCCCACACACTCCTACTCCATTGCTTAAGATTCTCAAACTCTGTGGCATGGGCTTCCCTAGTCTCGGTAGGCAAGAAATGGTCTATAAAGCCATCAACAAACTCACTCCACCTCGTTGTAGGGCTCCCCTCCTCCCAAGAGTCCTCCCACAGCTCAAACCAAGAATATGCCACCCCTTTCAGGCGGTAGGCGGGCAACTCCACTCCCTCCGTCTCAGTAGCTCGCATAACCTGGAGAGTCATATGCATCTCATAAATGAAGTACTGTGGGTCCTCCTCGGGATTAGCACCCGTGAACACCGGAGGATCCAACTGAAGAAACCTGTTCACCCTGGAACCACTAGAATCCCCTTGTTGTCTACGCAAAGTGGGTGCAACATTTGATCTCTGGGCTTGAGAAGCCACTATCTGTGTTAGCATCTCAATAGCTCCCTAAGATCCCAATCAAAAATACTAGAACCGGAAGCTAGGGCTGGAGGTGGAATTGGAATATCGGTTGGAGGAACCGCTGCACCCTAAGTAGGTGCAAGAACTGGTGTGTCCTGAATAGGTGTAGTGGAATCAGGTAGTGTAGCAGTCGGGGAATTATCCTCATCTCTCAGGTATTCACCCGCCTCACCAAGTAAAGGGTCAACTGCCACTCCCAAGGTGGCATTAGCTCCTTGGCCAGTTTTTTCTCTCTTCTTAGGTGCCATATACTGAAAGTTAAAGGAATGCACGCGTTAGAAGAGGAACAGTTGCACAATTAGTTTCATCGCACGATCCAAAATATCAAAGAAGGGTATTATTCCTAAATGTCCAAGTATCCTCCAACTTATAGATGTGGTCGACAACACACCGATAAGAAGGACTCTACTAGACACGGCTCCGATACATCCTAGGACACTTTAAAACCTTAGGCTCTGATACCAAGTTTGCCACGCCCAACCTCGGGAGGTGCGACCGGCACTCAACCGAGTGAACCCAGCCGAGCAAGCTTGTTAGATACTTTCTACCCAACTCACCCATGATAAGAGAAGGCATGTTTTTATTAGCTAAACAGTAGAAGGACCATATGCATAGACATTACTAAACCATTTCATTTTTTTGCTACTTCCTGTTAAGTTTCAAAAGGCATACATTTTGTGATTTAGTGGAACAAAAATCCAAAATAAAACATAATCCGTTTGACCTTTCTAGCACCCATGTACAACCCACATAGTGTCATACAAAAGAGAGTCAAGATGGTGCTGGAAACAAGGCCCCGGCTATACCTCAAAATTGACCACAATATAAACAAAAGGTACAATACATGATCCAGTAATTAAATGGGGCTCACCGAGTCCGCTGAGAAGAGGATGCAGCACTATCTGTGATCAACATTGTCTGCTACGTAACCACCTGCATCTATTTAAAGATGCAGCACCCCCGGCAAAAGGGACGTTAGTACCGTCGAATAGCACTAATATGTAAAGTTAAACATCAACTCAATAGAATGAATAATAATACAAGAGGAACAGTCAGGAATTTAATAAGGGCTTCAAATAATATTAAAACAACAAGTTAAGGATCATATACGTTTTCAAGTCAATTTCTATATTATTAGGTTGGGTGATCTTTAGTACCGATATTCCACAATTCACAACACTTCCGTATTCTTACACAGAGTCCGATCACAACCCGATTTGCTAAGTCGTCTCATTTGAGACATTACCACAATTTCATTATAATTTCCAGTACAGTACCACCATGTGTGCGGCATGGCATCCGATCACGGCCCGATCAGCTAGGCCATCTTATTTGAGACATTACCACAATTTCATCCACAATACCACCGTGTACTTACACGGAGTCTGATCTCAGCCCGATCAGCTAGGCCATCTCATTTGAGACATTACCGTAATTTCAGTCAATCATCTCACATCGTACTTCTTAACAATTACAAATGACATTAGGAAAAATCATCTCACATCCTTCAACACAACCACATTAGGAAAATCCAATTCAATAATGATCAAGGACTTACTCCAATTACATAAACACTGTGGGATTCGATTCTAAGAAGAAGGGGGTTTAGCCAACATACCTCAATTGAGCTTCTCAACTATAAAATGATCCATAGTTCTTAGCAACTTCAATCTATTTAATAAAAATAACAAGTTGAACCAAAAATTAGGAAGATGATCATGGTTTTAGCTCATTTCAGCATTTTATCAAACACTAGATGTGCATTAAGGTTCTAAGGCTCTTTTGTGGAAGATTCCATCATTTTCCAACCCACTCTCTACCATTTTTAGCTCACAACCTTCCCACATACTTCAAGGATACATGCATGCAAGACAACAACCCTCACGCCCAATAATTGCCTCTCTAACTACCCTATTTTTACAATATTTCTAAATTGAGAGCTAAGGCATAGATTCTTACCTTTAGGGTGAAGACTTCCTTTGTTAATCCTCAGTGATTGAGGAAGAATTGATGGGTAATGGTTAAATATTGCTCCCCTACTCTAAGAACTCTCCCTCTCACTCTAAAATATCATAAATGTGCTCAAAATGGTCTATGGGGTATGTTTTAACGGAATTGGGTTGGGTTTAAAAACCCCAAAAATGAAGCTTCGGAACGGGTTCTGCGGTCGCATATGCAACCGCATAATGGTTATGCGGTCCGCAAAATGACTGCAAAATTGGGGTGCCAAAACTGGGAAATAACTTACCTAGTCTGCGGTCGCATAGTGCACCGCAGAACCTCCCTCCGAGAAATCCCAAGGCGGGATATGCGACAAGAATGCGGCCCGCAAAACGATTATGTGATCGCATATTGGCCGCGAAATTGACAACAAAAATGCCCCAGAAACCTGCCCCACTCTATGACCAGTCTGTGGTCCGCAGAGTGGTTCTACGGCCACAGAATGGGCCGTAGAAATGCGTACTTCTGCCCAACATTTTCCTTCAACTCCCCAGTGCATTGTTCAATCCAAAAATTCCGAACCGCAGCTCGCAAGCGCATCGCGAAGGATTTCTACTACTATTAACCTTTACACCTACTTTGGCATCACGGAATCCGGGTTTTTAGGAAATATTTTACGGGGCCTTACAGTTGTGAAGATAGATAAAGTTGGAAAACCTTTATATAAACTTTATGTTATGTTGTATATGTTGTTGTATTGAAGTAAAGGCTTAAGAAGTGTAAAGGGGTATAAGTTGGTTCCAATCCGAGCTTGCTGCACATCGTGTTAAATAATAGTTTCATTGGTGACGTTTGTGCACTTGTTGTTGTGTAGATTGATTTGTGTTGTTGGGTATGTTGTAGTGCTGAAAGTATACAGTTGAAGGTTGTATGTGTTCTTGTTGTTTTATGGACTTGGGGAAGTAGGTAAAACGGGGAGATGTTGCCCCTTTTAATATAAAATAATCTTGTCATTCGTTGTACGATAGTTGTATCTTTCTTAGCTTAATGACAGCATTATTATCATTGTTGTAGATTAAGGTATGATGAGATGAGTTCAACGTGGTTATTGAACAGGTTTTGATAAGGTATGTAATGGATATCCCTTATCTTAATTAGCATGAATCCGTAGTAAGTAGGAGTTGGATGAATCTTATACGAGAAACACATATTGTAGAGCTCGTGTCTCAATAGGTATTACATCTTTGCGTATACTTCCATCACATCTTATTGATATGGTTCCCATCCGCTTTGTGTTATTCTATGATATCGGACAAATATAGAGAGTTACATACGTACCTCCATACATTCTACTATGTACATGATATACAGTATCGTATACATATATTTTCTATAGTCTAGCCACTTGGTTAGTGAGATATTGTTATTGCCCGACCACTTGTTCAGGGAGAGATACTATTTCCTGGCCTTATGGTTAGTGAGAGTTTATATTTGACTGACCCTACGGTCGATGAGAGTTTATTATTGCCTGGCCACTTGGTTAGTGAGAGATACTATTATCTGGCCTTATGGTTAGTGAGAGTTTATATTTGATTGGCCTTATGGTCCGTGAGTGTTTGTTGCCTGGATACTTGGTCAGTGAGAGATAGATCGAGCCCTATATGTGGTCGGCTAGCTATGATATTACTATATTGAATTGTCTTGAGTTGGGACAGGTAAGTATATCTCAGAGCATTCTTTGGATTCTAGTTTACTATGTACTTCAATTCAGTTTAAGCTTTCATTTATTCTATTGCCTATTTGTGTTATGTGAAAAGTGACATGCACACGAGGTGACGAATGTATACACGGGTGCTATGTGTGGATTATAATCAGATTAGACCTTAGGCTATTAATATGACTTAATTTGGGGATGAATTATGTATGAAACATGCTCAATCACTTTGTGTCTATGTGAACATGATCACTACGCTTGTTTTAGTCATAGTAATGCTTAATTTGTTTAATACCCATCTGCATTTTACTATTTTTATGTCCTTGTTCACCTTGTTGATAAATTGTGAAATCATATATGTGATTAAACTTTGGCATTATTGTTTTGTGATTGTTTTGCCACATCTGGACATGTTGGGCGGAGCGATACGGGTGGATATTATGATATTTCCAGGGCGGAGCGATACGGGTAGCTATTATGATATTGTCAAGGCAAAGCGATACGGGTGGATATAGTGATATTGTCAGGGCATAGCAATATACCTGGCTATTGTGATATTGTCAGGACGGAGTGACATGAGTGGCTATTGTGATAATGTTAGGGTGGAGCGATACAGGTGGCTATTGTGATATTGTTAGCGTGGAGCGATACGGGTGACTATTGTGTTTTTGATAGAGCGGAGCGATACGGGTGGCTATTATGATATTGTCAGAGTGGAGGGATATGGGTGTCTATTGTGATATTGTCTGGACAGAGCGATACGGGCGGCTATTATGATTTTGTCAGGGTGGAGTGATACGGGTGGTTATTGTTGTTATGATAAAAATGTGGGCACGATGTGCTATTTGTGTGTGTTTCTATTTTATGACTTTTTGTTGAAGCTGAGCCTTTATTTGCATTGAATTGTTATCACTTGTCCTTATGAGATTATTGTTATTGTTTTTTGCTACACTTTTTGTTGCAAGTCTTTGAATTATTGCACAGGTTATTTGACTGGTGAGTATCACAAGACTTGAACCTCATCACTACTTCACCGAGGTAAGTCTTGATACTTACTGTGTACCGATCGTGGTGTACTCATAATATACTTTTGCACATTTTTATGCAAATCCAGGTGTTGGAGGCAGTGAGAGCTTATTCACCGTGAGGATTTCAAGGTAGAGATGCATTGACCATCGCAGTCCCTTGGAGTCCTATCCTTATATTTAAACTTTTATTTTTATATCTATACAGTATTGTATACTTGAGATATTCTTATGTATTCAATTAGAGCTTGTGACTCTGTACCACCTAGGTCTGAGAGTTATGTTGAGTATTGCCATTTTGGCCTATGTTGACTCTATTTCTGTAATTATATTTACACTTTGTCTGATTCTATCATGTTCTGTTTATTCAGATGTTGTTATGTGATCAGCTTACCTAGTTTTAGAGACTAGGTGCCAACACTACATATGTGGTGAGATTTGGGTTGTGACAAGTTGGCATCAGATCCCTAGGTTCATAGGTTCTACGAGTCACGAGCAAGTTTAGTAGAATCTTGCAAATCGATACGAAGACATATGTACTTATCTTCGAGAAGCTACTGAACCGTTAGGAAAAATCATCTTCTTTGTTTGTTTTTGTACCGATTTATTACTCCGAATTCTGAACCTTTACTATTCTATTCTCTCACAAATAGTGAGGACACGCTCTATTGGATCAACTGAGAAAGCACCAGTGCCCTCCGCTAGAGCCACGAGAGTCTAGGGTCGAGGTAGAGGCCTAGGAGGGGCACGTGCTACAGCTAGAGCACCTGCTAGAGCAGTAGTTGTGGAGCCTCTAGCAGCTCCAGTTACGTATCAAGAGCCTAAGCATATTGAGAATGCATCTAAGTAGCCTATTGCTACACCGGGGCTCCAAGAGACCTTGCCACACTACATGACTATGTTCGGGAGTTTCACCTAGGCAGGGTTGATTCTGGTTGTACCTGTTACTTCACATGTTGTAGGAGCTCAGACTCCTGGCACCCGTACACCAGAGTAGTCGACTCATGCTTATCAAACACCAAGTGTCATGTCGGTGTAGCCAGTAGTTGCAGTTCACCCTGAGGTAGGGCTAGTTGTGTCATGCCGCTACAGCCTCTCGTATGGGATGGCATGGGAGTTGGAGACTAAGACTCCATTTCATCAGGTTGTGGAGATTTCTAGGAGGTTGGAGTGTATCCGCGGGCAGGAGAGGGGTGATAGGGAGGCTAAAAATTCTCGAGGTTCTGGAGGGTTAAGTGGTTTCTACACTTCAACTCTGACCCGTCATGGTAGAGGCTTTGTTAGTCGACCAGTTCAGTCTGCACTTCAGGTTACCCATAATGCTCCAGCTAGCTAGGGACACCAGGGCACTAATATTAGACATCAATCTTTCAGTGCACCGCCTGCATGGGGTTCCTACAGTGACCATTCCAATCGTTCGGCACAAACTAAGTCCCAACAGCCACACTCGTAGCGGGCTTGTTTTGAATGTGGTGATATTAGGAACTTAATGAGAGATTATCCTGGACTTTGGAGGGGTAGACCTCAGCAGGGTACTTAGGCTATAGTGTTCGCTCTAGTTGCTACTCCACCTGCACAGCTAGCTAGAGATGGGGGACAGGCGGGTAGAGGACATCCAAGAGGAGGAGGCCATGCCCATTGATATGCTTTCCCGGGTAAGATTGAGGCAGTCGCATCAGATGTTGTCATTACAAGTATTGTCCCAGTCTGTCTTAGAGATGCATCAATTTTATTTGATCCGGGTTCTACTTATTCGTATATGTCCTCCTATTTTGCTTCATATTTGCATATGTCTCGTGATTCTCTGGATACTCCTATTTATGTGTCTACACCCATTGGGGATTCTATTATGGTGGACTATGTCTATCGCTCTTGTTTGGTAGCTATGGGGGACTACGCGACTGGGGTTGATCTTCTGCTGCTTAATATAGTGGATTTTGATGTGATTTTGGGTATGGATGGGCTATCTTTGTATCATGCTACTCTTGATTTTCACCCTAAGACCGTGACGTTGGCTTTGTTGGGGTTACCGAGGTCGGAGTGGATAATTTCCTTGGGTCATGTTCCCAGTAGAGTGGTGTCTTTTCTGAAGGCTCAATGGATGGTTGAGAAGAGGTTCTTAGCGTACTTGGACTTTGTTAGAGATGTGAGTGATGACACTCCCACGAATGATTCAATCCCTGTGGTGAGGGAGTTTTCATATGTATTCCCTACAGACCTACCGTGCATACTACCCAATAGGAATATTGATTTTGGTATTGACTTGGTGTCGGGCACTCAGCTCATAGCTATTCCACCATACCACATGGCTCCAGTAAAATTGAAGTTATTAAAGGAACAGTTATAGGAATTTCTAGATAAAGGTTTCATCAGCCCGAGTGTGTCACCTTGGGGTGCTCCGGTTCTATTTGTGAAGAAGAAAGATGGATCCATAAGGATGTGCATTGACTAGAGGCAATTGAACATGGTTACTATCAAGAAAAAGTATCCTCTACAATATATTTATGATTTATTTGATCCGCTTCAAGGTGTGGGGTATTCTCAAAGATTGATTTGAGATCGAGGTATCATCAGTTGAAGATAAGGTCTTTATATATTCCTAAGACGACTTACAGGACCCGTTACGGGCATTATGAGTCATGTCTTTTAGGTTGACCAATGCCCCACCAGTTTTCATGCACTTGATAAACAACTTGTTTCGACCATATTTAGATTCCTTCATGATTGTGTTCATTGATGATATATTGGTGTATTCTTGCAGCCCGGATGAGCATGAGCAACACTTGAGGATCATGCTCCAAACTTTAAGGGAAAAGAAGCTATATTCTAAGTTCCCCAAGTGTGAGTTTTGGTTAGACTCGGTGGCATTCTTGGTCACGTGGTGCCCAGTGAGGGGATTAAAGTAGATCCAAAGAAGATTGAGGTAGTTCATAGTTGGCCTAGACCTTCTACCGCTACTGATATCAGGAGTTTCCTGTGTATGGCTAGGAATTATTGCTGCTTCGTGGAGGGTTTCTCATTTATTGCAGCTCTATACACCAGATTGACTTAGAAGGGTGCCCCATTTAAGTAGTTTAATTCGTATGAGGAGAGTTTTCAGAAGTTCAAGACTGCCTTGACTATAGCTCTAGTACTGGTTTTGCCTTTGTCATTGGGTTCATATACAGTCTATTGTGATGCTTCATGGGTTAGAATTGGGTATCTGTTGATGGAGGATGGTAGTGTGATTGTCTATGCTTCACGTCAGTTGAAGCCCCATGAGAAGAACTACCCAGTGCATGATTTGGAGCTAACAGGTATTGTGCACGCGCTCAAGATTTTGAGGAATTATATTTATGGTGTGTCTTGTGAGGTGTACACGGATCACCAAAGTTTTCAACATCTATTCAAGCATAAGGATTTGAACTTGAGATAACGGAGGTGGTTGGAGCTATTGAAAGACTATGATATCACCATTATTTATCATTCGAGAAAGGCCAATGTGGTGGCTGACGCCTTGGGTAGGAAGGTGGAGAGTATGGGGAGTCTTGCTCTTATTCCATTTGGGGAGAGACTGTTAGCTTTAGATGTTTAGGCTTTGGCCAACAAGTTCGTGATTATGGAAATTTCGGAGCCTAGGAAGGTCCTTGCTTATGTTGTATCATGGTTGTCCTTGTTTGAGAGCATCAAGACGTGTCAATATGATGATCTTGTGTCAATATAATGATCCCCACTTGCTCGTCCTTAAGGACACGGTGCAGCACGGTGACGCTAAGGAGGTGAATATTGGTGATGATGGTGTGCTACAGCTTCAGGGACATATTTGTATGCCTAATGTGGATAGGTTGCGGGAGCTAATTCTTGAGGAGGCCCATAGTTCACAGTATTCCATTCATTCGGGTGCCACGAATATGTACCATGATTTGAAGCAGCATTATTGGTGGCGGAGGATAAACAAAGACATTGTTGAGTATGTGGCACAGTGTTTGAAATGTCAGCATGTTAAGTATGAGCATTAGAGACCTTGTGGTGTGCTTCAGAAACTAAATATACCAGAGTGGAAGTGGGAGCGTATCACTGTGGATTTTGTGGTTGGGCTACTACGGACCTTAAGGACATTTGATGTTATGTGGGTCATTGGGGACAGGCTGACCAAGTCTTCACACTTTATTCCAGTCATGACTACCTACACTTCAAAGCAGTTGGCTCAGAATTTTCTTAGGGAGAATGTTTACCTACATGGTGTGTCTATCTCTATTATCTCGTATCGAGGTACTCAATTTACATTGCATTTTTGGAGAGCCGTGCAGCATGAGTTGGGAACACAAATCAAGCTAAGTACGGCATTTTATCCTTAGATAGAGGGACAGTCCGAGCGTACTATTCAGATCTTCGAGAACATGTTAAGATCTTGCGTCATTGATTTCTTGGGACAGTGGGATCAGTTTCTACCATTTTTAGAGTTTGTCTACGACAACAGCTACCAATCGACTATCCAGATGGCTCCTTATAAGGCCTTGTATGGGAGGCGATATTTTTCTCTGATTGGTTGGTTTGAGCTTGGAGAGGCTAGGTTGTTGGGAACTGATCTAGTTTGTGATACTTTGGAGAAGGTGAAATTAATTCAACAGCAGCTTCATACAACATAGTCCAAGCAAAAGAGTTATGTTGATATGAAGGCTTGTGATGTGGCATTCATGGTGGGTGATAGGGTTATACTCAGAGTTCGCCCATGATGGATGTGATGAGGTTCCAGAAGAAGGGCAATTTGAGCCCTCGGTATATTGTTCCTTTTGAGATATTAGAGATACTTGGTGAGGTAGCCTATAGACTTGCTTTTTCACCCAGCTTATCGTGGGTTCATCTAGATTTTCATGTTTTCGTGCTTCAGAAGTGTTATGGGGACCCGTCACATGTGTTGGATTTTAGCTCGGTTCAATTGGACAATGATTTGACTTATGAAGAGGAGTCGGTGGCCATTCTAGATATGTAGGTTCGTAAGATGAGATCGAAGAATATTGCATCGGTGAAATTTCAGTGGAGAGGTCAACCGGTCGAGGAGGCGACTTGGGAGACTGAGCATGATATGTGGAGAAGATATCCTCGTCTATTTGGCACTTCAAGTATGATTCTAAACCTGTTTGAGAATGAACATTTATTTATGAGGGGAGAATGTAACGACCCAGCCAATCGTTTTGTGTATTTGAGCCATGTTCCCTTATTTGATGCTCCCCATATATGTATTTGTTGTTGTGTGGCTTGCGGGGATGGCTGGGTTGGTTTCATGGAGGTTTTGGATTGAATTGGAACACTTAGTTCCTAGTTTGGAAGCTTAAGTTAGAAGTGTTGTCCAAGTTTGACTTTTGTAAATTTGACCTGAGATCAGAGTTTTGATAGTTTTGTTAGGTTCGGATGGTAATTTTGGAGTTAGGCATATGTCCGGATTTAGATTTGGAGGTCCTAGGTTGATTTGGATCTAATTGGCGAAAGTTGGCAAACTGAAGTTTTAGAATTTCATAGGTGTGACCCATAGTTGACTTTGTGGTTATTGATGTCTGTTTGGGGTTCCTAGACTTGGAATAGGTTCGTATGGTGAATTATGACTTGTGTGTAAAATTTGGGGTCATTCCGAGTTGTTTAGGCATGTTCGATGTAAGTTTGAAAGTTGAAAATTTGAAATAGTTCATTAAGCTTGAATTGGTATGCGATTCCTGGTTTTGATGTTATTTTGTGTGATTTGAGGCCTCAATAGGTCTGTGTTATGTTTTGATTTGTTGGTGTGATTGGATGGGGTCCCGAGAGCCTCGGGTGCATTTTAGATGGGTTTTGGACCATTTCTCTCATGTCTGGAGTTGCTGGTTTTCTGGTGTTGGTGCCTTCATCATGATCGCGGAGTGAGTCATGCGATCGAGAGGGTGTTTTGGTGGCTGACATTTTTTGTTTTTCGCATTCGCGATTAGGATGTCGTTATTGCAGAGCATGGTGGGCAGTTGCCTTCGCGTTCGTGCTGAGAAAGGTCAGCTAGGAGGTGACATACATTTGGCAATCACGTGTATGCTACACCATTCGCGTGGTCTCAAGAGGTGTAGGCATTGCGTTCGTGTGGGGGCTCGCATTCGCGAAGAAGGGGCAGCAACTGGGCAAGAGTTTGACCTTCGCGATTGCGAAGTAGGTCCTGCGATCGCGAAGTGTATAACTGGGCAGTGTTGTAAGATACCATTTTTGAGGGTTTGAGTTATTTTATCATATTTTGAGATTGGGAGCTCGAATTTGGGTGATATTTTAGGGGATTTTCAATACTTGATTGGGATAAATATTCTTGACTCGGATTTGATTATTATTCATGATTTCATCCTTGATTTTTGCATTTGATTGATGAATCTAAGTGAGGGAAATTAGGAGTTTTGGCAAAACATTTTTAAAATGAAAAATAGGGATTTGAACCCCAATTCGGAGTTGGATTTGGATGAAACTTATATGGTTGGACTCGTATTCGAATGGGCGTTTGGGATTTTTAACTTTTGTCGGGTTGAGGGAGGCGGCTTGGATTGTATTTTTAGTTGACTTTTTGATTTTTAATAAAGATCGGAGCTTTACTACTTGGAATCAATTTCTATGGTCGTGTTTGATTTATGGAGTTGTTTTGGCTAAATTTAACCCATTTGGAGGTCGATTTGAAAGGCAATGGCTTTTTAGAGTAATGATTTGGCTTATTTGAGGTAAGTATCTTGCCTAACCTTGTGTGGGAGAATACCCCTTAGGATTTGGCCTTAATTTTCTATTTGTGTTATGTGAAAAGTGATGTGTACGCGAGGTGACGGGCGTATACATAGGTGTTATGTGTGGCTTATGATCATATTAGACCTAAGGGTATTAATATGCCTTAATTTGTGTATGTATTGTAGATGAAACATGCTCAATCACTTTGTGGCAATGTGAACATGATCACTACACTTATTTTAGCCGTAGTAATGCTTAATTTATTAAATACCTATCCGCGTTTTACTATTTTCATGTCCTTGTGCACCTTGTTGATAAATTATGAACTCATATCTGTGATAAAACTTTGGCATTATTATTTTGTGATTGTTGTGGCACATGTGGACACATTGGGCAAGGGATACGGGTGGCTATTGTGATATTGTCTGGACAAAGCGATACGAGTGGCTATTGTGATATTGTCAGGGTGGAGCGACACGGTTAGATATTGTGATATATTCAGGGCGAAACTATACGGATGGCTATAGTGATTTTGTCAGGGCGAAGCGATATGGGTGGCTATTGTTGTTGTGATAAAAATATGGGCACGAGGTGCCATTTGTGTGTATGATGACTTGTTGTTGAAGCTTAGCCTTTACTTACATTGAATTGTTATCACTTATCCTGATGAGATTATTGTTATTGTTTTTTGATATACTTTTGTTGCCAGTCTTTGATTTATTACACATGTTATTTTCCTAGTGAGAATCGCATGACTTGAACCTCGTCATTACTTCACCGAGTTTAGTCTTGATACTTACTAGGTACGGACCGTGGTGTACTCATATTACACTTCTTCATATTTTTGTGTAGATCCAGGTGTTGGAGGCAGTAGATCTAAGCAGTGAGAGCTTATTGACCGTGAGGATTCAAGGTTGAACCGCATTGTCCGTCGCAGTCCCTTGGAGTCCTATTCTTATATTTATACTGTTATTTTTATATCCGAATATCATTGTATATTTTAGATATTCTTATGTATTCATTTAGATCTCGTGATTCTGTACTACGTAGTTTTTGGGAGTTATGTTAAGTATTGCCATTTTGGCATGTATTGACTCTATTTCTGTTATTATATTAACACTTTCTCCTATTATATCATGTTCTATTTATTTAGATGTTGCTAAGTGATCATCTTACCTAGTTTTAAGAGTAGGTACCATCAGGACCCATGTGGTGGTAGTTGGGTTGTGACAGAGTATGGCACCAGGTACCGGCCACGCCTCTTCAGGTTTAGAGTGTGACAGTATGTTTAAGTGGGGGAGAATATAATGACCCAAAGAATCGTTTTGAGCTCTAGAATTCCATTTGGTGGTTTGAGGCCTTGAGTAGCTTCATATGATGCGTTACGACTTTCATGTATGGTTGATTTTGATTTCCATGAGGTTTGGGATTAATTAGGAAGAGTAATTCTCAATTTGGAAGCTTTGAGTTGGAAGAGTTCACTAAGGTTTGACTTTTGAGTGAACGACCTCAGAATCGAAATTTGATGGTTTCAATAGGTTTGTATAGTATTGGACTTGGGCGTGTGTTCGAATTTGGATTCGGAGATTCCGAGAAGGTTTTGGCTCTAATTACCGAAAGATGGCATTTGAAAAACTGAAAGTTCTTAAGTTTGACCAAAAATTAACTTTGGTGTTATCAGGCTTTGATTGTTATTTTGAGACCTTGGATAGTTTCACTTAGTGAAATGGAGCTTGTTTGCGAAGTTTGCTTGTGGTCTAGAATGCCTAAATAAGAGTTTGGACATAAAAATGTAAATTGTTTTTTAAAAAAAGTAGTATTTGGAGTTATGTTGAAAAATGGTATTTGAAATTTGAAATTATATTTGGACATGCATTTCACTTGAAAAAATATTACAGTTTTGTGAGTGGGAAAAAACAATTTTCGAAAATTCTGGAAAAAACAATATTTATGGTCAAACGGGTCCTAAGTGCGTTTCGGACTAATTCGGCGAATTTTGAATGTTTGAAAGTTAAGAGAATGTTTTGATCTTTGATTCTTGTTTTTGATATTATTTGTGGTGTTTTGAGCCTTTAAATAATCTATTCAGACTTGTTGGTATGATTGGACGGGGTCCTGAGGAGCTCGGGTGATTTCGGAGTGATTTTGGACCATTTTGGTTGAGTTTGGCATTGTTGATTTCTAATGTCTCTTATGAGCTTCGCAATCGCAGGAGGTGAGTCGCTTTCGCAAGGTGTCTGCTGCATTTGCACGCATAGAAATAGAGCTGGCAAGGGAGGATTTAGACTTCGTGTTCGCGAAGGTCTTGCTCGCGTTCGCGAGAGAGTGGATTGTTGGCTATTGCGATCGCAAGGTTGAGGCCATGATAATGAAGTGTATTTCGTCAGTGGATTTAGGTTGTGCTTTGCGAACACGGAGTCAGGTAATTCACGAAGGGTACTTCTGGGCAGAATATTTAAGTTGTTATTTTTGGGATTTTAGCCTATTCTTTCATACTTTGAGCCCTAGACTTCGAGAGGAGGAGATTTTAAAGAAGCATTTCTCTACTACTTTATAGGTAAGTAATTTTTTCTTGGATTTAGTTGTATTTATTGATTTCTCATAAATTTCTACACTTATAAATTGGAAATTAAAGTGAAATTTGGGATTTTTATTTATAACTTAAGAGTGTGTAATTTGAAGATTTAGAGGTCGATTTGGACCCGATTTTAGAATCTAATTACATATTTAGACTCGTAGGGTTATGGATATTCTGGATCTATCCCTTGACTCGGATTTTGACAATATGGATCCGGGTTGACTTTTGTTGACTCTTGGAGATTTGATTAAAGATTGAAGCTTTATTGTTTGAAATTGATTCCTATGGCTTTGTTTGACGTTATTGCATTGTATTTAGCTAGATTCGAGTCATTTGGAGTTAGATTTGAATGAAAATATGGTTTATTGTTGATAAAAGCTTGTCGGATGGAGATAAGTCTCTTGTCTATACTTATAAGAGGGAATTCTCTCCATATGTGATCTATTTGATACTCGTTGCTTGATTTAGGAGCCACGTATATGCGAGATGGCGAGCATATATGTGTAGCTAGGTTATGACCATATCCGTTAATTGTTTGGCTTATGATTATGCCGTATTTGGACTATGTGAACTCCTTATTCATGTTTCGTTAATTCTATAATTGCGTGATGGCTTGTATATGTAGCTTGGAAACATGCTTACGTTTATGACTTGTCGAATTTGGCATATATAATTGTTTTGCTATATTGAGCTTCTTTGTGGAGCCGTAGTCATATACTTATCTTATTGATTCATGATTTGGTGGTTAAATAGTTTATCTCATTCATGATAAATATTATAATAAGACTTTTGAATGATGAAATTACTTATTGAATTATTGAGATGAATTGAATTACAAGATTAGCCATAGCCATCTTTTAGACTTATGTACTTTTATCAGCATTTCTATTATTATGATTCGGTGCCTTTAATTATGTTGTCTCACACATATATCTATGAGTTTGAGAGTTGAATATTATGGGGGGAGGGGGGAAATGAGAAATTGGGCACCACAGATATTATGAGCGGATATTGGTTATTAATGATGTTGTGTGGGTAGGATGGCACACCGCAATAGTATTAGGTGTGGATTGGGTAGCACGCTGCCACAAAAATATGTATGGATTGGTTGGCACACCGCCACAAGAATATGAGTGGATCGGGTGGCACACCGCCACGAGAATGTGGGTGGATCGGGTGGCACACCACCACGGGATTATGTGTGGATCGAGCGGCACGCCGCCAAGGAAATAATTGTGGATCGAGTTGCACATCGCAACGATTTTTATTATTATTAATGGATCGGGTTGCACACAGCAATAACGCTTGAATTTGATATCATCCCTCCGGAGTCAGGTGATTACCCATATTACTTTGAACCCTGTGAGCGCATGATACTCAAATTGGTATTGATTTGGACACTCTGTTAGTGTCGGGTATATGGAGTTATGCAATGAGAATTGATATTGGATTATGAGTGCGCATTGGCAGCGTAGACTCATGCAGTGGCTCTTACTTTTATCTGGTTGTTATTTGGCGCATATCATGATTGTGAAAGATTTGAGATATCTGATAGTATGTGCTATCTCTTATTTGAAAAGCATGTTTACATACCAGTCTTATTGCGCTTCTACTGGTAGACTTGATTGATAATATCATGCTTTATTCCATATGTTGTTATACCTCTTGTGATTATTGAGTTGTTAGTAGGTCCGACTATTGATCTCTCGTCACTGCTTATTCGAGGTTAAACTTGATACTTATTGAGGATTGTGGTTTTGTACTCATACTAAACTTCTATATATTTTGTGCAGGTTCTGAGACGGATATTTGCAGTACCCACTGAGCTGATTAGGAGTATTTAATTGGAGACTTCGTAGTAAGCTGTTATACTTTATCCGACTCGGAGCACATAGAGTCCCCCTTCCCTACTTATTCATTTATGTTTATGAATTTGTTTTCCAGACATATGTTGTGTGGGTGTTTGTTAGATAGTTGTGTGGTCGTATTTAGACCTTGTCTTTGATTTTATAATTATGATGTTGAATTGGCATTTATTCGGCATTGTTATTTATATCATAAAACAGTTAAATGGTGTAATAATTGGATTTTATAGTTGCTACTGTATGTTGGCTTGCCTAACGAGTGGGTTAGGTGCTATCATGATCCTTTGGTGAAATTTTGGGTCATGAAATTGCTTTAAAGGGAATTCCCAAACCACCACTCCTTTTATTTCGCCTAATTCAATCTGTTAGTAGAAGTATACCTGGTTTATATATATCTAAGTCTTGACCTTTGTCATTTGAACTGTTGTTGCGTTTCTCTTACTTAGTAAAGAATAACTGGTCAGCTTATGTACCTTTCCACCGACATGATTTCTGATTTTCACCGAAGTTAAGATTCAAGTCTCAATAAGCTTTACCTAGATTTAGCTTTACCTAGATTTACCTGGATTATCTAGCTAAATTTACCCGTATTGTTATACTAATCGGCTAAATATACCCTTACCTTTAGCAAACTTTTAAAAATACCCTAAGTTGAATGTACTCAAATCTTCTCTACCTTTTTAACCCCAATAAACTGATAATATTGTACTGGACAAAGACATTTGACACCTTTATGTTCTAGTAATACCCATGATGCTTGCCATTTGCAAATTCTAAGATCAAGACTGCACCCTACTAGTCATTCCAAAAAGTAGACCAACTAAAAATGATCTGCGCCCCTATTTGTTTTTCAAATCAAGAGCTTATTTTGCATGTCCATTAGTACCTTGATTATATTTAGTCACGACTACTTGTAGGATTGACGTTCATTATGTTATCTTAGGAGTGGATAACATGCTGTGTTCTTTTTGGTGCAATGTTTCATTTGGTCAATGTTTAGCTTAAGTTTATCTTAGCTTGTCAACAATATTCTTCTGTTTGTTTTCCAGCTAACGATGGAAAATAGTTTTACCCCAAACTATTTCTAGAATGCCTTCCCTGCTATATCTTCTCAAATTTTCATCAGAATTCATTTTCCTCCAAACAATTCCAGGTTGGAAGTTCTTGCTCTCACATTTCTTTGATTTATTCGTCTTGTAAGCAAAATGTTGGCATCATAGTTTCTCCCTTCAGTTACACAACGAAAGCAACACCATTTTAGTATAACATTGTCCAGTTCCACAAGACTTCCAAATGTTTTTCTTGTATCCAGCATTTTGCCCAAGTACTTTACAGCAACTTAAAACAGAGTAACATTGCAATCAATTATAGCTATTAAAAGGAAGTAACTAGTGTCATTCCTTTCTAAACTATATCAATTGTTGACTAGCTGCATGAACTACAAACTAGCAGTAAAAAATAAGGAGTATTCCTGTTGCTTCTCTTGTTGCTTTATGTGGTCTGCCACATGTGCAATTACTCCAGCTCCAGCATTGTGAAACCATTCATTCTTTACCTGTTACCAGGAATAGTGATCAAATTAGATACAGATAGACAGGTTGGAACCTTAACATATTTTCCAGGACTTTACATGGATATTGTTATGGGCGAAGAAAGACCAAAATGCTGAGTGAAAGCTAACATCAACTTTCTTCCAACTGAACTGCTGTAAGCCACGTATCATTTCCTCTGTTCGAAAAAAGAGTACTGAGATTCAGTGTGCCGTAAAATAAGCAGACGTAAGGGCTTTGAGATTCATTTTCAACTGTCAGAAACAGCTTAGTAATATTACCTTCCATAATTTCATGGTATTCCAATGTGGTCTGTGCGCTGGGTGCATTTTGAGCTGCCTCCTTTGCTTTGGCTGCCTCAGGAGGGAAATGGGGACCTTCAGATGGAACGGCTGGACAATATTCCATATCTACAACATGCTTGTATCCATCCAAAGATCGCCGAGGAGGCTGCAAGTTTAAGAAATCTTTAGACTGATAGAGAAACACATTCATCCTGTTATAATGAACTCCTAAAGGATTTTATCAGAAAAGTGTCTTTGAAGGATGATTCTACTCTGCATCACATTCCCCCACCAAAGATGGTCCTATCATGATAAATATGAAATATGATAAAATATTTTTGCAAATAGTACATCCTACTAGAACTAAAAGTATGTACACATGGCACGACTAAAATAGCTACTGCAAAAATCAAGACTAATAACACAAATGATCCTTAGATTTGCAGTGTTAGAGGAGAGAACAGAAGAGCAGCCTTTTAAGGAAATAATATCTACACTGCTTCCTTCATCCAACACAACATGCACATAGTCTTTCTTGGTGGTTAAACTGCATCAAAGCTACTCCAGTTTTAGTTCAAAAGTTAAATCATTGTATATTTTCCACTCGGAAATCACAATAACTCACCATGAAAATAGATCTAATTTTTCTCCAGAGAATGAGAAAATGATTGACATGAAACACAGGAAATAAGGAATTAAATTTCCAATTCAAGGAAACTGCCAGATCTCTCATATTCACTTGAAAGGTCCAAAACCTGCAGTTTCTGACTTCATAATAAGACAACATAAAAATCAAGGTTCCCCTGTTTTCAAGAAAACTCAATTGATTGTAACACCTACAAAGCAAAAAATTTGATAAGCTCAAGTTATGTGGTATATCTCAATGAAAAGATACATTTAACCTATCCATGTGCAGCTTATCCGATATCGAAGAAACTCTTGCACATAGTAAGCAAAATACAAGGGGTCCCTGTTTTTTGGGAATGTCAATAAATTAGTCTAACTTTCCGGTTTTATTTCACCAACAAGGCAAAATGTATAGAACTAATGCTATAGGTATCCATCTGATACGCCTTCAAGTATTGTTACAATCCAAATGAAAATGATTAGCGGTTGCTGGACAAGAGATTACCGGGGTTCTTTTTTCACAAAATTGCTGTTGTGCTTTTCATCCTAATCTCTCGTGTTTGAGCTAATTTAAGTACTTATACAGTCACACCTCTCTATAATAACCTTGTTTATTCCGATCTTTTGTAGTTTTTTACAGTGATCAGCTGAACTACACCTATAACAATATTTGATGTTTAGTTCTTACTTGGCTGTTTCAGAGAAGATACCCAAAAACTATTCTTTTTCCAATTTGCTTATATTATAAAAGATAATAAAATTATTTTATTTTAGAACCTCAAATGATATTCATATTTCACTAATTAAATAATTAAGAAAGCTAATACAATAATAATAAGGTGGAACATATGGAAAATGGCAGAATACAAAAAGTCTGCAATTTCATCTTTTAATTTCTCTTGTTCCAAGCTACCAAGAGTTTTTGACATTCCAGAGTTCTCATTGGAACTCATAAAATTTCTTAAAGTTATGTTTCCATTAAACTATAATTGTTAGAGTATATTTGGTTATTATAAACTACTCCAATAAATATATAAATATTTGAGTAAGGCCGTTATAGAGAGGTAACATAAAAATTGTGTTCCAAAGAAAGTTTGTCTGTTATAGTGAAATGATGTTTTAAAGGTAGCTGTTATAGAGAAGTTTGACTGTATAATCCTATCGAGTATGTTTGACCTTGAAGGAGTGTTCCATATAAAGTAGACAAATCTAGCACACTGTCCACCTGCCATCACCGCTAATATGGGCCCTGATAAGAAGCTCCACAGTCCCTGTCGCCGGGACCAACAACTCATCCACCAACACCCATCCTCCTTCTACAAACTCACAACCTTGCGGGATTTGGGGGAAGTTTCAAGAGGTTTGAGGAACAAGGTCAGTGATGGAATGTGGAAAAGGCAGCAAAAGTTAGTGATGTTATTTAAGAACCCACTTAGTTTAGTTATCTATTACAAAAATTCTGTGGTGATTTGCACGATCATAAAAGTAAAAGCAAGTTACCCAAAAAAGCAAGGGTAAAAGGTGCAAAATACGACTGTAAATATATGTTTTTCCTCTATGTGCTGTGAAAGCTAAAGGTTCCACTTAGATCTGAACTCAGCCTGCAGGAATCAGAGTCCAATGTACTGATGACTAGACTGTGGAACCATCGGTCGAACTCTTGTAAAATGATTATATATCTACAGATCGAAGTAACTTCACAAAGAGGTAATCTATAACAGTAAGCATGCAGTCAATGTGTGAGAATTTAAACAAAGTTACTGAAACTGGTCTATGAGCATTTTTTTTTTTTTGAGAAGGTAACAATTTTGTATATTAATATAAAGACTTCACTGAAATTGTGAAGTCACCCATAATTACAAAGTAAGTGCCCATACAAAACTAAACAAAAAGGACACTATTCACCCTTGTTCTTCTTACAATGAATCTAGTGCATCTAAAATGGATTAATGATCCTCCAAAAGTTTTCCTTTACCAAAAATAAAAAAAGAGCTAAACATTTTATCTTTATCTTCTGGATGTTGCTGAACTTTTCTTCAAAGCATCTTTGGTTTCTCTCTTCCCAGACTGTCCACCATATACAAGCTGGGACAATTCTCCATCTCTTTGTCTCTCGAAAGTGCACCCTCTTTATTCCAGCTAGCTAGAATATCAAGGATTCTTCCCGGCATTGCCCATGGAATTCCCCTTAGACTGATGAAAATCCTCCATATCTGTATAGTGAATGTGCAATGCAAAAAGAGATGGCTAATTGTCTCTGCCTTCTCTCCACATAAGTAACACCTAGAGCACAATTGGAATCCTCTTTTTGTTAGGTTGTCTTGTGTTAAAACTGCTTCTTTTGCCAAAAACAATGTAAAGCAAGCAATCTTCTATGGAATTTTTACTTTCCATATCATCTTTCATGGCCAGCATCCAATTTGATTGTTGGATAGATTGTATTCCTTGTAAGCACTCTTAACTGAGAACTTCCCCTGTCCATTCCCTTGCCATATGATAAGATCTTGACTAGCATTGATGCCACTGAACTGTTCCAAGATCCTATAGAACTCAATCACTCTGTCAATCTCCCAATCATTTAACATTCTCCTGAAAGTGAAGTTCCATCCCTGGACTATCCATACCTCTTCTAAAGTTGCTTGTTGTTGCTGATTCAGATCATGAATGTCAGGAAAAAGTCCCTTCAGGGCTCCTTGTCCTAGCCAGTTGTCATTCCACAGTGATATTTTACTTCCATTTCCAACTTTGAACTTTGATTTGTTGATCACTTTTGGCCAAAGGTTTCTTATTTTACTTCCATTTCCAACTTTGAACTTTGATTTGTTGATCACTTTTGGCCAAAGGTTTCTGATTGATCTCCACAGGCTGACACCATATGGACTTCTCACTGACTTGGTTGTCCAGTTTCCTTCCTTTCCATATTTCTCCCTGATAACCTCTGTCCACAGTGTTTGTTCTTCTGTCGCCAGTTTCCATAGCCACTTCATCATCAAACTTTGGTTCTGCACTTTCAAATTTTTGAGTCCTAGACCCCCTGCCTTTTTGCTAATAGTCAAATCATTCCATCTAACCAGATGGAACTTCTTTTTCTCACTGTTGCCTTCCAACAGTAAGTTCCTTCTTAGAGCATCAATTCTCTTCACTACATAGACTGGAATTGGGAACAAAGACATCATGTATGTAGTCATGGCATCAAGTACTGAATTGATCAGAATCAATCTACCCCCATGGATAGGTATTGATTTGTCCAATTTGCTAGTTTCTTCTCACATTTCTCCAGCACAGTATTCCATATACCTTTTGACTTGCTTTTTGCACCCAAAGGCATCACCAAGTATACAGTTGGTAGTTCCCCTACTTTCTCACCCAGAATATTAGCCAAGCTTTGGATTTCCAGTACCTCATTAACTGGGTAGATGAAACTTTTCTGCCAGTTAATGTGTAGCCCAGATATTGCTTCAAATAGAATGAAGATTACCCTAAGTATCTTTACTTGTTCTCTTTCAACTTCACAAAACACTAAGGTGTCATCAGCATACTACAAGTGTGATATCCTCTTGTTGCTATCAGCTTTACTACTCACTTTAAAGCCCCTAATCCAATCATTTGTTTGGGCTACCTTTAACATGTCATTCAATCCTTCCACGGCAATAATGAACAGAAAAGGAGAGAGGGGATCCCCAAGGCCCATCAAAGAGACCTTTTACCCCTGCCAACTCCCACCAAACTTTCCTCCCTCTTTTTTCTGTCATTTGGAGCATACACCACTGAGAGGTGCCATGTATACTCCTGAGTCTTTCCTGAAAATTTGCAAGTGAGAGTGTGAGCTCCAATACAAACCACCTCCCCCTCCCATACTCTACCATCCCACATTACTATAATTCCCCCTCTTGTCCCACTAGCCTCTAGTTGAGCAAATCTTACCCATCTGTTGCCCCACAACTCCCTCACTAAATCCCTAATATCCCCCTCTATTTTTGATTCTTGAAGACACACAATCCTGGCTTTCCAACTAAGTAACAAACTTTTAATCACTCTCTTTTCCTAACTCTATTCAACCCCCTCACATTCCATGATAAGATATTTACAATCATTAATTATGATTCAATATGTACCCACCCCCCTACTTCTAGTTCCATTGCTTTTAAAGTTACTCCCGATTTCCTAAGCTTTTAACTCATTGGCTCCCTTTTTCTTTGGTGTCTGGGTAGACTGTGTCACTCCTTTCCCTTTGTTGGTCTGTCTTCTGCTGTCTATTTTCAAAAACAGCTCTAGTGCTTCTCGCTCACACCCACTGAAATCCACCCCAAATTCCTTGCTCAGTTTTATAATATTCTGGTGTACCCAGATAGACACCTCAAACTCCAAGTCTTCCTCTGCCTCTAAGACCTGTTGGTTGAGAGGCTCAACTTCTTCAATTGCCCAGTCCATGGACCTGTCATTTTCTGTTGCATGCAGTTGCATGTTGTTATAGTTCTCTGAATTTTCGTCTTCCTTGTCATTCTCTGTAACAATTGTAATGGCATTCTCCTCAAGTTGGCTTTCTTGTTGTTTTCCTTCTTCTCCATCCTCTTCCCTTTTTTCTTTCTCTTCATCTTCTGATTTTTCATCGTTACTGATATTGCTTTCCTTGGTTGCCTCTGTCAGAGACAAGCTCTGTTTTTTCTTGAATGGGGTATACTGTAGAGCTTTTATTTCATCATTAAGAGGGTCAGTTATGTGGATTGGGTTGGGCGTGTAATTGTTCTTTTCTTCAGATATCACTTGGGCCAAAGAACCTGGGCCCAAACTCCTTTTTTGATCAGCCTTTTTAATTGTTCCTAAGCCCTCACGTGACTGGTCACGTGCTTTTTTAAGGTTGTACTGGTTTGAGCTTCCCACGTGCCCTACTTGAATTTTGAAACCTCGAGCCCCACCCTCTGCAATTAGGTTATTTTCCTTTACCCGCTGGTTTGAGACATTCTCTTTTACCCATTGGTTGCAGCTCTCATCTTCTTCGTTCTCCTCAGCACTGGACCTCACCGGCGCCTCACACCATATCTGAATCTCGAACAAAACTCCTTCGACCTCTATTTTCACTGTTTTAGGGATCAAAGTTCCATCTCCTCTCACTTTTATTCTTGCCCATTTCAGATGATTCTTGAGTTCTGTTTCCTCTTCCGTTTCGAGCCATCTACCACAAACTTCACCCACTTCTTTAAAAACGTTTTGAGACCATAGATGGAGTGGAAGCCCTATTATCCTAATCCACATCTGATTTATCCTTTTGTTTCTTGGAACCGTTCCCACCATTAGATTCCACCATTGGAGCTTAACTTTGTCCTTCTTCCAGTACCAGTCATTTTTCAGCACATTGTCAGCAGCAATTTTCGAAGGAAATTCAAACAAAAATCTATTCTGGTCCATTTCATAGATGTTGATTCCATTAGCTTGTTTCCAGAGCTTTGAAGTCCATTTATGTACTTCCGATAAAGTTACCATTTCTGAATTCCCTTCTGAGATGAGACCCACCAGACATCTGTCTAGGACCTCATTGTGAATTTGGTCTCCAGTTATGTGAATAATGCCTCCATCTCGTTGTATTTCCACTTCATTCATTTCTCTATTGGCCCATTTATGATTCCTGACAGTGTTTGAGTACAGTAAGACCTCTTCAACCACCCTATGAGCATTAAAGGCATTCCTTCTTACCCCACTATTAATGAACCTTTCAATTTTTGTCGCTATATCCAACCAACCTGAGTTGAAAGCCGCCTCTGGTACAATAATGATCGATCTGTGGACCCTGATAATGGTTATATAGCAGCCATATCTATTAAAGTTTCTCGCACAAAGTCTCTGAAAATTGATCTCTGTTTTTCCATCTTTTGACATAGTTTCCTTTCTCCCTTGAAGCTTCCTTCAAATTCTCGCATAGCCACACCATCGTCTTTTTGCTAAATGCAGTCCTTATAAAGTTTCTTCCTCGTTCAGTCCACCTGAACCAGTCTTCAGCATTGGTTGATCGTCTCTCTATTTCGTAGGATTTGAATCCCATTGCAAAGTATATGATATTCTCCTTCATAATTCTATGTACATAAAGTTCCTTTTTCTATCTATGAGCATTTAACAGCCAAATCACGTGTTCTTTGCTAAAGTAGAATGTCAGGAGGATTATCTTTGAAAGTAGTGAAGTGAGAATATTAACTCCGCCCCTATAATAAGTTTCAAGCCTCCAAAAAAGAAGAGGGTTGTAGTACGTTGACAGTTAGGAAAAAACTAGTCAATTTATGATGAATCTTAAGCAATATTGAATAAGTTGGGACGTGCTTGGTATTGGACCAAAATGGATATTGAGGATTTAGATAGCCAACAACAAGTGACTTGGAATTGAGGTGTACTTGTTGCAATGAATGGAAAATACTACTTCGGTGCTTCATTTCTCCACATTAAAGCAACAACAACCCAGTGTAATCCCACAAGTGGAGTCTGGGTAGGGTAGGATGTACGCAGCCTTACCCCTACCCTGGAAGGGCAGAGAGATTGTTTCCGATAGACCCTAGGCTAAAAAAAAGATGGAAGAAGCACTAATAGCAAGTAATAACAATACATGATATTTAGAAAACTAAATCCAAGATAGCAAAAGAGAATATGAAAAAAGTACTGATAGCAAGTAATAACAGTACAAGATATGCAGTGATAGCAAACTAAGGGAGTACTGATGGCAAGTAATAACAGTACAAGATATGTGGAAATAGCAAACTAAGGATAAAGAGATACCATACTAACAATAATACTATTGAAATAAAGAAGACAAAGGAAAACGCTCGACTACCTACTAACCTTCTACTCTAATTCTCAACCTTCACACCCTCCTATCAAGGGTCATGTCCTCGGTTAGCTCAAGCTGCGCCATGTCCCGCCTGATCACTTCTCCCCAAGACTTCTTTGGCCTACCTCTACCTTCCTCGTATCCCCCAAGGTCAATCTCTCACACCTCCTGACTGTGGCATTTGTGTTTCTCCTTTTAACATGCCCGAACCATCTTAGCCTCGCCTCTCGCATCTTTTTCTCCACAATAAAGCAGCTAGGATAATTCTTTAGTTGATATACGAAGTAGAAACTGGCACCCAAAGGTGTGGCCTAGTGGTCAATGAAGTGGGTGAGAATCATGAGGTCTCAGGTCCAAATCCCAGCGGAGGCAAAAAACACTAGCTGATTTCTTCTCATCTATCCAAGCCTTGATGGATAGAGTTACTTGGTACATGTTGCTGGTGGGAGGTGACAGGCATCCCGTGGAATTAGTCGAGATGCGCGCAAGCTGGCTCGGACACCACGGTAATAAAATAAATATACCAAGTAGAAACTAAATGTACAACAAGGTAAAAGTTCCAGCAAGATTTGACCTCGGGTTAGTGGATTTTAGAGCCCAATGTCCTAACCACTAGACTACAAATCTGAAGGTTGACCTACAATTACTTGAATCTCTATCCGCCACAGAGCTGCGGAAAGCATTAAAGAGGTTAGCATTTAAAGTAAAATATGAAAAGTACATTACGAGGTCTTGTTTATCATTAAATCATTTTCGCATCAGAAAGCCCATGAGAATAGAATCATACTATAGAATGCTAATACAAAAATTACCACTAAAGTTAACCAACTTAAGCCTCTTTGAAGAGAAACACAGCTTGAACAGAAAGGAAACAAAGTTTGCATGACAGAAAGGAAAGCCCTTGTCTGAGACATCAAAACCTCAGCACTGAGTGTTTCATGATTGCAAATAATCAATATGTCTATTCCAAAACATAATGAAAGCTTAAACTTTAGATCTGAACCTTGTTTAATTACTCTTTACCTGAAACAGTAGCTATACTTGACCTCACACCAATTTATTCAGACTAACTACCCGAATTCATAGTGCGATATTGTAGACATCTAATCAGAATGAATGATTATCTCCTTGAAAAGTAATAGAGTATTTAATAATTATAAGATCACCTTGAAAAGTTCTGTCTCCCTTCTTATAGAGGATGTACGCCAACCAACCATATCTAGATTATGTCAAGAAATTAGTGCAATTACTGCAACGGAAGTAAAACTAATACTAGAAACAAAAAAAAATACTTTAGCCAAAAGAGAAAAAAAAAACTGATATATATATATATATATATATATATATATATATATATATATAATTTAAAGGAAATATGAAGCTTGAGAAACTACAAGGAGATGCAAAGGATACGGTCATAAGAGACATTAGCATAAAGAACACGACATTTGAAAGCACCGAGGGCCGATCTGCAAGAAGGAAAAAACATGTGTAAGAAGCATAAGGATGGAATAGGAAACTGCTGCTCGGGAATGGTAGAAAGATTTTTTGACTCACAAAAATTTACCATCATCACAGTCGGATGCCATTCTAAGTAGAAGAGGTGGTTTGTTGGGCTTGCCCTCTGTGAGGAAGAGCTGACTACCAGTTCGGCCAGCAAAAATGGGAGCAACTGGTGCTGCAAGTTTCTCTAATATAGGAACTCCCAGGAGAAATGGAAGCTAAAAAATAATAGATAATCAACAGTCGGGATGTCAAGAGCCAACATAAATAATCACAACGATTGTTCAAATCTTGCTGGAGCCATTATCTTACAGTTAGATTATATAAAAACACTTGCTGATGAATAAAACCTACCAATTACTTTCCCAGATTTGTATATCCTGTGACGCAAGGAGGGAAGATAACAGGACCCTAAAACATCACCTGTTTGGGGTCTTTGTTGACCTAAAGAATTTATTGCAGATATGATAAGCTATTTTTTTATCTGTCATATTTCCTTCTTGAATAATACCAATAACTCGATTATATTGGTTACATACCTTTTATATTGCATAATAAGAGTCATCATTTATATTTTTGACATCCCTAAATGGCATCTACTTTCCTAAAACAAGGATAATTTCTAGTTTCTTTGGAGTACTTTTTAAATGTAAACTATCAATTTGTGCTTCTTTTGCCTTCCAATAAGAAATAAAATACATGAGTACTTCTTCGGTTTTTGTATCAAATAGTGTAGTTACCAGCATTGATCTAGAAAATGGGCCTTAATGAAGATGGTAGTTAACTAAGGACAAGAAGATCAACACATCATAGTAACAAGTCTCTTTTGAATTATTTTCAGAAAACAATTGTGAAGATAAAGAAAATTTTAGTCTCTAAGGCTTTGGTCAAGTAGTAAGAGCACAAAACGTATGTGTGGGTTAGCCACACGTTACAAGTTCGATTACAGTTGTCGGCAAAATCATGGTATTTTAAGTGGAGAAGGATAGAGCAGTGGGCCATTACCAACCGACTTTCGAACCGTGCGGCAGCTGGCCCCGAGTATTTCTCAGTAATGAAAAGAAGTATCAAAGAAAACAATTAGCAAATGCTAACATGAGACTTGGATCTTTTTCTCCTAATACAATTGTCACATCGACATTCTTTTTGTTAAGAGGGAAACCCGCAACCGCACACTTGGTGCGCACTGGGTAAACCTCCCCCTGTGTAATAGCCTGCAAACCACACAGGGAAGGTAAGCCGCACTAGGCAAGCCATGTGCGACAGGCTCAACCCAGAAGGCATTGAGGGGGATTCGATCCCAGGTCATCATCCATATGGATGACCGCCCTCCGAACCAATTGGGCAACCCCGACATTCTATTGGGTTAACTATCAAATTTGGGAACAAAAACGATTATATTTCTCCTGGGAAAGTACACAAACCTTAATTAACCATCAATATCTTTGTGCCTTATTGTAGAGATCATAAGGTACCCCAGCGAAAGAATATAATACCAAGATACTATTCCAAAAGTCAAAATTTTGCTTTAAAATGGAGTACCACAAAAATCTGTTGATTTACCTTGTCAAAGGCTGAAGTTAGTTTCTTTTATCAGTTGTCAAAAGCTGATGTCAGTGTTCATTCCACAAGCACCAATTATTCATCATCAACGCTCATTTAGCGGAGGAAAGAACACAGTAAAAGTAATGACTCACACCAACTTGTTTGGATTAAGGCTTTTAGTTATTGTTGTTACACTTGCATTAGATCTGCCATTTGGCAGTTTAGCCTGATTAAGGGACTTGTAGATCAGTATATAGGTAAGTATATATATGTGAGAATTAGAGAATCTCTAGTTTTGGAGAATCTTGATTATCCATGGAATGTAAGCAAGGAACAATTTGGATCCGAATAAAAATATAATGGTTAAAGAGGATTCATATAGACGACCCCTAACTTCTTTTGGCTCAAGGCAGAGCTGATTGATTGAATGAAGTATAAACTACTACATTTAAACGTAGGATTACCCATGAAGAGGATTCCATTCGAGATAAATAGATCAGGATAAGAACATTTGGCAAGGAATTCTGGATAGATGTGCTAAAAAACTAACCCATGGAAGAAACAACATTTATCAATGGGGGCAGACTTACTCTTATTAAAAGTGTACTAGATGGTATGCCTACCTACCTACTGTCCATATTCTCAATGCCAGCAGCATTGGAGAAAAAAATGAATTCAATAAGAAATAGGTTTTTATGAGATAACAATGAAGACGAGAAAAGAATTCATCTGGAAACGGCAGGTGGTTCTGAGGGATAAGAAGGGGGGTGGAATGGGTGTAAGAAATCCGAAATTAAACAATAAAAGTTTGCTAGTCAAATGGCTTTGGAGGTATTACATGGAAGAAAATGACGTTTTGGAAGGAGCTGAAATGCTATTCATGGTAAAGAAGAAGGATGGAGAAATTATTAAAAGGGGAGTCTGGAAGAACATAAGTAAGCTTTGGGGAGAATTTAATCAATTCACCAGATTGGGGGTGGATGATGGAATTAAAATTAGATTCTGGACAGATTTGTGGGCTGGAGACGAGTGCCTGAAGGATAAATTCCCTATTCTGTTCATCTGTTCAGCAAATAAAGAAGGTACACTTGCTGATTTTCATTGAAGTTCTGGTTGGCAAATTGTTTTCAGAAGGAATTTAAATGACTAGGAGATGGAGCTTTTCTGTCGGTTACTTCAGCAGTTGGAATCAGTTTGTATTGATCTTGATAGAATGGACTCCTTGATTTGGTTAGCAAGCAGAGACAAAAAGTTTTCAGTTAAAAATTGCTACAGATTGTTGATTAAGCAATCAGGACAGTGGAAAGCTTCGTGGCCCTGGAAGATGATATGGAAGACAAAAGCTCCTGTCATAGTAGCTTGCTTTGGGCAGATAACAGCTTGCGGGGCATGTTTAACTGAGAATAACTTGCAGAAGAGGGGTTTTTTTTCCTATGTAGCAGATGCTATGTTGACATCTTTTTCCCCATTGCAGTTTTGCCAGACAATGTTGGGATTTTATTTCTAACAATTAGAGGTATTGCTTGGGATTGCTACAAAATCTGCAGTGAGGTCCTACCTCGCTTTCTCTTCAAACTCTCTCTCTCTCTCTCTCTCTCTCTCTCTGAACTCTCTAACGACTCTTTCTCCGCCAATGACCAACAGCCGCCGACCACCATCCCCAGCAGGTAGGCCCCTTCTCTCTCTTCTCTCTCTCTCTCCTCTTCTCTTCCTTCTTTTTCTTTTCTTTCTTTTCTTCTCCCTGAGCTGTTCTTTCACCACCAGTGACCGACGGCGACAAACATCCCACCCCTTCTCCCTCCTCTCTCCTTCTCCCTCTCCTTGTATGTGTGTGTGTTTGCATCTGTGTACAGTGAACAGGGCCGGCCGAACCAGAACTATTCCGGCGAGATACAGCCACGCGTCGGCGCGTGAGCAACCATACAGTCAGATTTCCGGCAAGATTTTCCCTCTTTGGTGGTCGCCTCCTCAAATCAACCTGGCCCACCCAATTTCCAGCCAGTTCCGACGGGATACAGTCATTCCGGTCAGTTTTCCGATGAGCTCCATTGTTTCCGTCGACCTCCATCCATCCATCCAGGTGTCCTCTACTGTATTTCCTCCTGCCAAGGAGTGGCAACATCGTCTTGACGTCTCCGACTACAATCCAGGTTCTATCTTTCTTGATTTGCTATATTCTGTTTCGCTCATTCGTATTTGCTTTCCTGTCCTTTAATATCGATGCTTGTATTTAGTCCCACTTGCCTTTCTTTAACTCTAGAACCGCCGCTTGTTTTATTGTCATTTTTAGTAACCCCTGTTGTAGTGGCTCTGATGAACGATGGTATATTAAGGTCATGTCCTCCGTTGGGGCTGGGGGTGAGGGTCAAGGGTGGCAAGTGGGTTAAGGGAGCCTCTAGGATGAGAATTGGGTCTTGGAACATAGGAACATTGACGGGAAGTCTATAGAGTTGGTGAAGATTCTCAAGAAAAGGAGGATCAATATAGCTTGTGTCCAGGAAACCAAATGGGTACGGATTAAGACACAGGATGTGGACAGGTTTAAATTGTGGTACTCATGAGGCTCGAAGAATAGGAATGGCGCAGGCATTTTAGTTGATAAGAAACTCAGAGAGCAGGTGGTAGAGGTTAAGAGGGTGAACGACAGGATGATGGGATTAAGCTAGTCGTTGGAGAGCTTACTTTAAACATAATTAGTGTTTACACACCTCAAGCGAGATTGGGAGAGGAGGCCAAGAAGCGTTTTGGGAGGATTTGGATCAGGTTGTGAGAGGTATACTGCTCACTGAGAAGCTATTCATAGGAGGAGATTTTGATGGCCACATCGGGACAACTTCAGGGGGTTATAACGTTGTGCATGGTGGTTTTGTTTTTGGGGATAGAAACAAATGAGGAGTCTCGCTTTTGGATTTTGCAGAATCTTTTGAGTTTGTGATAACTAATTCGAGTTTCTCGAGGAAGGAGGAGCATTTGGTGACCTTTCATAGTACGGTGGCTAAGACTCACATAGATTACTTACTCCTTAGGAAGGGTGATAGAGTTCTTTGTAAGGACTGCAAGGTTATCCCGAGTGAGAATCTTACAATCCAACATAAGCTCTTGGCGATGGATTTAGAGATTAAGAGGAAGAGAAAAAAGAGGACTTGATGCGACAGGCCAAGGATCAAATGGGTTAGCTTGACTACTGTCAGAGCTCAGAGGATGGGGGAGAAATTGGTGGAGATAGGGGCTTGGGGGAGTAGTAGGGATGCAAACATGTGGCATAGGACAGCTAGTTTCATTCGGGAAGCAGCTAGAGAGGTTTGGGCGCCTCGAGGGGTAACGTTGGTAGATATCGAGGGGATTGGTGGGGGTACAAAGAGGTCCAAGGGAAAGCGGAAGGCAAGAAGGCCGCATATTTGAAGTTAGTGGAGCGCAAGACGAGGAAGATAAGCGGACGCATAAGAAGAGGCATAAGGCGGCGAAGAAGGAGGCGAAGTTAGCGGTTAAGACAGCAAAAACATATGCGTTTGAATGCTTATATGAAGAATATTGAGGACAAAGGTGAGGGTAAGAAGCAGTACAGCCTAGCTAAGGTGAGAGAAAAGAGAGCCCGAGACCTAGAACAAGTGAAGTGCATCAAAGACGAGGACGGCAAAGTATTGGTGGAAGAGGCATACATTGGACGTAGATGGCAGACATACTTCCATAGACTCTTGAACGAAGAAAGGGACATGAACATCGTGCTGGGTGATTTGGAGCACTCCTAGAGTAGTCGGGATTGTGGGTATTGTAGGCGTGTAAAGGTTGAGGAGGTTGAGGGGGCTATGCGTAAGATGAGCAGGGAAAGAGCGACCGGGCCAAACGAGATCCTGATAAAATTATGGAAGAGCCTAGGAAGGGCAGCTGGGCTCACTGGGTTGTTTAATGTCATTTTTAGGATGGCAAAAATGCCCGAGGAATTAGGTGGATAACAATGATTCCCTTGTACAAGAACAAGGGTGATATTCAAAATTGCAATAACAATAGGGGTATCAAGCTACTAAACTACACTATGAAAGTTTGGGAGAGGGTGGTGGAGAGGTGAGGAGGGGTGTGTCCATTTCGGAGAACCAGTTCGGATTTATGCCGAGGCAATCGACTACAGAAGCCATACATCTTGTTAGGAGATTGATGAAGCAGTATAGGAAGAGGAAGAGGGACTTACATAAGGTGTTCGTCGACCTAGAAAAAGCATACGACAAAGTCCCAAGGAGATTCTGTGGAGATGTTTGGAGGCTAAAGGTGTACGCGTCGCATACACTAGGGCGATTAAGGGCATGTACAATGAAGCCAAGACCTGGTAAGGACAATAAGAGAAGACTCGAAACATTTCCCATTCGTGATGGGGTTGCACTATGGATCAGCGGTCAACTCGTTCTTATGTGCCTTGGTGATGGATGAGTAGACGCGACACATTCAAGGGGAGGTGCCTTGGTGTATGTTATTTGAAGATGACATAATACTAATTGACGAGACATGAGGCGATGTTAATGCTAAACTAGAGGTTTTGAGGAAAATCCTGGAATCTAAAGGTTTCGGGTTGAGCGGGACTAAAACGGAAAACTTGGAGTGCAAGTTCAGTGACGTGACTTCGGAGGCTTACGTGGAAGTGAGGTTGGATACACAGTCATCCCCAAGAGAAAAAGTTTCAAGTACCTTGGGTCTATAATCCAATGTAATAGGGAGATCGAATATGATGTCACACATCGTATTGGAGCGGAGTAGATGAAATAGAGGCTCGCATCCCAGCGTCTTGTGTGATAAGAATGTGCCACAAGTCTTAAAGGTAAGTTCTACAGAGTGGTTGATATACCGACAATGTTGTAGCGGGCGGAGTGTTGGTCAGGCAAGACATCTCATGTTTAGAAGATGAAAGTGGCGGAAATGAGGATATTGAGATGGATGTATGAGCATACTTGGAGAGATATGATTAGGAAAGAAGATATTTGGGACAAGGTGGAAGTGACCTCTATGGTGGACAAGATGCGAGAAACGAAGTTGAGATGGTTCAGGCATGTGAAGAGAAGATGCACAGATGCCCTAGTGAGGAGGTGTGGAAGGTTGGCTATGGTGGGTCCAAGGAGAGGTAGAGGTAGGCCGAAGAAGTATTGGGGTGAGGTGATTAGGCAGGACAAAGCACATCTTCAGCTTACCGAGGACATGACCCTTGATAGGAAAGTGTGGAGGTTGAGGATTAGGGTAGTAAGTTTGTAGGTAGTCGAGCATTTTTCTTTTTCATACCTATAATTCTTTTCCATACATGTAGTACTGGTATTATTTTTGTATTCCTTATTCTTAGACTTTTATTAGAACATGTTGTTTCTTTTGCTTCGATTATCTTATTTTTCTGGCTGTTGTTACTGCTTTTCTTTCCGTGGCATGGCTTCTCCATTACCGTATCTCTTTTTCAAAACTGTTGTGTTTATACTTTCCTTGAGCCGAGGATCTATCGGAAACAGCCTCTCTACCTTCATAAGGTAGAGGTAAGGTCTGCGTACACACTAGCCTCCCTAGACCCCACTTGTAGGATTACACTGGGTATGTTGTTGTTGTAGAGGTATTGCTTGGGTGATACCTCAAAATGTGAAGGGATTAATGGAAAGTTGGCAGCAACAGGTGGTTCCTAAAAAGTAGATATGGAGGACTGTTCCATTGTGCATTTCCTGGACTCTGGCTGGAGGGGAACAAGGCTTGTTCTGAAGGGCAGAGAATTCTTATTCCTAGAACTAAAAATAGATGCTTACAAAACTAGTATTTCTGGTGTAAAAGTAGCCTTCTAGTAAGTCTAAATCAATATATGGATTTTATAGATCTCTTAGGAAGGAGAATGTAATAGGCTGCATGTTATGTACTTTGCTTTTGTGCTTTCTTCTGACCATCTTGGTACGATTTAATAAAACCTTTACCTTATAAAAAAAATGAATCAGGATAAGAACAAAGCCAGTATATGATTAAATGTGTAAAGACAACTGAAAATCATATATTGATGATTTGATGAAATTCGAAAACAGGAACTCTTTTAACACTCAATTTTCCAATAAAACTTTATTATATGCCCTACAAAAAATTTCCGAAGAAGGATTTACCACGGTAAAAAGTCGAGTAACTTCTCAAGGATATATTACCACATATACCATCCAAAGAAATCACATTTACCATAAACCTTGTAATAAGAAAGAACCACAATTAGCATCATAGACATTCAACAGATGGCAACAAGAGAACTAACCTGATTTTTCCCTCTCACACCAAGATGTGGCGTTGCCAAGGTGATAAAATTGATTGGTTCCAGCCCGGCAATTAAGCCTTTATTTGAGAAGCATGTCATTTTGAAGTTTGCATTAGTTGAAGCGACCACATCATCAGAAGGGTCATTATGGTTGGTTGATGTATAAAGAACAGCAGCAGCATATCTTGTAATCAATCCACCAAGAGAATGAGCTAGAAAAGAAATCTTCTTTAGGCTCTCTCGCTTCTTTACAACCAGCATGACCTGTTCATAATTAGTTGTGACATATATTAAAGGCAAATCATTCGGCAATCACAAGGTAAAATCCGACAACTTTAAAATAGGCATCTAACTTCTGAGAAGCATGGAATGGAAAAAATTATGATTTCAAATCAGAGAAGTGTACTTGGAAACAATTTGACCATTCAGTTTTTTTAAAAAGAAAACTATGATAAGGAATGCAGATTGAACACTTCCATCATGAAAATCAAGAAAGAACTTATTATTTAAAAATGAAGGTGATAATCCAATTCGCATAACTAGTGGTGCATTAATAAAAGTTCATTGCTAATTCCAAGAAGTAGGCAGAGAGAAGGTCTTTTTACTAGTATTCAAAGAACCATTTGAGATCAGACGAAAGGAGAAAAAAAATTCAGATAACTTGGAAAATTCGATAGTACAATATATCATCTGGGTCTGTTTCTTTCAGTTCTTATAAATATGTGAAAAGGGTCATATCCACCACCACAGAACTGCTAGAAAAGTCTCCGCATTATGCCATATTTGTATCCCGCTTAGGAAGCCGAGCTTCCTGGATAGCAGCTACCAGGTCGGATTACATCCATTTACAGTTATCTATTATGATGGATAAAATATACCTCTAGAAACTCCGTCTATGTGCAAGCACAATTGGGTCCAAGCTCGAATGAAGGAGGAGGGAGAGAGTAGGTTGACGGCCAATGAAAAAATAGTCTAAATAGTAAATATCTGAATACTCAAGAATGCTAAATAGAGAAAAAATGAGTACAAACGATTCATATAGCGAGCCCAACAAGGTTGGGACTAAGGGAAGTTGATTGCTTGATTGATTGAGAGTATACCCTATATTTGCTTATTTGCACCAGACTTAGACCTAACTTACACCATGACACTGCGTAGTAATATCACAGGCACAACTAACTCCATGCACCACTTCTTTTACTCACTTCATCTGCTAGCCTTTTCCCAGCTCCATCAATCCCGGAGAAGGTTTTAGTGAAAGTGTTACATGAACTTGCTGCAAAGAAAAGAAGGAAGAAAAAGAGTCAACTGGCAATACCAACTGGCTAACTTTTGGTTCATCATTTAACATATGTTCAAGTTCTGAGATCAGGCTTCAAATTCATAATTATTTCATGAAGAAGAAACCACATTCAACTGAAACTATAGTTTAGTCACCGTTACCAATTCCAACGGAGAATTCATGTCCCATTAGAACTAAATTGGTCGCTATTAATTGTCTTCTTCTCCCTCTTCCATACCCTCTCCTCTTCTTTCCTCCAATCAAAAAGGAGAAGGAGAAGCTATTTTTTATAATGGTGGTGTCAGACCTAGCTTGCGTGCACCTTAACTATTCCAAACGAGGTACTATGTAACTCTGCCCACCAATTAGGTAGATGGAGAAAAATCACCTAGAGTTTCTTGACTCTACTGGGACATGAACACTATTCCCCCAAAAGTATAACTGAAATTTTCCCACTGATCTGGTTCTGCATTAGGGTAGGTTGTCTACATCACACCCCTTGGGGTGCGGTCCTTGCCCGAACCCTACGTGAACGAGGGATACTTTGTGCACAGGCCTGCCCTTTATCTGGTTCTGCATTAGAGAAAAATATCCATATCCTGTTTAACAGGTAACTCCTACAATGCAATTCAATCTTCCTTGACCACAAGGACAAGAATGGAGGAAAGAAGACGATGCAGAAATAACTTATCCTTCCTTGCTGAATGAACAAAAGTTTCTTTTCAAAAGGGATGCAAAGATGTAAAGAATTGGATTCTATGCATAGGATATATAGCTAATCTCATTTACCGTTCCTTAGTAAAAAATAGTTAGAGAGAAGCATAAAGCTTACTTTGTTGTTAATTGTCGCAGTGACTTCATCTTGTATTCAGACAGGAAAACGAGGGCGATTGAAAAGCGCCTATGTTTAATAGACAATAACTTACTAAGCTGTCAGAGTGTGATTCTCTATACCAGAATATAAGTACAGTGTTCGGACCCGGAACTTTCTTCCTGACAAATCTAATAATCATTTCATTTAAAATGCATTAAGATGGTTCCAAATGTTGAAATGTTAAGCATCGAGCTTCCAAAATGTATTGGAGTTACATATTCTGGTTTACGCAGCTTGTAAATTTTGGAAGTGAAGTATTCATAATATACTTTACTTTCACGGACACGACATTCTCATGTGATGGAAGCAAGAGCTTTTTGGCACTTCAGTATCTCAGAGTAGAGTGCAATTGAAGCAAGAAAATCGAAACTATTAAGCAAAAGCAAGAAAGCATGACATTAGACAATTTGGACAGAAAGCTATACCATAGATCACAAAGTTTCTTCCCAACCGCTTTTTAAGCTCTGCTTGTGCATACGTCCAATCACTTGGGCTGCATCCCATGCAAATAACATGACAAGCTAGTTGAGTGCCAGATGCTACTATAAGATCTATGCATGAGATCAGCAATTAGCATAGTACCCATTAAAATATCAGGTACAATATCATCGACAACCTGATGAATTGAGGTAATTGTACATCCACCTTTAGAAGCTCAACTCATGAATACCACAAAAGCATTTTACCCAAAATAGATAAAGGTGATGCATGTCAACCATGGAGAAGCAAGGAGAGAAGGCTCAGATAGAACTTCATGCTCCTTCGAAATTCGAGAAAAAGTAAAACATGTTGTAATAATGAAATAAGACAACTTGAACCCAGACCTAGTATACCAACAGCAATAAACGCAATAATCAAGTACAGTCAAACCTCTCTATAACGGTATCGTTTGTCCGGAAAGTTTTTGGTTGCAATAACGAAATGTTGTTATAGAGAACATATAATATAATATCACATAAAAAATCGGTTCCAAAGAAAACTTGGCCGTCATAGCGAAATGTTGTTATAGAGGATAGTTGTTATAGAGAGGTCTGACTGTACTCATTTGTTATCTGATTGCAGAGATATTTCTCCCTGCTGAAACTTTCTCTTCAGCAATTTAGAATGACAAAGATTGAGCTTGACCAAAGTAAAGAATATCGCCATCAGACAACCCAATTAAGAGACATGTATGAGAGATAAGAACTATAAATAACTGTTACTGCATTCAAGACTTCACACCTTCTATCAGTTATGTAGAAGATACATGCATTATTACCTCTTGAAACTTTTTCTTAGGTTCTACCACATGCACCCTATAAATGCTAACGCTTTCTGTTTGCAGAAGGATAACATCAATTAAGCCCGAACGTATGCTTGGATGAACATGGAAACAGGTGACACACTAGTTTGTTTAACTTTTATCCTAAGCATTTGCCATCTCAAATTGTTGATATCAACAGTGACTCATTCAATATTCACTTTCTATTTTTCTCTTTTGATCCTTCTTTTAAGTACTCTTTTATACTTCAATTAGAAAGTAGATATATGGATGCTACCCTCATTGGGTGAGCAAAGAATTGGCCTACCTTGCCAAGATGCCATGAACAAGAACAAGAAGATGCTCAGGCTTATCCTCCATGTCCAACAACCAACTTGGTGACAAAACACTTCTTTCAATTGAACACATCACCTGGGCTCTAAGGCTTCGATTTCTCCAAAAACTATTTATGCCTGCTGAAAGGGCGGGTAACTTTCTCAAAACTGTAGAAAAAAGAATTTGCAAAAAAAAAAAAAAAAAAAAAGAATGCAATACTATCCAAAACATCTGTAGCATAAACAAAGATGTGGAGGTTGCAAAAGAGCATATTGCCATCATATCTGAATTATGATATAGAAAGTTAATATTCCAAATTCATAAAATAAGCAGGAGCAAACTGTTGCAACTTGACACTCATTATTTTCCAAAGGACACCACAAACACATAAGACTTCAAACGTTAACATCACCCTTTTTATCAAGCAACCTACCCAAAGTAGAGGAGGAAGCTAGCTGTAGGTACATATCGCTGACACCTGAAAGCACATAACGAGCAATATAGAACTGCCTAAAGCAGATTTCAGTATATCAGTAAGTCCCTGAAGCAGCTTCAAGTCTTCAACTCTTATCATTTAGCAGATATCCACGCAACCTGCATAGGAGGATGGGCTGGAAGCAAGCTACAGCACCGACAAGTGGAAGGACACCACAAGCAACATGGCATTGACTAAAGTAGAGTACTAGAGTTCATTTCCATTTATTTAGAACATAGCATTATCATTACATGCTAGAGCCAAATGATCGAGTTCCCAGAGCAATTTCAATCCTCACATATCAGCGGACATGCTCAGAAATTATTTCTTGACAAACTACACACTAACATAGGGGGAGTGAATTATAAAAGCAATATCTATGTGTCTCAATGAACCAGCAATATCCTGAATTAGTTGCTGTGGCATTTGATAGCTCTAAGCGCTACACGTCAAGGTTTGCCTACAGATTGAAGAAGTTAATTATCTTGTGGATTGTAATAAAAGCACGAAGGCATTATTTACAGCCTACCAATTTTACAGCAAAGACCAATCATTTTAATTTGAGAAAATTCAATGAAAATAAGATCACCACTAAACCATAGTAGAAGGGTTTCACTAAACTATGGATTCGAGCTATGAAGTACATTACAAGAAAGCAGTGGACTATTCATCTACTGATGCTCTATCTCACAGACATGCAGAACTTGATTAATGCAGCAACATACCTAAATTACAACCTACTTGGACACAGGAGGTTCTAGCTAGATATGAAGGTGATGTGGACATGACTAATAGCTTGTTTGGCCAAGCTGCAAAAATCAGCTTATTTTGATAAGTGCTTTTTCTCAAAAGTACTTTTGGTGAGAAGCAGTTTGTGTTTGGCTAATTAATTTGAAAAGCACTTCTGAGCAGCAATTAGTGTTTGGCCAAGCTTTTAAAAACAACTTCTAAGTGTATTTTTCTCAAAAGTGTTTTTCAAAAAAGTGCTTTGGGAGAGAAGCTACTTTTTTCTGCTTCTCCTCAAAAGCACTTTTTTTCGTCCAAAAGCTTGGCCAAACATTTCAACTTTGAAAAAAAAGCACTTTTTTGCTTCTAGGATTGGAGAAGCTTGGCCAAACAGGCTAAGTCATAGTTGCAGTCAATAATATTAACCCGCATGCAATCCTTGACTTTGCAGAAATGAATGTTAAAACATAGACTGGCAGCACTTGTAAGCTTGGGGGACAGCTACTTAGTGCTACACACCCCTCATCTCTTGGGGTTGGGGTCATTGAAGGATCCTAGCTAGTCAACATATGATGACAGGTGTATTTTACTGGCCTTCAATGTTGACTAATTTTAAGAAGTAGATACAAGATTGTTGATATGTTCCTTAACATTTCACTTGTAGCCCTAGCTTATACTTCATAAGGTTTGGACGAACATTACCACAAAGGGCTCCTGAATCGGGGGGTATGGATACTTTTTTGTTGTAGTGAATAAGTATAGTAACTACGCTCATTTCCTCCCATTGTCAGGTCCTTCCACTGCTCAGCAAGTGACCAGGCCATTTTTAGAAAATATCTACAAGTTACATGGTTCCCCCAGATAGTATCGTGACTGACCAAGACAAGATGTTTCTTAGCATATTTTGGAGGGGTTGTTTTAAGGGACCACAGACCGAAATTCTCTTTAGTTCAACCTATCAACCACGAACCAGTAGACAAAAAGGGAGACTGTACAGATGTTTAGACCACCCTAAATGTATGACTCATCATAAACTCGGTTAGTGGTGCAAATGGTTGTCCTAGGCTGACTATGGTATAACACCAGCTTTGTTCAACCCTGCAAATGACCCCATTTAGGGTGCTCTATGGAATTGACCCACCCAAGTTTACTTTTAGAGTTTTTCTTACAGAATAAAGTTATAATGATATACCAGCTACTCCAAGCAAAGGTAGTTGATATTGAAGGTCCCAAAAGATAACATAAAGAACAAGACATAGAGTCAAATGAATAACTACGCAGATAAATGATGTACAGAGAGAGAGTCCTACTATTGAGTGCAAGTACACTAATAATCAATAACTATTTAGCAATAGAAACCATAGTCTGCTGCTTTTCTCTAGCCACTGAAGTGTCAAACAAACAGTAAGTTAAATGCCATTGACAATAGGAATGGAAACAAAAGGCTTCAGATGTTTTGTAGGAAAGCCCCTATGTAAGAAACAATTTAGTTATTTATTTGAGATTAAAATTGCAAGCTTTGCATCCAAGGGTGCCGCCTAGCGATCGATGAAGCTAGGATGAAGACCATGAGAGACCAAGGTCTGAATTCCAGCAGAGGCAAAATGGTTGAGTTATTTCTTCTCATCTACCTGAATCGTGGCCCCTGATGGAATAGTTGAGGTGTACGAAAGCTTCTTGGCAATAATAAGACAAATTAAGACAGATACGTATTTCTGGCTTATCGCTTTCAACTTATAGAAGACGAGTTGAATGTTTCAGCTTCAACAGAATATCTGCACATATCTGCTCAAGGCACAGAATTCAAAACAAAGATTTCAGTTGTATTTAGCATTACTGTGTTAATCCGTGTATCAGTTGCTTCTGCCTTCAAGCATTAACCAATTTACTAATTGAATGAAATTTAATGGAATCATTACTGCATCCAATTAACGATCAAATTAAAATGCATAAGCGTAGCCAAACAATAAACAGAACAAACACCTCATGTTAACATTCATTTGAGCAAGCACAAATTTCAATTAGAATTTGATATAATCTGTAAAAGGAGGGAAAATAACTTACCAGAAAAGATGACAAAGTTCTTCCAATTAAAGGACGCCGATGAAGAACAACAGTAAGGGTAAGAGGAGGAATATGGATTGGAAGATAAGAAGGAATTGTTTTTGGAATGAGAATGGTGCTTAAATTGAGGCAAATAATGATGATGAAATATTGGTGCCAATGACGCCATAAATAGGAGTTAGTGATTTGGCCGTCAAATTCGCTGGCGCCCGAAGCTTGTTGCTTGTTATGTCAGCATCTCTCCCATTCTTTTCTTACTATATATTACTCCATGCCCATGCCCTCGCCTATAGATATTTTAAAGAATAGATATTGAGGCATCCGCCATTTTTAGGAGATTTTACTCCTCCTTTATCTCGGGGCAACGAGCTCAAAGGCTGCTTGAGAGTTGAGATGTGCATATAATCTCATATATATAAGCTAAAGATTTAACTTATCTACGCTTGATTTTTATCTTTAAATGTAATTTAATATGTTCTAATAATTTTCATGTTTTATTTTTCAAATAACTGGTTCTTACTTTTTAAGGGCAGTTGTCAGGCAATGAGTTTATCTAAATTAACAAGTTAATACTATTTCAAGAAGTTGTCTTGAGGTACGCGCTTTGCGTTTGCGCGTGTACATCATATCAAGATGTGACGACCCGATAGGTCGCTTTGAATATTAGCCTTTATTTCCGTATTTCGAGACCCACGTTAGCTCTGTTTGATGTTTCTTGGTTTGCGTGCGTGGTTTGTGTCGCTTTTGAAATTTTTATGTGAAAATTTGAAAAAAAAACATGATTTTTGGCCTTAAAAGCAACTTGAGTTGACCACAGGCAACATTTTGTGAAAACGGTCTCGGATTGGTGTTTTGATGATTTCGGTAGGTCCGTATCGTAATTTTAGACTTGGGCGTATGCCCGTAATTGAAATTGGAGGTCCTATATTGATTTGACTCATTTTGCCGAAAACTAGTATTTTGAAAGTTTGAAAATTTTTTAAGTTTGACTGTAAGTTGACTTCATAGCTACCGGGTTCAGATTTTGATGTTGAAACTTGGAATAGATCTGTATTGCTATTTGAAACTTGTCTGCAAAATTTATTCCAATTCGGAATTGATTTTACATGATTCGGACGCTTAGATGTGATTCTAGTTGTTCTTGAGTTTACTTTGAAATTTCATTCATTTTGATGTTCGATTTATAAAATTAGATGTTATTTTAGTGATTTGATTGCGCGAGCAAGTTCATATGATGTTATTACACTGTATGCATGTTTGGTTTGGAGCCCGAGGTGCTCGGGTGAGTTTCGGACGCGTTTCAGATGAGTTTGGATGGTTTGAAGTTAGCTGGTGTCCTTCCAGCTCTGGTGTTCTGATGCAGATCTCGCAATTGCAAGGTCTGGCTCGCATTTGCGAGCCTCGCTTTTGCGAACAAGAGTTCGCATTTGCGAGTAGGGCCTGGGATTGGGTAACCTCGCATTTGCGAGGAAATGGTTCGCAATTGCGAACAGCACATGATCATTTTTGCGATCACTTGGTCGCATTTGCGATGCCTGGCAAAAATAGGACTTCTTCGAAATTACGAAGATATTGTGATGTAGCAAAAAAAGGACTTGGTCGCATTTGCGATGCCTGGCAAATGCGGCCCTCAAAGACAAGGGTCGCATTTGCGATGGCTGGTTATTCGCATTTGCGGTCAATTTGCCGTATTTGCGACTTCTGTTCTTCTGAGGCAGGGTTTGCATTTGCGACCCTTGTCTCGCATTTGCGATGCTCGTAATTGTGAACAAGTCTTTGCAAATGTGACATCTACAGCTGGGTAAAAGAGGAAAAAATCGGGACTTAGCTCATTTTACACCATTTCTCAACCCTAAACATTCTAGAGGCGATTTTTCAAGAGACTTTTCTTCCCAAATTCATTGGTAAGTGACTTTAATCCATTTCTTTTCAATTCCCCATTACTTTTCATGAGATTCCAACATCAAATTTAGGATTTCTATAGTAGAAATTAGGGGCTTGAGTAGAAATTAGGAATTTTTATAAAATTGATATTTAAACCTCAAATTGAGGTCGGATATCGAAACAAATCACATAACTGGGTTCGGGGATGAATGAGTAATTGAGTTTTAGTCTGAACCTCGGGTTTTGACCAAGCGGGTCAGGGGTTGACTTTTGCTGACTTTTTCAAAAATAATCAAAATTAAACCTCTTTCATTATTGGGTAGTTCTAAAGCTTATTTTGAATCATTTGATCAACAATTTGCTAGATATAGGGTTAGTTTGGAGGCTTGTTGGAAAGGCAAGGTCGTGGTTGGTTGATTGCTTTGATTCGCAAAGTGAAGTAAGTATTGGGTCTAACCTTGACTTGAGAGAATTAGGGATCCTTGAACTATGTGTTTGTCACGACTCAAAATCCAACTAGCTGTGATGGCACCTTGTTACAACCCAAATTCGCATATCATAGATCACGCCGTAAGGTAGTCGACGTAAATCCAAGAAGAGATTATCTTTGAGATGATAATAAGTTAATCCTATTGGTCTTAAACGATACAAGGGTGTATAAGAGTGGTTAACAAGTATTTGAAGTTAAGCTAATCAAGGATGTTGTAACCCGTATTTTCGGATAACACTAGAGGTGATTAACTGTCCCAAGAGGTCTTGTTTTAATGTATTTGAATCATATAATATCCGCATCATAAGTCTTGAAATCAAGCGAGTTATGAAATAAAATTCGATAAAAGTTGTCGCAACTTAGGTTTATAATTTTACTTAAACTTTAGGTCAAATGTTACTGCATTTTACTCCCAATGTGCTTGGAATTATGGGGTGATCTACCTATCAAATTGAAGATCTATGAGTCTAGTTTCCAACGCATTAAACCGTTCGTCGATACGATCTCGGAATAGAGAGATATTCGCGTTTTCGCGAGAGTGCGCCAAGCTGCTCTCTATGGGGCCCACAAAGGCGGTTTAAGACATTTGGACATATATAAGATAACTCAACCCCGTTTTAAGTCATTATTTTTCAGTATATTCAGACCTTATAACCCTAAAAACATTCTCTCAAGGTTCTCTCATGATCCAAGACCCAAACAAAGGGCAAACAACACAAATCAAATGTCGGGAATCCCGTGGTGCTAGTAAGTTTCTTATTTTTCTTGTTGTTGCTGATTTTTGTGTTGTTCCAGCTCGTGTGGGAGGTTGTTTTAAGTGCTTTATGTTCTGTAAATACACCTTCAAGTTTTTAATATCAACCCTAGGTGATTTCAAGTCTTCTAAAGTAATTCTAGTGCCGAAAAACCCGAATTAATTGCTAGTTTCGCTTCCTTGTTCTTGTGGCAGAATTGAAGGGATATTTCGAGGAAAATTAAGGTCAAATTGGAGTTGTTCTTTCTGTTTAAAGGTAATGAACCTCTTACTCTATATATATTTAAGATTATCCAAGTTGCAGCTAAGTCGTTGAAGCTAGAACTTGTGAAATATATATCGAAAAGCTTGGTAGTAATGTTGTTGGTTGGTGGACTGTTTTGGAGGCTCAATATGATTATTAATGATGTTGTTTGGGCTGTTTGGTGATTGTATTGACTTGTGGGAAGTCATATAAATAGGGGAGGTGCTGTCCGTTTCATCGTAAAATAGGTTGTGGTCGATACATAATAGTTACGACGCTTAAACGATAATGATAGTGTCATTTGTCTTATTGTAGACTAAGGAGTCGTGATATTTGCATAGCTTGAGGTTGGGCAGTATATACAAGGTATGTGAGTCTATCCCCTTCATTCTTTTGCACGACTCCGATTGTACATAATGTAATGAACGAGCTCCCAAAGATACTCTACTCTTAGAAGCTAGCAGTACTTACATTGCTGCCCTTCTTATGAAACGATTGGTATTGATGTTACTTCTCTTATTCTTATATTATCAATGTTGTTGGTAGTTCCTGATTCTTATAAGTTTCTTGATGAAGAGTTAATCCTAATAACGTAGACATTATGGGTATGTCGGGGCCCTGTTCCGGCAATGTTGTAGCACTTATGTTCTTTTAGAGGCTCATAGACAGGTGTCGACTCATGTATGGTTTGGAATGCCTTGTCGGCTGATTTTTGTTGTATAGTCTTTCATGGCACCATGGTAGCTCGTACCTTATATATAGTTTCTTGACAGTCTTGTCGTCCCATGTTACGTATGTTCATGACATTATCTTTCATTGTTGGATGTTCATGATCCATGTCTTTCATTTATATTGGTCTTGTCGGCCCTTAAAGATAATAAGGAAGGTTAGATAAAATGTACGTTGGTGCTCGGCAAGTATGGCCCGGGTGCTAGTCATGACCCTCCAGTTGGGTCGTGACAAACTTGGTATCAGAGCAAGTCTGTCCTAGGGGTTGTCTATGAGCCGTGTCTAGTAGAGTTTTGATTATAGATGTGTAGCGCGCCACATTTATAATCAGGAGGCTACGTGACATCTAGGGTTGTTACCTTCTTCCTGAATCTAGATCGTGCGTAGAGTTGAGTAGTAAGTGTTCATATCTAATATTCACCTTGTTTTCTTTTAGCGATGCCTTTGACTAGGAAGCAAGTGATTAGTAAACGGCTTGATACAGCTGTGGGAGAGGGTAACATTCAGGTGCCTCCAGCCAGAGCAGGCCAAATTGAGGCTCAGAGTGAGATGCCATCTCATACCTCTCTGTCTCCTCTCGAGGATATTAGGAGGCACCCAGTACATCCAGTTCCTCCGTCTGGCACTACAGACCATGATATGCGCAGTGCGGTGCAATTGTTGACTAGCTTGGTAGCTGCTCAGGCTCAGAGGCAGAATACCGGTGCTGCTGATAAACCGGTTAGTGCGAGAGTTCGTGATTTTATTAATCTAGACCCTCCAGTGTTTACCGGATCAGACCCCAAGGAGGACCCGCAAACATTTATTGATCAGGTTCATTGTACATTGCGGGTTATGCATGCTAGTGATACGGAGGCAGTAGAGTTGGCTTCTTATCGGTTACAGGATTTAGCGATTTTATGGTATGATAGTTGGGAGAGATCTAGGGGTCTGAATGCTCCTCCAGCCGTGTGGAAGGAATTTTCTGAGGCCTTTCTTCGTCACTACTTGCCAGCTGAGATACGACGAGCTAGAGCTGATAAGTTCTTGAACCTTCGACAGGGTAATATGAATGTACGAGAGTATAGTATACAGTTTGATTCTTTAGCAAGGTATACTCCCCATATGGTGGCCGAGATGAGTGATAGGGTGCACCTGTTCGTGAACGGGTTGGGACCACATCTGATAAATGAGTGTACAACAGCCTCCTTGGTAGAGGGCATGGATATTTCCCGTATTCAGGCTTATGCCCAGACCCTTCAGGATCATAAGTTATATGCTAAGCTCTCTAAATGTGAATTCTTGCTGAACTCAGTAGCATTCCTTGGCCATGTGATATCTGATGAGGGTATTAGTGTCAACACTCAGAAGATCGATGCAGTGAAGAATTGGCCGAGACCTACAACACCGTCAGAAGTTCGCAGCTTCCTGGGGCTAACAGGATATTATAGGCGGTTTGTAGAAGGGTTTTCCTCTATATCAGCACCATTGACTAAGTTAACATAGAAAACTACCAAGTTCCAGTGGTCTGATGCTTGTGAACATAGTTTTCAGGAGCTAAAGAATCGATTGACATCCGCGCCAATGCTCACTCTCCCAGAAGGAACAGAAGGTTATGTGGTATATTGTGATGCCTCAGGTATAGGTTTGGGGTGCGTATTGATGCAACGTGGGAAGGTGATTGCTTATGCATCAAGACAATTGAAGAAGCATGAAAAGAATTACCCGACTCATGATTTGGAATTGGCTGCAGTAATATATGCTTTGAAGATATGGCGGCACTACTTATACGGCGTCCATGTTGACATCTACACAGATCACAAAAGTTTACAATACATCTTCAAGCAGAAGGAGTTGAATTTGAGGCAGCGTAGGTGGCTTGAATTACTGAAAAACTACGACATCGAGATATTGTACCATCCCGGTAAAGCCAATGTTGTGGCAGACGCTCTAAGCCGTAAGTCAATGGGAAGCTTAATACATATTGAGGCAGGTAGACAAGGGTTGACCAAATAGCTTCACCAGCTGGCCAATATGAGAATCAGATTGTTGGACTCTGATGAAGGAGGTGTTACTGTACAGAATACAGCAGAATCATCTTTGGTAGCCGAGGTAAAAGCACGACAATATGAAGATCCTACCTTAGTAAGATTGAGAGAGGGAATTCAGCAGTGTAAGATTACATCTTTCAAGATCGGAGAAGATGGGACACTGAGATACCAGGGCCAATTATGTGTGCCTAGTGTGGCAGGGTTGCGAGAGAAGATTATGATTGAGATTCATCAGTCCCGATATTCTATCCATCCTGGCTCGACAAAGATGTATCATGACGTTAAGGAGCAGTATTGGTGGGATAACATGAAGAAGTCTATTGCAGAATTTGTAGCCCAGTGTCCTAATTGTCAACAAGTAAAGATCGAGCATCAGAAACCCAGTGGATTGATTCAGAATATAGAGATTCTGACCTGGAAATGGGAGGTGATTAATATGGACTTCATTATTGGATTACCTCGCTCTTATCATAAGTTTGACTCCATTTGGGTGATAGTTGATCGACTTACAAAATCTGCCCATTTTCTACCAGTTAAGACAACTTACACGGCTGAAGATTATGCGAAGTTGTATATCAAGGAGATTGTTAGGCTTCATGGTGTGCCGGTATCTATTATATCAGACCGAGGAGCTCAATTTATGGCTAACTTTTGGAGGTCTTTTCAGAAGGGTTTAGGCAGACAAGTAAATCTCAGCACTGCATTCCATCCGCAGACTGACGAACAGGCTGAACGTACCATTCAGATGCTTGAAGATATGCTACGAGCATATGTTCTAGATTTCAAGGGGAATTGGGATGACCATCCGGCACTTATAGAATTCGCCTACAATAATAGCTACCATTCCAATATTAAAATGGCCCCGTATGAGGTACTGTATGTGAGGAAATGTAGATCACCAGTTGGATGGTTCGAAGTCGGTGAGACAGAATTATATGGGCCAGATTTGATTTACCAAGCCATTGAGAAGGTGAAACTGATACAAGAGCGGCTGAGGACGGCACAAAGCAGGCAAAAATCTTATTCCGATGTCCGACGTCGTGATCTGGAATTTGAGGTTGGTGATTGGGTTTTCCTGAAGATCTCGCCGATGAAGGGTGTTATGCGTTTTGGGAAGAAGGGTAAGTTGAGTCCACGGTATATTGGGCCGTACAAAATTCTTCGACGAATTGGACAGGTTGCTTATGAGTTAGAATTGCCATCCGAATTGGAATTTGTACACCCGATATTCCATGTATCTATGTTGAGGAAATGTATTGGAGACCCTTCTCGGGTCGTCCCTATCAAAGATGTACAAGTTACAGAGGATCTATCATATGATGAAGTGCCAGTGGCTATATTAGATCGACAAGTCCGCAAGCTAAGAATAAAGGATGTAGCTTCCGTCAAAGTATTATGGAGGAACAAGAATATAGAAGAAATGACATGGGAAGCAGAAGAGGAGATGAAGTCTAAATACCCTTACATATTCCAGAGTGAAGATAACGAGGATACCGGGGGAAAGAAGGACGCATTATAAGGTGAAACGGCTCTATGAGGTAAGCAATAGCTTGTGAATACTCTTTTTTAATACAAAATGGTGATATGCAGATAATGTACATATCCATAATGCTTTGTATAGTCTTGTATGGCCATAGGTTGGGTTTAACTGCTTGCAAGTTTGGCTAGTGTCCATTTTATAAGGGAAACTCAGCCAGAAATCTCCGTCGGAATCCACGATGAGTTAGACACCCCATAAACCCTTACATTCGAGGACGAATGTTCCTAAGGGGGAGAGGATGTTACAACCCAAATTCGCATATCATAGATCACGCCGTAAGGTAGTCGACGTAAATCCAAGAAGAGATTATCTTTGAGATGATAATAAGTTAATCCTATTGGTCTTAAACGATACAAGGGTGTATAAGAGTGGTTAACAAGTATTTGAAGTTAAGCTAATCAAGGATGTTGTAACCCGTATTTTCGGATAACACTAGAGGTGATTAACTGTCCCAAGAGGTCTTGTTTTAATGTATTTGAATCATATAATATCCGCATCATAAGTCTTGAAATCAAGCGAGTTATGAAATAAAATTCGATAAAAGTTGTCGCAACTTAGGTTTATAATTTTACTTAAACTTTAGGTCAAATGTTACTGCATTTTACTCCCAATGTGCTTGGAATTATGGGGTGATCTACCTATCAAATTGAAGATCTATGAGTCTAGTTTCCAACGCATTAAACCGTTCGTCGATACGATCTCGGAATAGAGAGATATTCGCGTTTTCGCGAGAGTGCGCCAAGCTGCTCTCTATGGGGCCCACAAAGGCGGTTTAAGACATTTGGACATATATAAGATAACTCAACCCCGTTTTAAGTCATTATTTTTCAGTATATTCAGACCTTATAACCCTAAAAACATTCTCTCAAGGTTCTCTCATGATCCAAGACCCAAACAAAGGGCAAACAACACAAATCAAATGTCGGGAATCCCGTGGTGCTAGTAAGTTTCTTGTTTTTCTTGTTGTTGCTGATTTTTGTGTTGTTCCAGCTCGTGTGGGAGGTTGTTTTAAGTGCTTTATGTTCTGTAAATACACCTTCAAGTTTTTAATATCAACCCTAGGTGATTTCAAGTCTTCTAAAGTAATTCTAGTGCCGAAAAACCCGAATTAATTGCTAGTTTCGCTTCCTTGTTCTTGTGGCAGAATTGAAGGGATATTTCGAGGAAAATTAAGGTCAAATTGGAGTTGTTCTTTCTGTTTAAAGGTAATGAACCTCTTACTCTATATATATTTAAGATTATCCAAGTTGCAGCTAAGTCGTTGAAGCTAGAACTTGTGAAATATATATCGAAAAGCTTGGTAGTAATGTTGTTGGTTGGTGGACTGTTTTGGAGGCTCAATATGATTATTAATGATGTTGTTTGGGCTGTTTGGTGATTGTATTGACTTGTGGGAAGTCATATAAATAGGGGAGGTGCTGTCCGTTTCATCGTAAAATAGGTTGTGGTCGATACATAATAGTTACGACGCTTAAACGATAATGATAGTGTCATTTGTCTTATTGTAGACTAAGGAGTCGTGATATTTGCATAGCTTGAGGTTGGGCAGTATATACAAGGTATGTGAGTCTATCCCCTTCATTCTTTTGCACGACTCCGATTGTACATAATGTAATGAACGAGCTCCCAAAGATACTCTACTCTTAGAAGCTAGCAGTACTTACATTGCTGCCCTTCTTATGAAACGATTGGTATTGATGTTACTTCTCTTATTCTTATATTATCAATGTTGTTGGTAGTTCCTGATTCTTATAAGTTTCTTGATGAAGAGTTAATCCTAATAACGTGTACGAAGGATACCGACCTTACGTCACTCCGAAAGGTTCAAAATGTGATTCCAATGAGTCCAGCATGCATCATATATATGTATCTATTTTACTCTACCGAGCCGCGCTATAGTTGGCCGGGTATGGCACCTATTGTGCAACCACTGATCAGTTGGGTTTTACCGAGCTCCACGTGGCCGGGTACGATTCTACCGAGCCCTATGATGGCCGGGTACGTTTTACCGAGCCTATTATGGCCGGGTACGATATGATGATGATGATGCCCACAAAGGCATATGTTTTAAACGTTTATGTATATATATATATATGTATGTATCATGTATTTCATGTCAGTAGCCCTCAGAGGTACCCAGATGTCACAGGTTGTATATTCCCTATCACTGTTTACATTATTGTTCTTACTTATGCTATTCTGCCTTACATACTCAGTACTTTATTCGTACTGACGTCCTTTTTATTTGTGGACGCTGCATGTCGTGCTGCAGGTCCTGATAGACGGGTAGACGCAGCTCCCCCATCACAGTAGGCTATCCGGTTCAGCGTTATTGGCAAGATCCTTTCTCCGGACTTGCCGTGGTCTTGGTATGCATTTTTGTTATAGACATTATGGGTATGTCGGGGCCCTGTTCCGGCAATGTTGTAGCACTTATGTTCTTTTAGAGGCTCATAGACAGGTGTCGACTCATGTATGGTTTGGAATGCCTTGTCGGCTGATTTTTGTTGTATAGTCTTTCATGGCACCATGGTAGCTCGTACCTTATATATAGTTTCTTGACAGTCTTGTCGTCCCATGTTACGTATGTTCATGACATTATCTTTCATTGTTGGATGTTCATGATCCATGTCTTTCATTTATATTGGTCTTGTCGGCCCTTAAAGATAATAAGGAAGGTTAGATAAAATGTACGTTGGTGCTCGGCAAGTATGGCCCGGGTGCTAGTCATGACCCTCCAGTTGGGTCGTGACACACCTAACTCAACTTACTAGGTAAACCAATAAGTAACAATCCAATTCAAATGAGATTTACAGAGAAAATAAATGATGAAATAACTGAACTTATATACAACTTCCCAAGGATTGGTAGTACAAATCATGAGCTTCTAAGATTTAGAGTTTACAAAGTTGGTATGAAATAAATACATCATATGTTCGAAATATACATAAATAGATTTATAAATCTAAAGCCACCAAGAACAAGAGACAGTTATAACCGGAACGTAGGTACATCTTCAACGCCAACTCCCGCCATATGCAGTAACATCAGCTCCAAAATATGCACGCAAGGTGCGGAAGTGTAGTATAAGTACAACCAACCCCATGTACTCAATAAGTAACAAACCTAACCTTAGGTTGAAAGCAGTGACAAGCTTGGACAACGGTCAGAGTCCAACACCAATAGCCAAGAACAAATCATAACAATATAATGAAAGCAGTACAAGTAATAACTCAAAGATATGATGCTCAGCTCGTTCACAGTTACTTAAAATGGGCATGCTTTTCAGGTATCACAGTAAAAACCAAATCTTTCACCGAAATCACCAAAATATGAGTATATCATAAAACTGTGATTTTTCTTAATAACTTTCAACAACAGATAAAATGTTTCATTGTCAGATAGCATGAGAAAAAGTACACCTCTATGTTTACATGTCAAGTTGCATGTGAAGCCATGAATGTCACAATACCATTTAGCATGAGGAAATACATCTCTATGCATACATGCCAAGTATGCATGTCAAATGTAATGCATCACAGTGATAAACTCATGTACTCGCACTCTCAGAGTACTCAATCTCACTGTCTCATACTCAATCACTTAGTACACTCAATGACTCGGCACTCGGTAACTGCTGTCACGCCCCGACCTCGGGGAGCGCGACCGGCACTCAATTGAGATTACCCGACCAAGCAAGCCCGCACAATACCTTCTACCCGAACTTACTCATAAATAATGATAAAATCCAATTCATTAATTAAACAGTAAGGAGGATCATGTGAGCAACAACACCAATTCGTTATCAACAGTTACATCATTTATAAGTTTCAAAATATATACACTTCCATAGTTTGATGTGGAACGTGTGATATAATTATAGCATTACTAGTTTGACTTTCCCAATACCAAAATACCACCCACACTATGTCTATGGAGCCTCTAATAGATACAAAAGAGTGCGTTGATAGTGTCGGCGACAAGGCCCCGTTTATACCTTAAAACATAGTACATAAGGACAAAATATATACGACCCCAAAGTGAATTGGGGTTCACCAAGTCAGTTGGGAAGAAGGTGTACCACTATCAACGATCAAAGCCGCCTGTTGTGGAACCACCTGCATCCATAAAAGATGCAGTGCCCCGGGCAAAAAAGGACGTTAGTACATATGGAATAGTACTAGTATGAATGACTAAACACCCTCTCAATAGAACGAATGATAACTCAAGAATGAACAATCATAAAAATCAATGGGAGTCTCAAACAATACCCAAGACATCAAATTAGGAATAAGACAAGTTTTCATGTAATTTTCATATTTTAGATTGGGAGATCTTAGCACCGATATAGATATACCACCGTGTATTTTGCACGGAGTCTGATCACGGCCCGATCGGCTAGGCCGTCTCACCTAATACATCAACTACAATTGCAATCACTATCTCAATCTCAATCATTATCTCATTCACCATTTCAAGCACAATCACCACCATATGTGCGGCATGACGTCCGATCACAACCCGACCGGCTAGGCCGTCTCACCAAAATGCCATGTGGATCGACATCACCCTTTTCTAGCAATCATCTCATCCCAATAACAGGGAATGCTCTCATCATATCAATCTTATCCCAAATAAGGGGAATAGCCACAATTTACTCCTACACCAGCACGTGTAGTTTCGGGGCTAGGTTATTTCAACCTACCCTTCCTGGATGACTAACGATACTCCCAAAGTGTTTATTTATTTAAAGGGCTTTCAACGCATTTCAATATCTTTTACACGTCTCTCAATTTCATTGGCTCTAGTGGCCCCAATTGTAATATTATTCATGGCACGTTAGCCGCGTTTTATATTTCATGTTCATCTCTTTTCACTTTCAAACATCATCACAGATCATCAACAACAAGCATTTCTATGCAAGACTTTAAGTCCACATGTGAGCAAGTTAGATCCTTAAGCACATAAGGATTTTTTTACACAATTTGGCATAATAGCTATCATTGGACACATGACTTGAGATTATAATATTTAGAATATGCGATCCATGCTTTGATCACTTTCTCAAATAGTAGCACAACTTAACAAGAGAATTTGAAACATATATTTAGTATATTCCTTATGTCACAAAGCTTATTCGGAATAATCAATTATAATGAACAATTTGGGACTTACAAGGACATCGTGGAGTTCAATTCTTAGAGAAGAGTTTAGCCAACATACCTCGTCTTGAGATTTTAAATTACTACGACATTCCGGAATTCTTAGCCACTTCAATCTATTTAGAAATATAGTAAAATTGAATACAAATTAGGAAGGAGTTCATGATTCCCGTTCATTTAAGCATTTTATCAACCACTAGGTGTGCATTAAAGTTTCAAGGTCCTCCTATGGTGGATTCCTTCATCCCACTACCCAATGTTTACCCAATTGAGTTCAACAATCCTCCAATTACCCTTGATGGTACATGCATGCATAATAAATAACTCCCACACCCAAGAATTGCTTTTCTCATTATCTATTTTCAAATTAAATCCCAGAATTGAGGGTTAGGGAGTAGAATCTTACCTCTAGGATGAAGACCCAATGAGTTTCCCTTGTGAATTCTTCAACTTTGAGCAAGAGTTGATGAACAATAACCTTAGGAACTTCCCTTCTCACTCTAGATCACTCCCCCATCTCTAAATATTAGTTAGGACCAGCTAAAATAACCCACAAGGTGTTTTTATGAAAATGGGAATCGGGTGAAATTTCTCAAACTTAAACTCTACGAAGTCGGGTCTACGGTCGTAGACTGGACTGCAAAATAGGTATGCGGCCCGCAAAAGGGACCGCAGAAAGGGTCCCAAAACTGGGATGTTCTGATTGGGTCTGCGGCAGGTCTGCGGTCGTATAATGCACCGCAGAACTCCCCTCCGAAATTCATCATGCCGGGTTCTGCGGATGATATGCGGCCCACGAAATGGTTATGCGGTCGCATAATTGACCGCAAAATAACATTCAAATTTTGCCCAGTTCTTTACTTCACTCTGCGGCAGATTTGCGGTTCACAGATCGGTTCTGCGACCACAGAAATACCCTATTCAGCCAAAAAATTTCCTCAACTTCCCAACTTGTCTCTCATGATTTCTAAAATTGGTCCTGAGTTGTTGATTGTTAAGCAACAAATTCTTTAACAGGTCATTCGTACTCTCATCTACTTGCTAGGGTGGCTTCTAAGGTTGGTTGTAATTTCCTTGAGGTCTATATTGATTCTGAGTCGTTTGATTTCCACCCCAAGAAAAGTTAGGGTGATTCTTTCAATTTGGATTGTATGTGTTCCCATATTGTGCATTCTGATTTATTAGACCCCTAGCTTGTTGCCCCGCATAATAGATGGATTCACGATTTGAGGGACATATGTCACCATGTGACCTTCACCACATAACTCGTAGCAAGTGGACATCTGTTGCATATGATGCACTTGTTGCCTTGTCATCTTATTTATCTGATTTGCTAACTTTGCTATATCTTCTCTCATAGTAGAGAAATTATCAAGCTCAATAACACATCCTGCCTTTTGTTTAAGTGTTCTTTGTGGTTTCCCATCTCCTTGCTAATTATTATCATTTGGAATGAAATTGTTCAGTAGGATTTGGATTCCACGGCCGGTCATTTTGTATATTTGAGCCTCGTTTTCCCATTTGATGACACTTGTATGATTAGTTATTGTTTATGACTTGTGGGGATAGTTTGTTTGATTTCGGGAAGGTTTTGGAGTGAATTGGAATACTTAGTTCTATTGTTAGAAGCTTAAGTTGTAAAAGTTTACCAAAGTTTGAATTTTGTGTAAACGACCTCAAATTAGCCTTTTAGGGGGTATTTCCATTAAGTTTATATGGTGATTTTGGACTTAGGCGTATGTTCAAATTTTTATTTGAAGGTTCCTAGAATGATCTGGCCCTATTTGCCGAGAAAAAAATCCTTGTATCACAATAATCTGATACAAAATTCATGTATCGACTCGATACAAAATCCATGTACCGACCACACTCACAAGTTCCAAAGTTACATGGGTTATTACTTGACTCCGGAGGGACGGATCCAAATCAAAGCGCAACGAGGGGCATAATAGCATCCTGTCATGCCCCAAAACAGAGGAGCGCGACCGGCGCTCAACCGAGTGAACCCGACCGAGCAAGCCTGTTAGATTCCTTCTACCCAAACTCATTCATGAATAAAGAGAATATATGATTTCCTTAATTAAACAATAAAGTGGTCATGTCTGCAATTACCAATTTCTTACCATAAGTTTCACCATTTTTAAAGTCTCAAATGGACAAGTAATACAACCACAACATAGCATAGTTTGTCTTTCCTAGCACCAATACACAACCCACACTATGTCTACGGAGCCTCTATAGATAAAGAAGAGTACAATGATAATGGTGGCAACAAGGCCCCGACTATACCTCAATCATAATACATAAAGAACAAAAGATACATGACCCCGGGATGAAGTGGGGCTCACCAATTTAGCTGGGAAGAAGGTGTACTGCTATCACTGATCAAGGTCTCCCGCTATGGAACCACCTGTATCCATTTAAAGATACAACGCCCCCGATAAAAGGGACGTTAGTACCATCGAATAGTACTAGAATGAAAACTAAACACCAATTTAAGAATATAGAAATACAAGATAATTATGATGAACCAATGTGGCAATAGAATAATATAGATAACCGTCTCAACCATAGCAAGCTTATTAAAAACTATCAACAACATTTATAGGATTTAAGATGAGATCCTCTGTAACCATCTTCACACAAAGCGGCCCCGTTGCCTCACCCGATGTATACAGGTGGATGTGTACGTATAATACCGTAACTCAAATCAAGCGGTCCTGCCACCTAACTTCAATGCATGTGGGTGGATGTATAACCACAGTACCAAGAACCTACACAAAGCGGCTATGTCTCCTCACCCCAATGTATACGGGTGGAAATGCATCAACGATACCAATACCAACACAAAGCGGCTATGCCGCCTCACCCCAATATATGCGGGTGGTGGTGCCACAACAATACCAAAACTATACACAAAGCGGTCGTACCGCCTCACCCCAATGTAAGCGGGTGGAGGTGCAGTCCCACAATACCATAATCACTACACAAAGCGATCATGCCGCCTCACCCTCATATATATGCGGGTGGAGGTGTATCACAATCACAATCTCTATGCCATAATCCCCACACAAAGCTGTCATGCCGCCTCACCCCAATGTATGCGGGTGGAGGTGTATCACAATCACAATCTCTATACAACTTGGCATAATAACTTTCACATAAATCACAACTAGAAATTATAACATGTGGATACATAACCCATAGTTTAGGACACATCCTCAATTTATAATGCAATATGATAAGAGCATTTGAAACACGAATTGAACATATATCTTCATCACAAAACTTATCGGAATACTCCATTTATAATCAACATCTCGGACTTACAAGGATATTGGGAATTCCAATTCTTAAAGAAGAGTTTAGCCAACATACCTCAATTGAGCTTCCTTAAACTCTAAAACATTCCGGAATTCTTAGCAACTTTAATCTATTTTAGAAATATAACAAATTGAACTAAATTTAGGAAGATGATTATGGTTCTAGCTTATTTGAGCATTTTATCAAACACTAGGTGTGCATTAAGGTTTCAAGGCCCTTTTTATAGAGGATTCCATCATCCCACAACCCAATCATTACCATTTTTAGCTCAACAATCTTCCTACATCCTTTGATAACACATGCATGTAAGATAACCAATCCTCTTGCCCATAAATTATCTTGCTTATTATCCATTTCTACACAAAATTTGAAATTGAGGGTTAGGGTAAAGAATCTTACCTTTAGGATGAAGACCTAGTGAGTTTCCCTTATTAATCTTTCAAAACTTGGGCAAGAATTGAAGGACAAATATTGAAGAACACCTTCTCACTCTAGGGCACCCTCTCTCACTCTAAAATATCAGATAATAGCTCAAAAATGACCCAAAGAGTGTATTGAACGAAATAGGGTCGGGTTTTAAAAACCCAAAAATGGAGCTCCGAAACAAGGTATGCGATTGCATAAACGATATGCGGACCGCATATCGGTCGCATAGTTAGTTACAAAATAGCCAAAAGAACTGTCTGTGTATGCGGTCACTATGCGGTCCGCATATCCGTTATGCGATCGAATAATGCACCGCATAAGAGTTATGCGGTCGCATAATCGACCGCATAATTGCTTTCAATTGGCCCAATTAACTGCCTCACTCTACGGCCATTATGCGGTCCGCAGAGTGATTCTGCGGTCACATAATGGATCGCAGAAATGCACTATTCCACCAAAAATTTTCCTTTACTTTCCAGTGCATTGTTCAACCCAAAAAGTCCGAGCCGCGGATAAGCCTAGTCTGACACCATAAAATATTATTTTCTTTGCAAACTTTACCGAGCTTTACACTTAAGTACTTCAAAAATTTTTCGGGGTGTTGCACATCCCTTATAAATCAATATCTGATCATCATGTCATGTGTGCCATAACTATATATTATCCGCACGCTTTACCTTTCGTGCCAAAATTCTCAATCCAAATAAAGTATCTATATTCAACATGTAATCATATGCTCAAGAATTACAGATAAAAGGTGCACAAGGAATTAATAAAAATCATATGGATATGTGCTCATGGAATCTCTATGTGACTACGAGCAATTTAAATAATTCAACATATCAAGGGTAAGTCCCCATACCTCGTAATTAATCATAAACTTAGGCATGATTTCTAACATAAATAAGAGAGAAAACTGAGTCACATAAGTCAAATAAATCATGAATCAAATGAGCACATAGTTAAAACAAGGCATAAAATATTCAAATTCTACTCGGTCATGATATAAACTCGGTAAATACATATACGCTCGCCACCACGCATATACACCACCCCCAATACCTTAAACATATAACAAACAAGTCAAATCCTAGGGGTTTCCCTCTTAACAAGGTTAGCCAAGAGACTTACCTCTTTCCGGGCTAACTTCAACCACAAATCGCATCAAAACCACGTTCTAGCCCTCCAATCATGCAAATCCAAGCCAAGCATCATCCAAGGACGTCAAACAATATCATAGGAAGCGATCCCAATCCATGAAGCTTTGATCTTTGAAGAATTCCCAAAAATCATCCTGGGCCGGTGTTGACGGCAATTTTGATCCTCCCTTTTAAAATTAATTTACTTATACTTAATAATTTACAATAAATATTTTGAAAGTATTTTCTAATAATAAATACCTATTTCTACAAATTACTTAATTATTAGTTTTGAAATTAGTCACCTAGCATTAGTATTATGTAATTACAAATATACTTATTATTTTAAGATTATTAAAATAACTTTTCTATACATCATATAGGCCTTATAATTAATTTGACAAATTACTCCTTAATGTCTAGTTAATTAGACTACTATGTTAATAATTTGGAATTAATGCTAAAATGAAGTATTTATAAACAATTAATTATATTAGTTAGAAATGTATATAATAATTATAATTTTACTACATTATATTGAAAATTATTAAGCTTATTTAATTTAATTATAAAAAGGATCAAAATAGGCTAAAGGCTATAATCGCAATTCTCTATTAAAGATCAATTGGCCATTCTTTAAATCATCTCCAACCCAACACCTAAGCCCAATCCGAAAATACCCAGTCCAAACAATCTCTCCCTTTCCACTTTGGCAATCCATGCCATCACGATTGAGCCAATCACAGCATGCCATGTCGCCTTTCCCATCCCCTCACAAAAGAAACATAACTGATACGAGTCGTCCATTCCACAGATCAATAGCTCTGAATTCGTCTCCATTTCCCTTTTAATTTTAATAACCCCAGCAAGCTTAATCTTGGTCGTTGAAACCAAGGAATCTAACGGCCCTCAAATTTCGTCCATAAAGCACGTTTAGTCTCAAATTATCGGGACCGTTGATCTCAAAGATCAATGGCCAATATTTGATCTCCTAAGTTTAACCTAGAGACAGCCCCTCCCCCCTCCCCCCAAATGTCTCAAACCCTAGAATCATTTCCTACTGACTCTGCCGCCTCTCTTTCCTTTTCCTCTCTAAACTCTCTCGACCTTGCACAAATTTGTGCAAGGTCATAAATCTTGACCCAGAATCATTCCTTATGCTTCCCTATCCGTGATTCTCGATGTCGCTTTCCCGTTTCATCATAGAGATTCAAAATCTCGAGTCTTCTAACCCAAACACAAAGATGAAAACTCAAGTCCTCATATTTCCTTATGCTGCAACCAAATTAGAGCATGCATGAGCTCCTCATGATGATTATTCTGAACTAGAGGTCAAATGCAATAACCTCTGGACCTCTGGTCTTTATCCGATGGATTCTTCAGTTGTAATGGCTGTCGTGCACTCAGGTAAAAGTCTCATTCATTTTCCCCTCAGATTCACTCTAATTTTACCATCTCTGCTATCATCATCGGCTCATCGTCATCTTCCACTATCATTTTGAATTTTGTTTAACCCTAGAGGGATTGAATGCCACTATAAAAGGAGCCTTCAATGCTCTCACCAGAAATACCAGATCAGACCTAACACGAACACAAAAGCAACACTAGATTTCATAAATATTTAGGTTTCTTTACTGATTTCTAGTTTTCTCTCTTCGTTTCTGAGTGCTTTCACTGCTCAAGCTTGAAGCTTTGGTCCTAAGCAATTAGAAAGAAATTTGTGTTTGGTCTGCCATCCTATATAAGGTCAGTACACCTCCAACTTTTCTCTTTTGATTGTTTTTTCAAGTATCACGAATATGCTGTTATCTTTTTACTGATTGTGTTCGTTTATGATGTTTGTCATTAGTATGTAGATGTTATTTCCAGTTCATGATAGTGTGTCGTTAATTTTGTGGTCATTTGCCATACTTCTGAATATCTTTAATTAGTGTTGATCGAGTTGCTATGTGACCTTAATGACTTTTATTCTGATTTCAAATAGTCTACATGATTAAAGTTTCCTTAATGTACCTTAATGATTTCTCATGTTTGCCTAGACTTCATATTTTCTTTTAATGATTCTGTTGTGATCATTGTCTCTACCACACTGTTTCCTGCATTCTGTTGTTCTGTAGTCGAGATTGTAGTTTGATAGTTCTAATTAGGAGAAACCTGAAAGTTCATAGTCTAATTCTTCACCATTTAACCGAAGCATGAAAAGTTTAAGTGTCTAAAGGCTCTCTTTCCCTATATATGTGTTTGTTAACTGTAAGAGCATCATATGAATCATTACTATGATAGTCTTATGTTTGAGTTTAACTGTTGGTTGCATCTCTAGGTCTCTCTACATGAAACAATCTCATTAAGGTGAACCTTTATAAACATCCGCAATCCTTCTGCATATATTCTGTTATGATCAAGTGATCTTTTTTCATAAAAATAGGTTATAGTTATGTTTGTTATAGTTAAATGATAGTTGTTTTCAAGCTGAGTATAACTGCCTCATGTTTAGATGTAAATCTCAGTCTGTATAGCTGAGTTAAACCTGTTTGGCATAATACTTTCCTTGTTTTTAATCCCCTTTATGACATTGCTGACTTGGTATTATAATAGGTGAAACTTACCTTGTCTTTGTAAGATCATAACCTCATTTGAAATATCTATGTGTAGTTGATAAAAATGTTGTACCATTGTCTGTCTTCACGATTTCACATTCCTTTGAAATTGCACTCAGTCCTCTTCTTCATGCTAATCTGAACTGAATCTGGTTTGTAAATCCTATGAGAAGCTCTTTATTTCTACTGCATGGACATAATGGTTTGCTTAAGGTTAATACTATTATGAAAATGTGATCTTGTTGAGCACCTTTAGGAATTCCATGTTTGAATCTGTAAACTTGTATTCAGCCTAAGAGTTCAGATAATATTCTGGTATCTTTAATAACACCTATGGAGTTTGCTAACTATGATTGTTTGTCTGAACGTTTATTGATGCTTTTAAAGATTTCCAAGCTATATTGTTAACCTATGTATGTGCTAGTAGTAAGACCTAGGCTAACCAATCTATGAGTAGTCTGCTAAGACAGATGCATTCGTATTGCTGCATATCTGAACTATGTGCTCTTTTAAAAGGGATCTCAAGTTCTTGGTTCTTTTGGCAGTAACATCATAGTATTCCTATCTCTATGTGTGGTTGGAATCTGTCCTTCAGACTTGTTAATGTATGTTTCATTTAGTATTGGAAATGTAGTTATAAAGAATAAATTTTTTTCCTGTGTCCTTATGTTATTCTACCAAGAGAAAGTATACTTCTGTGGTAGGTGTATCATGGTAGTTTGTTTACATTGAAAGAGCCTCATTGGCACTTAAACCTATAAAGAAAAATGATTTGTCAGTGGTTAAAGGTATTTGGGAGTAACGTTTAGCTCTAGATTGGGCTGCTCTCCCCGTCACAAGCATTGCCTTGGGCCTTGAGACCTTTGGGAACTTTGAAGTATCGGGGATTCAAAGGGGGCATCGACCTTGAGTGGAACTCTCTTATTCGCCCTTAATTCATTGACACTTGTTATTCTCCTTGGGTTTAGTGTTTAATAGCAACAAAAGGTTTTTAATGTAAATTATTTACCATATACAACCACCATATTAGTATAAGTTCTCATGGTATTTGAGTATTGATAGTTTGTTATATTTTGCTCTAATCATTTGCTTATGTGTTTCATGCGTGGTTGAACATATAGAATGTGTATCTAATGACCTTCTCTTTCTTTTTTTAAACATGTACCTTTGTTTGGGCCTGCTGGGTTCTTGAGGAACTCAGGTTCAAGTCCAACATTGTTGTATCTTCCTGGAAATTCGAAGTCAGTTGTCATCGTCCCTATTACTGCTGTGCTTGCCTCTTTGAGGCCCAAATACCAGAGTCCAATCCTCTCCTTTAAACTCCTTTATTATTTACTGTATTATTTACTGCTTCGTTACCTTAGTTTTATAGCCTTGTCGCACTTTACTGCATCCTTGTTGTTATTTTATCTCACATGTATACAACAATTATATATTGATTGGATGCTTTACTTTATATCTTAAGTCATATAAAACTTAGACAAGCCTTAAATAACATAGGATTAAAAGAAGTATTAGTTAGTAACCAAACCCACCTTCGCTAATTATATGTTATTCTGCTGTGTTTTATGCTAATTTTTCTTAAAGATTTTGATTCCCAAAGCTTAGCAAAGGACGGCAGCCCCTCTTTAAAAAAAAAAAGAAAACACCAAAACTGAATCGCAAGCTTTATCTTCAAAAGGGAAATCAATTCATTTCAAAAACATGAAGTGCTGTCGCCCAAAAAGATTTTCAAAAATGGTTTTCTTAAGTCTAAAAAATCAAGGTACATCTTAGGCCTACTCCCCATAGTACCCTCATCTCATTAGAAGAATATGCACCTCTATGCTTTAGGAACAAGTGTTTTAATTTAGTTCTCCTTTTCACATACTTTCTTAAAATACAAACACCTTGTATCTCTTTCAAAATCTCATTTCAAGTATATATGAACTAACATTATTTTCCTCTATAAATTCATGCCCCTTTTAAACTACACCCTCCCTTTGTAAGAGTTATGTCCTAATATACGGTAAGTCATACCTTTAGAATACTAGTTAAGGCATAGTATAGATAATTGATTCCAAATCTAGTCTAAGTCCTATGGAGCTACCTCAGGTAGATTTTAAGGGGTGCCTAACACCTTCCCCTTAGAAGAATAAGAACCCTTACCCATAATCTCACTGGTTAGCAGACTAATAAAGAATATGACTTAATAATTAAAAAGGTACCCTAGTATACCTTTAAATATTAGGTGGTGACTCTTTTTATCAACAACAGAGAAATCACAAGTTGAATCTTATTTTGACTAGTGCAAAATAGGGTGCAACAACATGGCAACTCTACTGGGAATTTCACACTTAGGTTCTGACCTTAGCAGACTTAGACTAAATTTGGCACTTAGATTTATTTGTACATTGCCTTAATCGTAGATAATAATGCAATTACGTGCTTACCTGCCTTATTTACTCTTTATGCTTATTATCATGCTTATTGTTGCTACACTTTTGTCTGTTACTGCTTTATATACACTGTCATCACATTTCTTCCTATCGAATCTTGGTCGCACACTATCACACATAATGGCACGCGAGGGTTGTCTTTTACACCCCTCCGAACCTTCTTTTCAAAACTCTCTAGTTTCAGAGAATAGCTTTGTCAGGTTAACTGACATAACTTCTCGTAGCCTTCAGTCTAACTTAAAGTAGGAAACACTCTACTCTAGCAAAAATAGGTCATACTGCATAAACCTTAGATGAGTCGGTCCTTGGCATCGACACACAATTAGGAAAGCCACCATAATGTCAATGGGTCATGCACCCAATGGCATGACTTCTGTGGAAGACAAACAAACATTACAAGACACTTAAAGATCCAAATCAAACACTTACCAAACACCTTTCTTTTATCCACCTAAGAAAATGAAAATAAACCAAAACATCCCTGAAATTAGCATGGTAATGGGAGCGCCACACAAGTTGAAGTAGTGGTGGAAACATTCGCCGGGAACACGGAGATGAGATTCAGACACACCTAGGGGAATTCACCGCATTGCTGAACATCCAAGCAGACAAGGTGCTCACTCGCCTGTTGATAGACTTTTGGAATCCGGCTAAGGCGGTGTTCAAGTTTGCCGACTGTGAGTTAGTACTGACATTGGAAGAAGTTACTAATTTCACGGAGCTGCCGTTCAATGAAAGAAAGCCGATACTGACAGTTATTATGCCCAGTTACCAGTTCTTGGATGCTTTAGGCTTGACCAAAAGTAGGGGTCTCAAAAATATCGAGGACGGATGGGTGAGCCTCGACCAGCAATTTGATAGATTTGGACACCGTGAAAGCTACGAGTGGTATTCGGGAGAGTTTTAATGTGACAAAGCGACAGAGAGAGTGGAGTTGGCATAAGACTCTCTGGTTTATGTGCTCTACTGAGACGGAGGGAGTGGAGTTGGGCGCCTACCGCCTAAAAGGGGTGGCCTATTCTTGGTTTGAGCTGTGGGAGTCGTCTAGCGAGATAGAGTGAGTTTGCTGATGCCTTTATAGACCATTTCTTGCCTGCTGGGACTAGGGCAGCCCATGCCGCAGAGTTTGAGAATCTTAAGCAAAGGAGTAGGAGTGTGTGGGAGTATCACATGGAGTTCGCGCGTCTGTCAAAATATGCTATTCACATGTTAGCTACCATAGAGGCTAGAGTGCGCCGGTTTATGCAGGGCCTTAGCCCCTTGGTTATAAATGAGGCCGCTATAGCTGCCTTGAATTCAGACATGAACTATGGGAAAATTGTAGCATTTTCTCAAGCTACAGAGGACCGCAAGTTGAAGAACAGGAGGGAGCGAGAGGGTACCAGCAAGTCCCGGTCCGCGGGCAACTTTGGGGAGACATTTGGTGGAGGGAGATCAACCTTCAGGGGAGGGTCATCAGGGCCAACCAAGTTGCATGTTTAGTCTTCAGCCAGTGCACCACCAATCAGGCCCAATCAGGGTAGCAGGGGACCCTACCATCAGGGCTGATCATGAGGGAGATTACCGCACCAACGGAGGCCCCCATGCCCCAGGTGTGGGAGGATGCACTCGGGGATCTGCTACATGGACTTGCCTATATGTTACAGGTTTATAGGGGTTGTGTAGGCTAGTCTATTATGTACGTACGGGTTTATAGGGGTTGTGTTATCACGGTGCATGGTCGGGACACCGTGGCCGATCCCATTGAATTGGGGATGGTTGATTTTGATGTAATTATGGGAATGGATTGGCTTTATTTATGTTTTGCTAAGCTCGACTGCCGAACTAAAACTGTGAGATTTGAATTTCCAAATGAGCCGGTTATTGAGTGGAAGGGGATAATATGAGGCCAAAATGTAGGTTTATTTCTTACCTTAAGGCCACAAATCTGATCAACAAGAGGCATATTTACCATTTGGTTCGAGTTACGGACACCGCTGATTGAATATGGGTGATCTCTTAAATGAGATGGCCTAGCCGATCGGGCCGAGATCGGACTCTGTGTAAGAATACGGTGGTATTATAGATGAAATTATGAAAATGGTTGATGTCTCAAATGAGATGGCCTAGCCGATCGGGCCGTGATCGGACGCCATGCCGCACATATGGTGGCACTGTGTTGGAAATTATAATGAAATTGTGGTAATGTCTCAAATGCGATGGCCTAGCCGATCGGGCCGAGATTGGACTCCGTGTAAGAATACAGAGGTATTGTGAATTATGGAATATCGGTACTAAAGGTCACCTGACCTAATAATATGGAAATTGTCTTGAAAATGTATATGATCCTTAACTTGTTGTTTTACTATTATTTGAAGCCCTTATTGAATTCTTGTTTGTTCCTCTTTTATTATTATTCATTCTATTGAGTTGGTGTTTAGCTTTACATACTAGTGCTATTCGACGGTACTAACTTCCCTTTTTCCGGGGGCGCTGCATCTTTAAATGGATGCAGGTGGTTACGTAGCAGACAACGTTGATCACAGATAGTGTTGCATCCTCTTCTCAGTGGACTCGGTGAGCCCCATTTCATTCCGGGGTCATATATTGTACCTTTTGTTTATATTATGGTTACTTTTTGAGGTTTAGCCGGGGCCTTGTTGTCGGCACCATCTTTACTCCCTTTTGTATCTTTAGAGACTCCGTAGACAATATGTGGATTGTACATGGGTGTTGGGAATGTTAAACAAGTTATGTTGTGTTTGATCACTTGTTCCACTTGAACTATAAGAAATGTGTATTTTGAGACTTAAAGGCGCAATGACTAATGAAACGATTTAGGGTCGTATGAATGAGATTCCTACTGTATATTTAATGAAATCACGTCTTTTCTTGATCATGGGTTTATTGGGTAGAAAGAATCTAACATACTTGCTCGGCCGGGTTCACTCGGTTGAGCGCCGATCATGCTTCCCGAGGATGGGGCGTGACTGTGTGTCACCTTGGGGCCTACCGATCCTCTTTGTAAGGAAGAAAGATGGGTCACTAAGGATGTGTATTGACTACCAACAGCTCAATAAGTCACGATCAAGAATAAGTACCCACTACCAAGGATAGATGACATGTTTGACCAATTACAAGGTGCTAAGTACTTCTCCAACATTGATTTGAGATCTGGGTATCACCAATTGAAGATCAGGGAGTAGGTATTCCGAAAATAGCTTTCAGAACCCGGTATAGGCACTTTGAATTTCCGGTTATGTCTTTTGGGCTAACAAATGCCCCGATAGCTTTATGGGTCTTATGAATCGAATCTTCAAACCTTTTCTTGACTCATTTGTGATAGTGTTCATTGACGATATTCTGGTATATTCACAGAGTCGAGAGGACCATGCCGATCATCTCAGGGTAGTTCTACATACCCTATATCAGTACCAGTTGTATGCAACATTTTCAAACTGCAAATTTTGGCTTGAATCTGTCACGTTCTTGGGTCATGTTGTATCTAGAGAAGGAATCAAGGTTGACCCTCAGAAAATTGCAGCAGTAAAGAATTGGCCTAGACCTACAACTCTAACGAAGATTCATAGTTTCTTGGGCTTAGCTGGGTATTACAGGAAATTTGTGGAGGGGTTCTCTACTCTTGCCTCTCCGTTGACTAAATTGACACAGAAGGCAATTAATTTCCAATGGCCAGGTGCTTGTGAAAGGAGCTTCCAAGAGGTGAAATCAAGATTGGCTACGGTGCCGGTGTTAACCCTACCAGAGGGTATAGATGGGTTTGTAGTATATTGTGATGCTTCAAGGATTGGACTTGGGTATGTATTAATGCAACACGACAAGGTAATAGCTTATGCTTCTAGGAAACTCAAGAATCATGAAAAGAACTATCCAATACATGACTTGGAGCTCGCGACAATGGTTTTTTAATTGAAGATTTGGCGTCATTATTTGTATGGGGTCCATGTGGATATATTCACAGACCATAAGAGCCTTCAATATATTTTCAAATTGAAGGAATTGAATCTGAGGCAAAGAAGATGGCTTGAGTTACTCAAGGATTACGACATTGATATTCTGTATCATCCGGGGAAGGCTAATGTTGTGGCGGATGCTCTTAGCCGGAAATCTATGGGCAGTTTGGCTCACTTGGAGGCATATCAAAGGCCGTTAGCCAAGGAGGTTCATCAGTTGGCTAATCTGGGAGTTTGTCTTGCGGACTCTAGTGAAGGAGGAATGGTTTTGCAAAATAGGGTTGAATCATCGCTTGTTGTGGAAGTCAAGGAGAAGCAATACAACGATCCATTGTTGGTACAATTGAAGAAGGGGATTCATAAACATAAGACCATGGCTCTTTCTCTTGGCATGGATGATGGCACACTAAGGTACCAAGGGAGACTATGTGTTCCAAATATGGATGGTCTTCGGGAAAGAATCATGACCGAGGCTCACACTTCTAAGTATTCCGCATACCCGGGCTCCACAAAGATGTTTCATGATCTTAAATAGGTCTACTGGTGGAATGATATTAAGAGAAGTGTAGCGGACTTTGTGGCTAGCTGTCCAAATTGTCAGCAGGTAAAGGCCGAACACCAACGGCCCAGTGGGTTGGCACAGAACATAGAAATTCCGATGTGAAAATGGGAGATGATCAACATGGACTTTGTGGTGGGACTACCTCTCACTCTTCGCAAGTTGGACTCGATTTGGGTGATTGTGGACCGACTCACTAAATTAACACACTTCTTACCTGTTAAGGCTACCGATACCGCGGAGCAGTATGCTCAGTTGTATATCAAAGAAATAGTCAGGTTGCATGGCACTCAAGTTTCTATTATCTCAGATCAAGGGGCACAGTTCACATCTAACTTTTGGAAGAAATTTCAGCAAGGTTTGGGTACTCAGGTAAATCTTAGTACAGCCTTTCACCCGCAGACTAACGAGCATGCAGAGCGGACTATTCAAATACTTGAGGATATATTGCGCGCTTGTGTTCTTGACTTTAAGGGTAGCTGGGATGATCATTTTCCACTCGTAAAATTTTCCTACAACAATAGTTATCATGCTAGTATTCAGATGGCATCGTTCGAGGCTTTATATGGTAGGAGATGTAGATCTCCCATTGGGTGGTTCGAGATTAGGGAAGTAGAATTGATAGGACCAGACCTCATGCATCAGGTTGTGGATAAGGTTAAGATCATTAAGGATCGGTTGGGAACTGCTCAAAGTCGTCAAAAGTCCTATTCGGATGTGCTTCGTAGGGATTTGGAGTTCAAAGAGGATGATTGGGTATTCTTAAAGATTTTCCCCATGAAGGACATAATGCGATTTGGTAAGAAAGTGAAGTTGAGTTCGAGGTACAATGGGACGTACAAAATCATTCAGAGGATTGGTCGAGTGGCTTACAAGTTTGAACTACCTCCAGAGATGTCTTTAGTGCACCGAGTGTTTCAAGTGTCCATGTTGAAGAAGGTGGTCGGGGATCCGTCGCTTATTGTGCCTGTTGAGACTATTGAGGTTAAGGAAGAGATGACCTATGAAGAAATTCTAGTTTCCATTCTTGATAGGCAAATCTGAAAGTTAAGAAATAAAGAAATTGCCTTCGTGAAAGTACTATGGCAAAACCAACAGGTTGAAGAGGTCGCTTGGGAGGCCGAGGAAGAGTTGAAGAATAAGTATCCTAATTTATTTGAATATCTATGTAATTATGCCCATGATATTGAAAGATAACTTTCTATAAATTATGTTTTCCCTATACGACTTATGTTAAGGTTACTCCTTCTTGGTAATGTAATATTTTATGGCATTGTGGCCGGTGTTGTTTCCTTATTGTTTTACCAAGCGGGGGAGGATGTAAGGCCCCGTGAAATTTCACCTAGAACCCGAGGTTTTGTGGTGGCAAGGTAAGCTAATATGTTTGAGGATTAGAGAAATTCTTCAAGGCGAGCTTGCTCGCCACGGTACGGACGTTTTGGATTGAATAATGCGATGGATAGTTGAAGAAAAGTTTTGGCAAAGAAGTGCATTTCTGCGGTCCACTATGCGACCGCAAAATCACTTTGCGGGACGCAGAACCGCCGCGAGTGAAGCGGAGAAATGACCAATTTTGGAAGTCATTTTGCGGTCTATTATGTGGCTACATAACCTTTTCGTGGGCCACAAAACCCATCGCAGATTTAGCATGAATATTTCCGAAGGGGAGTTCTGCGGCGCATTATGCGACTACAAAACTGGTTTACGGACCACAGAGCTGCCACAGACCCAACCCGAATAGCCCAGTTTTGGGACCCTATCCGCGGTTCCCTTTGCGGGCCGCATACCTATTTTGCGGTCCGGTCTGCGATCGTAGACCCGATTTTGGCAAGTTAAAGTTTTAGAAATTTTACACGATCCCATATTTAGAAAAAGGCTTTGGGGGTCATTTTTGAGGGTTCATATGATTTTTTTTAGAGAGTGGTGAGAGTTATTCTAGATAGAGGAAAGGGATAAGGATTTCACTACTCTAATTTGATCCAACCTTAGAATTTCATCAAAAGGAACTTGCTAGGGCATCAAAGAGGTATGAATTTCTTCCCCCAATTCTTGAATTTTGGATTTGGGTTGATTATGGGAGATGAGAGTAGATTTATCGCATGCATGAGCTAATAAGGATTGTGGGGAAGTTGTTGAACAATCTTGGGTGGTTCTGTTGTTGAAATTAGTTGAGGGAAAGGTTGGGTCATAGTTGTAACAACCCTTACCATGCGAACCCCTCTAATCATGCTTGTAATCCTCTTCCCCTCTATAGATTGGCATAGTTAGGAGTGTTGGGACATTATTGTTGCACTGCGAAAAGCTCTTACGAGGTATGAAGGATAAACTCTTTTTTTTTCTTTTTTTTGGTATTTGAATTCCCCTATTCTTGCGGAACTCTATCATGTGTAGTCAAACTTGAAACACCATTGAGGTGGGATGTCTAGATAGTAAATTGATCCTCAAATTGCATAACGTGTTCGAACCCTCATGTGTTAAAGATTTTCTATTGTGACTTAATTATGTTATACCACTTTTGGGAAGAAAACCTTGTACGGAATCAATGTGATCAAACACTTCTTTATCATATGATGAAACCTTATGTATTTACACTTGCTAAGGCCAAATGTGCCAAATTGTTGATCGGAAGAGAATTCTTTTGTACAAACTATTATTGTTTCGGGAATCCGAAGTGTGGCAATGTGAATACACCTCCACTCGCACATGTTGGGTTTAGATGGCAGGGCTATTTTGTGTAGAGATTGGTATTGTGATTGTACCTCCACCTACTCATATTGGGGTGAGGCGGCGGGGCCGCTTTGTGTAGAGTTGTGGTATTGTGATTACACCTCCACCCGCATACATTGGGGTGATGCGGCATGGCCGCTTTGTGTAGAGTTGTGGTATTGCATACATTGGGGTGAGATGGAAGGGCCACTTTGTATAGAGTTGTGGTATTGTGATTACACCTCCACCTGCATACATTGGGGTGAGGCGACATGGCCGCTTCATGTAGAGTGTATGGTATTGTGATTGTTCCACCCGTATACATTGGGGTGAAGCGGCAGGGCCGCTTTGAGTAAAAGTTGATATAGAGGAACCCCGACATGAAATTTATAAATGTTATTGGAAGTTCTTAATAAATTTGTTTGACTTTAACAGCTATCTAAGTCCTTTTATTTCTACCATGATTCATCTTATTCGTGTTGTATTTCCAAGTCCTTGAATAGGTGTTTTGGTTTCATACTAGTACTATTCGAAATGTACTAACATCCCTTTGCCGAGGGTGCTGCATCTTTAATGGATGCAGGTGGTTCCACCGCGGGAGGCATAGACCAGTGATAGTGGTACACTCTCTTCCCAGTTGACTTGGTGAGCCCCACTTCATTTCGGGGTCGTGCATATTTTGTTACGTGTGTAATCTGTTTTGACGTATAGCCAAAGCCTTATTACCAGCACTATCATTGTACTCTTTTGTATGTATTAGAGTCTCCGTAGACACAGTATGGGTTATATATATAGGTATTGGTAAAGTCAAACTAGTCTTGTTGTATTTGAATGACTTATTTCACTTCAACTTGGAAAATGTATGTATTATGAGATTTTAAAATGGAGTAACTAATGGTGATGGAATTTGTGTTGTTCATGAATCCTCTCGGTGTTAATTGATGAAATTTATCTTCTCTTTATTTATGGGTGAGTTGGGTAGTAGGAAATTTAGCAGGCTTGCTCCCCCGAGGTCGGGACGTGACAAAGAGGAGTTTAGCAAACATACCTTGATCGAGCTTTCGCTAGAGTTAATACAATGTTCCCCTACCCTTGGAAACTTCAATCTATAGAGACATGATCAAATTGGACCATTATTAGGAAGGTGCTAATAGTATTCAACCTTTTAGGCATTTCATCAAACATTAAGTGTGCAAATTGACTACAATGTTTCTATGGTGGAATTTCTTCACCCCACAACCAATCCCCACATCGATAGTTCCCCAATATTAGTTCAGCATCCTCCCCATCACCTTTATTGGAACATGCATGCACAATGACCAACTCCTACTCTCAAGAATCATACTTCGCATTACCTATATTCAACCCAATTCTGAAAGTGAGATCTACAGGAAGGCCTTTTGAGTTCTTCCCTTGAATTCTCAAAGCTTGATCAACGAGTGGAGTGTTGGAGTGATAGAGCTTCACCTTCTCTCTCTAACTAGCTCTTACTTCTTTCAAAAATGCTAGATTTTTGCCTTAAAAATGACCCTAATGGCTTTTTATCAAAATGGGGTCGGGTTGTAAAATACAAAAAATGGACCCTTCAAACCCAACTCTGTGATCGCAGAGTGCACCGCATAACAGGTCTGTGGTTCGCGAAAGGGACCGCAAAATTGACCTCCAAAACTGGGTTGGTCTGTTCAATCTGCGGCCGATCTGCAGTCGACATATCAGTTATGCGGCCGCATAATGCACTGCAAAATCTTCCTCCGAATATTCTCATGTTGATTCTGCGATGGATGTGCCACTCGTGAAATGGTTATGTGGTCGCATACTGGACCGCAAAGTAGCCCTAAAAATTGAGCTTCTCCTGTTTCACTCTGCGATGGATTTGTGGCCAGTAGAACAGATCTGCGGTCGCGAAGCTGACCACATAATGGACTTTTTTTGTAATATGTTTCCCACCTAATCCTCGATGCACTGTAAGTTCAAAAATCCTAACCGCAACGAGCTTACTACAATCCTCCAAGCTTAGAGGTGTACTTGTATGAGGCCTTACAATAACTTATGTTTGGCACTGTTATCAGTGAGTGTGTGAATGTTTAGGAGAGAAAAATCATTCTTTGGACTAGCCTTGTTAAGATCCAGATAATCCAAACATATCCAAATCTTTCCATCCTACTTTAGCACTAGTATGGTGTTGGCCATCCACGTAGGATAGTTCGTAACACTCACAACATTGCTTCAATTTGCTTAGTGACTTCTTTCGTGATTCTCAGGCTTAAATCCGACTTGAACCTTTTTGGCTTCTGCTAGACTTGTGGGTGAGCGGGGTCGGTTGTTAATCGATGTTAGACAATGTCAGTACTTAAATCGGGCATGTCGTCATATGACCAAGCAATTATATCGACGTACTATTTGAGTAATTCTTCCAATTCTCATTTTCGTCTAGCTTCCAAGTGTATGATGACTCGGGTATCCTTCACTGTCTCTTCATCCCCTAAGTTGCCCACTTTTGTTTCCTCTAAATTTCGCTTCTTTTGACTTTCGAGCTGCTCGATCTCTTGTGCCAGGTTTTTGGGCATCATACTTTCGTCGTACTCCTCATAATGTTTCTCATCATTCATACTTTGTTTAATGGTTTCATTACAAATCTTGTCATTTCATTTAAAGGAACGTCCATGCGCCCTGAAGAGAGGCATATAACAAAAAAGCACAGGCATGATTCAAGCCTAAATTGATCATGTTATTTTCAAAAAGAAACACCTACAATTCCCAATTACCAAGGCTCTTGGTGAAGTAGGGATGCAGATGGCTCAATACTGCAAGATCTCTCCTATTTCAGTATCTTGAATAAATGATGTCTTGATATTAGTTTACCACAACATTCCTCGATCATTGCTATAAATTGATTCTCCATTACATCCACAACATCCTCTTCTGTTGCAGAAACTCTGACCCAGGCTTAGGGACTGTTCTGATACAAATGTTTTCTTTCCAGCTTTTCCAAAATGGACTCCTTCAAATATAGGCTCATACCCTAAACCAACAGTGCTCATTTGTTGTTTCGATTAGATTGGCTCAATATACCATTAGGCTTGGCACCAAGCCGAGATCCCAGATAGTAACCATACATCAGCATTTCTCTCATGGCCATCTCTGACCTTGTGGTGCTTTTAACTTACTAGACTCCTCATTTCCACCCACCGATTGTACGACTTCTATTACATGAAAAGTGACTCCATCTAATTCTTCTATGAAATGGGATGAATGCTTGAAATAGCTGGGGTTATTCTACCCTCCATGAACAACAATTTCTTGGAAATCCCATTCGAATTTCATGTACTGATGTAAGGTGGAAGGAACCACTCCTTCAATATGGATCCATTGCCTTCCTAACAATAGGTTGCAAGAGGACAATACGTCCATGACTTGGAATAAGACTGGAAATTCGACGGGTCCACTTTGCAATGCCAGGTATATGTCTCCAGTAACATTCTTCTGCAAATCGTCAAAAGCTCTTATCCTCTGATTGTTTTCCTGGATTTTGTCACGCCCCAAGACCAAGGAGCGCGACCGGCGCTCAACCGAGTGAACCCGACCGAGCAAGCCTGTTAGATTTCCTTCTACCCAAACTCTTCCACAATGAAGATAATACATATTTTCATTAATTATACAAAACCGTGATCATATCTACAATACCAATCAATTACCAATAGTTTTCATCATTTTTAAAGTCTCAAATGGGATAAGTAATACAACCACAACATAACATAGTTTGTCTTTTCCAGCACCAATACACAACCCACACTATGTCTACGGAGCCTCTATAGATAAAGAAGAGTACAATGATAATGCCGGCAATAAGGCCCTGGCTATACCTCAAACCGAATACACAAAGAACAAAAGATACATGACCCCCAGATGAAGTGGGGCTCACCAAGTCAGCTGGGAAGAAGGTGTATTGCTATCACTGATCAATACCTCCTGCCGTGGAACCACCTGCATCCATTTAAAGATGTAGCGCCCCCGGCAAAAGGGACGTTAGTACCGTCGAATAGTACTAGTATGAAAACCAAACACCAATTTAAGAATTTATAAATACAATATAAATATGATGAATCAGGGCGGCAATAGAATAATATAGATAACCATTTAAACCGGAGCAAGCTTATTAAGAGCTATCAATAACATTTATAGGATTTAAGATGAGATCCTCTGTAACCATCTTCACACAAAGCGGCCCCGTAGCCTCACCCGATGTATGCATGTGGAGATGTAAGCACAATAGCACAACTCTACTCAAGAGGCCCTGCCGCCTCACCCCAATGTATACGGGTGGAGGTATAACCACAGTACCGAGAACCTACACAAAGCGGCTATGCCGCCTCACCCCAATATATGTGGGTGGAAATGCATCAACGATACCAATACCAACACAAAGCGGTCGTACCACCTCAGCTCAATGTATGTGGGTGGAGGTGCAGTCCCATAATACCATAATCCCTACACAAAGTGGTCATGCCTCCTCACCCCAATATATGCAGGTGGAGGTATATCAAAATCACAATCTCTACACAACTTGGCATAATAACTTTCACATAAATCATGACATGAAATTATAATATGTGGATACACAATCCATAGTTTGGAACACATCCTCAATTTATAATGCAATATGATAATAGCATTTGAAACACAAATTGAACATATATCTTTATCACAAAACTTATCGGAATACTCGATTTGTAATCAACATCTTGGAACTTACAAGGATAATGCGAATATCAATTCTTAAAGAAGGGTTTAGCCAACATACCTAAATGGAGCTTCCTTAAACTCTAAAATGTTTCGGAATTCTTAGAAACTTCAATCTATTTTAGAAATATAACAAATTGAACCAAAATTAGGAAGATGATCATAGTTCTAGCTCATTTGAGCATTTATAAAACACTAGGTGTGCATAAGGTTTCAAGGTCCTTTTATGGAGGATTCCATCATCCCACAACCCAATTTTTACCATGCTTAGTTAAAAAATTTCCTACACCCCTTGATATCACATGCATGTAAAATAAACAACTTTCATGCCCAAATATTATCTTGCTAATTACCCATTTTCAGATAATTTTAAAATTAGGATTTAGGGTGTAGAATCTTACCTCTAGGATGAAGACCTAGTGAGTTTCCCAGTTAAATCTACTGACACAGCAGAACAATATGCTCAGTTGTATATCAAGGAAATAGTCAGCCTACATGGTACTCCGGTTTCTATCATTTCCAATCGAGGGGCTTAGTTCACGGCAAAGTTTTGGAAGAAAGTTCAGTAAGGTTTGGGTATTCAGGTGAATCTTAGTACAACCTTCCATCCACAGACCAACGGGCAAGTAGAGCAGACTATTCAAACGCTTGAGGACATGTTGCGTGCTTGTGTTCTCGACTTCAAGGGTAGCTGGGATGATCATTTTCCACTCATATAGTTTGCTTATAACAATAGCTTTCATGCAAGTATTCAAATGGCACCATTTGAGGCATTATATGGTAGGAGATGTAGATCTCCCATTTGGTAGTTCGAGATTGGGGAAGCAGAGTAGATAGGGCCAGACCTCGCGCATCAGGCTATGGAAAAAGTTAAGATCATTAAGGAGCGGTTGAAGACTGCACAAAGTCATCAGAAGTCCTATTCGGATGTTCGTCATAGGGATTTGGAGTTCAAAGAAGATGATTGGGTATTCTTGAAAATTCCCCCCATGAAAGGTGTAATGCGATTCAGTAAGAAAGGGAAATTGAGTTCGAGGTATGCCGAACCATACAGAATCATTCAGAGGATTGCTGAGGTGGCGTACAAGCTTGAGATACCACCTGAGATGTCATTGGTGCACCCGGTATTCCATGTGTCTATGTTGAAAAAGGTAGTTGGAGATCCGTTAGCTATTGTGCCGGTTGAGACCATTGAGGTTAATGAAGAACTATCATATGAAGAAATTCCAGTTGCCATTCTTGATAAGCAAGTCCAAAAGTTGAGGAATAAAGAAATTGCCTCTCTGTGAAGGTGTTGTGGCAAAACTTGCAAGTTGAAGAGGCTACTTGGGAGGCCAAGGAAGAAATGAAAAAGAAGTATCCTTACTTGTTTGTATAAACTATGTGACCTTCTTATAAAACTGTCGCATATGGATTATTGTATCACTTGTTCAGTTAATGTAAAGGTGCTTCTTTTTAAACATATTGTATATGAGGCCACGATTGGTGTTGTTATGAGTTATGCTATGTCATTGTTTTATGTATATGTTTTAAGGATGTATTTCTGGTACTCTCTGATAGGTGGAAAGGCCTAGTTAAAGGGGAAACTCCGGCGAAATATTTGGAAATTTAGGGAGTTAGTCAAATTTGGGGCTGATGGTGTGTGGTATGAAAACTGAGTTGCATAAGATGCTAATAGTGAACCTTGACCCTCATTCGAGGAAGAATGATCTTAAGTTGGGGAGGATGTAAGGCCCGTGAAATTTTTCCTAAAAATTGGGGTTCCGTGATGCCGAGGTAGGCTTAGAGGCTAATAATAGTAGAAATTCTTCGCTCGCCGCGGCTCAGACTTTTTGGGTTGAACAATGCACTGGAAAGTGAATGAAAATATTTTGCAGTGTTGGGCATTTCTGCGGCCCATTATGCGGCCGCATAATCACTCTGCGGGCCGCATAATTCCGTAGAGTGAAGCAGCTGTTTGGGCATTTTTGATGTCCATTTCGCAGCCAGTTATGCGATCGTAAAACCATTTCGTGGGCCGCACTTTTGTCGCACAATCAGCGTTGGAGTTTTTGCGGAGGGAGGTTCTGTGGTGCATTATGCGACCGCAGAACAGGTTTGTGGGCCGCATAGTGACCGCAGACTCAGGTAGTTTTTTCCAGTTTTTAGCACCAAATTGTGCGGCCGATATGCGGACCGCATATCCATTCTGCGGTCGCATATGCAACCACAGATCCTGTCCCGGTGCTTCATTTTTGGGATTTTTAAACCCGATCCTATTTCGTTAAAACATATGCCATAGTCCATTTTTAGCATATTTCTGATATTTTTAGAATGATAAAGAGTTCTTAAAGTGGGGAAGTAACCTTCAACCTAATGTCCAACAATTCTTGCTCAATCTTTGAAGATTATCAAAGCAGAGTAAAGTAGCTGTTTGGGCCATTTTTATGTCCATTTCGCGGCCAGTTATGCAATCGCACAACCATTTCACGGGCCACACTTTTGTCGCACAATCAGCCTTGGAGTTTTTACGGAGGAGGTTTTGCGGTGCATTATGCGACCGCAGAACAGGTCTGTGGGCCGCATAGTGACCGCAGACTCAGGCAGTTTTTTTCAGTTTTTAGCACCAAATTGTGCGGTCGATATGCGGACCTCATATCCATTCTGCAGTCGCATATGCAACCGCAGATCCTGTCCCGGTGCTTCATTTTTGGGATTTTTAAACCCGACCCTATTTCGTTAAAACATATGCCATAGTCCATTTTTGAGCATATTTTTGATATTTTTAGAGTGAGAAATAGTTCTTAAAGTGGGGAAGTAACCTTCAACCTAATGTCCAACAATTCCTGCTCAATCCTTGAAGATTATCAAGAAAGTCCCCATCTTAAAGGTAAGACTCTATGCCCTAGCTCTTAATTTCGAAAATCTACTAAAAAGGGGATAATTAGAAAGACAATTATTGGGTGTGGGGGTTGTTATCTTGCATGCATGTATTATCAAAGAATGTGGGAAGGTTATGCACTTTGGGTCCTGCTTCATGGACCTACCAGTATACTATGGGTGTGGTGTGAGCGGTCACATTCAAAGAGATTGCCGCTTGTCCCGCCGAATTATAGGCAGGGGTGCGGCACAACCAGCTAATTCTGCAGCTACTACATCTACAACACCTCCAGCTCGAGGCACCCCAGCAGGTGCAGCTAGGGGTGATGCACAGAATTCGGAAGGACCCAGGAGATTTTATGTTATGCTAAGACGTCGGGAATCGGAGGCTTCTCTAGATGTTGTCACAGGTATATTGTTTGTCCAATCCAAAGATGTATATGCTCTTATTGATCCCGGTTCCACTTTGTCATATGTCATTCCTTATGTTGCTATGGAATTTGGGATAGAACCAGAACAACTTCATTAGCCATTCTCTGTATCTACTCTGGTTGGTGAGTCTATTTTGGTCGTGCGAGTTTATAGGGATTGTGTTGTCATGTTGCGCGGTGGGGATATCATGGTCGATCTTATTGAATTGAGAATGGTCGATTTTGATGTGATAATGGGGATTGATTAGCTTTATTCATGTTTTGCCAAGCTCGATTGCCGAACCAGAACTGTTAGGTTCGAATTTCCAAATGAGCTAGTTATTGAGTGGAAGGGTGATGATGTAGTGCCGAAGGGTAGGTTTATTTCTTATCTTAAGGCCACGAAAATGATCAACAAGGGGTGTATTTACCATTTGGTTCGAGTTATGGACACCTATGCTGAGGCAACTATGCTTGAGTCTGTGCCTGTTGTGAATGAATTTTCGGGAGTCTTTCCGAATAAACTCCCTGGGATCCCACCAGACAGGGAGATTGGTTTTGGGATTGATGTGATGCCAGACACGCATCCTATTTATATTTCACCCTATAGAATGGCACCGGCAGAATTGAAGGAGCTAAAGGAATAATTTAGAGATTTGTTAGAAAAAGGTTTTGTCCGGCCAAGTGTATCGCCTTGGGGCGCACCGGTCTTTTTTGTAAGAAAGAAAGATGGGTTACTGAGAATGTGTATTGACTATCGGCAGCTTAATAAGGTCACAATCAAGAATAAGTACCCACTGCCAAGGATAGATGACTTGTTTGATCAATTGCAAGGTGTCAGGTACTTCTCCAAGATTGATTTAAGATCCAGGTATCACCAATTGAAGATCAGGGAGCGGGGTATTCCGAAAATAGCTTTTAGGACCTGGTATGGGCATTTTGAGTTTCTAGTGATGTCTTTTGGGCTAACAAATGCCCCAGCAGCCTCCATGGATCTTATGAATCGCGTTTTTAGGTCGTTCCTTGATTCTTTTGTGATAGTGTTCATTGACGATATTCTTGTATATTCACGAAGTCGAGAAGACCATGACGATCATCTCAGGGTAGTTCTACAAACCCTATATCAGCACAAGTTATATGAAAAGTTTTCAAAGTGTGAATTTTGTCTTGAATCGGTCACATTCTTGGGTCATGTTGTCTGTAGTGAGGGGATTAAGGTTGATCCTCAAAACATTGCAGCTGTGAAGAATTGGCTGAGGCCTACAACTCCAACAGAGATTCGCAGTTTCTTAGGCTTAGCTGGATATTACAGAAAATTTGTGGAGGGGTTTTCTACTCTTGCCTCTCCATTGACTAAATTGACGCATAAGGCAATTAAGTTCTAATGTACAGATGCTTGTGAAAAGAGTTTCCAGGAGTTGAAAGCAAGATTGACTACGGCACCGGTGTTGACTCTACCAAAGGGTATAGATGGATTTGTGGTATATTGTGATGCTTCAAGAATCGGGCTTGGGTGTGTATTAATGCAACATGGGAAGGTAATAGCTTATGCTTCTAGGCAACTAAAGAATCATGAAAAGAACTATCCAACACATGATTTAGAACTTGCGGCGGTGGTATTTGCATTGAAAATTTGGCGTCATTATTTATTTGGGGTCCATGTTGATATATTCACGGACCATAAGAGCCTTCAATATATTTTCAAGTAGAAGGAATTGAATCTGAGGCAGAGAAGATGGCTTGAGTTACTCAAGGACTACGACATTAATAATCTATATCATCCGGGAAAGGCCAATATTGTGGCAGATGCTCTTAGCCGAAAATCTATGGGTAGTTTTGTTACACCCCATGTTTTTGTACGTGAAAGTACGCCATAAATAAATTGATGAAAGCTCGGAAATGAGATGTTACATTCCGCATTTTCGTACGTTAAAGTTTCGTCGTAGGCTAATCGACGTAAGTTCAGGAAGTAAATTATTTTGAGATTATAAGTATTATGCTATTTCAAACAAGGGATAAGTAAATTCGTGAAGGTGAGAGGGTAAGCAAATCGAAGAAAATGAGTTTTGTTGAAATTTGACAATTTGGGATAATATACGGTCCGAGCTATAATATCCGGTATTTATGGACTAGTACCATACAAGGTACCACATGACCATGATAGTAAGGTGTATAAGGTGTGTTAAAAGTAAGTAGTATTTTAAGTAATTTGAGATAATTCTTAAATATGTGGGTAATTAGTTAATTATAAGTTAGTGGGAGATTAATAAATTTACAATTAATTAGAATTGGATAAGCTTGATGGATCTTACCACCAATGTGGCAGCCCATGAAGTGGTTAACAAAGCCACTAAGTGACTCATATAAGGTGTAGCAAGGTGTCACATTATTAGAGTACATAGCAAGGTTAACATTTTCTTTAGCCTTCTGAACGTGAATTGCACAAATATATTCACTTTAGCATTGCAAGCTAATGTTTGCTTACCCCTCCCCCCCTTAAGATTAGAAGAGACAGTATCACGTTTCAGAGAAATTGAATACATGATTTACACTGGTCGGAGCTGTAACATGAGATTTTGCGATTCTAAGGAAGTACGGTGCAATCTTTCTCAAGAATATCATATGGATTTTCCCCTATTTCGATCTGTCGTTACATGTTGTCGCTATTGACATGTGTTGGAAGGATTGTCAAGAAAATCGGCTCAGGTATGTTAAGGCTTAATCTTCCAAAATTTGAGCAAGAATTGAAGAACAATTATTGAAGAACACCTTCTCACTCTGGGGCACTCTCTCTCACTCTAAAATGTCAGATTTTAGCTCAAAATGTCCCAAAGCATGTATTTAACGAAGTAGGGTCGGGTTTTAAAAACCCAAAAATGGAGCTCCGGAACAAGGTCTGCGATAGCATAATCGATATGCGGACTGCATATCGGTCGCATAATTACTGTCCAGAACCGGCAAAAATTTGTCTGTGTCTGCGGTCGCTATGCGGCCCGCATACCTGTTCTGCGGTCGCATAATGAATCGCAGAACAGTTATGCAGTCGCATAGTCGATCGTAGAATTGCATCCAAACTGACCCTCTCCTGCCTCACTTCTGCGACCACTATGCGGCCCGCAGAGTGATTCTGCGGTCGCATAATGGACCACAAAAACACATTTCGCTGCCAAAATATTTCCTTTACTTTCCAGTGCATTGTTCAACCCAAAAATTCCGAGCCACGTAAGCCTAGTTCGGCACCATAAAACATTATTTTTTTCCTTTGAAAATTTGTACGGGGCCTTACATTCTCCCCCACTTATGATTATTCGTCCTCGAATGAGGGTCAAAATCTGTTATTAGCATCTTATGCAACTCAGTTTTCATACCACACACCAGCAACCCCAAATTTGACTAATTTCCTAAATTTCCAAAAAATTCGCTAGAGTTTCCCTTGTAACTAGGCTTATCCACCTGTCAGAGAGCCCCAGAAACACATCCTTAAAACATATCCATAATCCAACAACGTAACATAACAAAAAACAACACCAACTGTGGCCTCACAAATAATTATATTACCAGAACAGAATAACCTTAACATCAAATGTACAAATCATACATAATTCATAAAAAGTATCTCTTAGTATTTTTCATAAGGCAAAACTCATAAATACATGGTTATTCAAACAAATAAGGATACGTTTTTCTTCATTTCTTCCCCGGCCTCCCAAGTAGCCTCTTCAACCTATTGGTTTCGCCATAGCACTTTCACAGATGCAATTTTTTTATTTCTCAACTTTCGGACTTTCCGATCAATAATAGAAACTGGAATCTCTTCATAAGTCAATTCTTCATTAACCTCAATAGTCTCAATCGGAACAATGACTGTCGGGTCTCCAACTACTTTCTTTAACACAGACACATGAAACACCGGGTGCACTAATGACATTTCAGGTGGTAGCTCAAGATTGTACGCCACCTCACCATACTCTGAATGATTTTGTATGGTCCGACATACCTCGGACTCAATTTCCCTTTCTTACCAAATCGCATTACACCCTTTATGGGGAAAACTTTCAAGAATACCCAATCATCTTATTTGAACTTCTAATCCCTACGACGAACATCTGAATAGGATTTCTGACGACTCTGAGAAGTCTTCAACCTCTCCTTAATGATTTTAACTTTTTCCATGGCCTAATGCACGAGGTCTGGCCCTATCATCTCTGCTTCACTAATTTCGAACCACCAAATGGGAGATCTACATCTCCTACCATATAAAGCCTCGAACAATGCCATCTAAATGCTAGCATGATACCTATTGTTTTATGCAAATTCTATGAGTGGTAAATGATCACCCCAACTACCTTTGAAGTCTAGAACACAAGCACGCAACATATCCTCAAGCATATGAATAGTCCGCTCTGCCTGCCGGTCAGTCTGCGAGTGAAAGGTTGTACTAAGATTCACCCGAGTACCCAAACCTTGATGAAATTTCCTCCAAAAATTAGTAGTGAATTATGCTCCCCGATCAGAGATGATGTAAACTGGGGTGCCATACAACCTGACTATTTCTTTGATATACAACTGAGCATATTGTTCCGCTGTATCGGTAGCCTTAACCGGCAAGAAGTGTGCTGATTTCGTGAGTCGATCCACAATCACCCAAATTGTGTCAAACTTGCGTGGAGTGCATGGTAATCCAACCACAAAATCCATATTAATCATTTCCCACTTCCACATTGGAATTTCTATGTTCTGTGCCAATCCATCAGGCCTTTGGTATTCGGCCTTCACTTACTGACAATTTGGACACTTTGCCACAAACTCCGCTACATTCCTCTTCATATCATTCTACCAGTAGACTTCCTTAAGATCATGATAGATTTTCGTAGAACCCGGGTGCACGGAATACATAGAAGTGTGAGCTTCAGTCATAATTCTTTCTCGGAGACCATCCATATTTTGAACACATAGACGCCCCTGGTACCTTAGTGTACCATCGTCCATGCCAAGAGAAAAGGCCATGGTCTTATGTTTATGAATCCCCTCTTTCAACTGCATCAACAATGGATCGTTGTATTGCATCTCTTTGACTTTCACAACAAGCGATGATTCAGTCCTATTTTGCACAATTACCCCTCCTTCACTAGAGTCCGCAAGACGAACTCCCAAACTAGCCAATCGACGAACTTCCTTGGCCAATGGCCTTTGATATGCCTCCAAGTGAGCCAAACTTGTCACGCCCCGAACCTAGGGGGTGGGACCGGCACCCGGTGCCTCACCTATCCTTGCATACCAACTTGCAACTAAGGGACTCTAAACATATAATGTCATACTTTGGACATGAGCCACATTGCAAGACAATTGCGAATGCTGACTAAACATCAATATAATGCTGGGCCGATAAGGCCGTCATAACTACTACAGCTGGCAAACTAACAAAATATACATAAAAGGCCTACAAGCCCAAAATACTGCACTAACTGACAGGATATGTCTACAAGCCTCTACTGATGGATATACTATGATCGGAACAGGGCCCCGACCTACTCATATCATATATACATATATACATAAGATGTACATAAATCTCTAGACTCGGCAACTCCGAAGGGCATGGAGCTTACCGATCAAGCTGAACTCGGGCAACACCTAATGAGGAGGTCTACCCATGTGTCTGTCTGAACCTGCACGCATGAAATGCAGCGCCCCCAGAAAAGGGACGTCAATACGAAATAATATACCGAGTATGTAAGGCAATATACTAAAAGCTGAAACTGAACTGATAATATAATAACTGAAAGTAACTGGGAGTCAAAGATAATCCGAAGATATGCTCATCTGCTGATACCGACTCAACTCTCTCAATATAGAAAGTAAAATAGTTGTCCGGCCTTATAAGGCTTGGTATATATAACTGCTCTGCCGTAGTAGGCTCGCTCATAGGCGCTGGCCATACCAGGCTCTATATCTCGGCCATCTGGGCTCGCTCATAGGCGTTCGGCCACAGTAGCCTCGGTATATAACTTACCATCTGATCAGAGGTTTCCCAATAGGGGCCTGCCCATCGATTATAGCTCGATGGTAATGAAAATACTGTAATACTGTATATATAGGCTCTTTGCTCTCTTGACTGGAAGAAGATAATACTCAATTAAATATGAAGTCCCGATAAGGAGAATACTGTAATTTATGAGACTAGGATAATGTATATAAATTCGGGAGTATGAACTTATATTTTTGCCTCGTTATCAGACACATGTAATTACGAGATCATGCCAAAATGAAGGAAGGGCTTTGAGCATCAGCTCATTTTCAGGGCATAAATGAAAGAACTTTTTATCTTATTTGCATTACTTTCTTCTTTTCTTAGCTTTAGCTTAGCCATAGTTATATTCCTCTTCCTCTAAAATTCCATATTCGTAACAATGGTATCAGAGCCACCCACCACCTTCCGTGCCCACCGTACCATGGATGGTGATGCCGGTATTGCAGTGTTCGTCCGGGGCTAGAAAAGTCTAGCGTACAGCCTTCGGGACGACGGATGCGGAGCGTGGCGGTTTGTAATGGTCTGTTGAAAGGTATGGGACTTGAGTCGCACATCGGTATTGTAATGTACTGATGTGGGGTTTATATAGCTTTGGGCTCTCCCACCTTAATAGCTAGCTTTTGGGGTGTGGTTCTCCTTGGGTTATATCACTCACGGCTTCTGATCATCGTTCCATGAGTCCTTATCAAAAACACTTTAAATTACTTATTTAAATCCACATATATGATTAGAAGAAATCTTCTACCTTGGTTGATGTTCACCTAATAATTCATCACTTAAACTTTGTTAAAAGGAAAACCTTCATTTAAGAATCCAAGATGCATTGAGGATAAGATTCATATTCTTGAGGAAAAGTTTTACTAGTTAAGTGCTTGGATGACTTAACTTGACCTTAGAGAGTGAGAGGAGGAGAGAGGATAGAGAGATTCAGTTCCCAAAAGGTCTTCAATGAAAATGAGCAAGAAATACCGAAGTTTTAGATTATAAAAGATACGGTTTGACCGACTTAACATTGGGTGCCACATGTCCCGCGGCATTTGGGCACTACGCACGTCTGCAAGAAAACATTCATAATGTTTTACTCTGATGTTGAATCGATGAACAGTTTGAGGTGTTGGAAACTAGACTCAAAGACCTTTAATTGGATATGTAGATCATCCCTAATATCTAAATACACAAGTCTTAACATACACCGGAAGTTGGACCTTGTTCTAATGCATTCTGAAAAACTTAACTACGAGCGACTTTCACTTCGACTCTTGACGTCGACCTTTTCTAATAACGAAATTTTCATGAATTCACTTACATAAATTCAAAATTCTTTAGGGCTCAAATCTCATGACATTCATTCTATGATTCACATTGTACCCCGGATATAAGGGATATTATAATATATCAGTGAATTATGTTGCTCATGAGCAGTGACATGTGTTGCGGATATATGCTGCACATTTGGGTTAGTAAATGTAGTAGTATTTTGAGCAAGGGTGTAGAGAAGTTTAGTTGTAGTTGAGTGAATTTGAGGAGTTGGGGAATAGTCTTGGACGTATGGTGTGTGTATAGGCAGGTTGGATGGATTAGCACGGGTAACTAGTAGTATAACACGAGGAGCGGTAGGAGGTATTGTGCTTGCAGATGGTTGTGTAGATGATGGAAAATGATTAGGGATGGATGAATCTAAGGATGGAAAACGAGGTGGGTTTGGCATTATTATGACGCCCAACTTTGTTGAGTCCCGGACATTAAGTATTTCATTGATAAAGGGGACAAGCCCTAATTGATACAAAGGTTGATGCGAAAGTTGGCCCAAAAGGGCCTCTGATAAAGTTACAATGATTTCTGAACGGAAAACAAACTTCTAAAGTACACAGTACGGCCTGAAGGCTTACAAAGATAATCTGGAAGTAGTACAATGAATGAGCTATGAATTTTCCCTTAAGAAATTTAAAATACAAGTAAGGGAAACAAATGATGTTGGTTGTATTGCCTCCTTCCGAACCATCTCCATGGTCTTCCACTTCTGGATCTTCTTCTAGGTCTTCTTCAAACTCTTCCTCCGGTTCTTATTATTGGTGCTGGAACTCCTTTTCTAGGTCTTCTTTCGGATCCTCCTAGGGTTCTTCTTCCATGTAGTCTACCATATCTTCATTTTCGGAAGGTAGCAACAAATAATACACAGATCCTGGAATGACTTGAAGATACATAGAAGGGATGAAAATGTGGTGTGGCAAGATTTTATGATAAACCAGTAATGTTGTTCTCGAATCAACCAGATGTGGGAGTCCTTCTTGACTCGGCCGAGTTGTGAGGTCCTCTTCCAATATACAATCATAATACTCTGGGGTGCACCACGCATTTTGTTTCATGTTAACTGTGAACAAGCCAAACCATTCTTTTATAGTCTCCTAACACGGGGAATTGGTATTCATTTGTTGCAATCATCCTCGAACAAAACCATGCGGGACCACAGGGGGGCATCTTGAGTGATGTCGAACTGCCTCAGGACTCGTAGTGGTGTATACGGCTGGACTCCCTCAACCTAATTAATTCAATAAAGTAAATTTGAAGACTCCTGACTATTGCTCTTCCATACATCCATGAGAGCCTAACTGTATCGAATCTCCAATGAGATGAGTCAAGAACTGGAGCCATTCTTCTTGTCCACTCGGCGCTTCCCAGTGTTGCATCCTTGCTTCGTGACTTCAAATTATGTTGCTTGTCCCATGAAGTATTCTATCATGGGTTCCCTCTGGAAAAAAGTGTTCTATTATCCGTACTTATAGTAGCAAGTTACAACCCTTAAGGAAGTCATATCCTCGGGAAAAAGCAGACCAAAATCAAAATATTTCTTCCAAAACCATTGGAACAAGTGTAAGTCTAAGTTTCCTTTGAACATGGCCAAGACTATTGGAAGTAAGTTGATGTTGATACACCTTCGTCATTGTGGGAAGACCAGAGCACCCAAGAGGGAGAGAGAAAAGACCATTGGGTGCATGCAATTCAAGATTTCTTTTTGGTGCCAACGAACTCTTCTCGATGTTTGTCGCAACTCTCCAATTGCCCAAATCTCTCGAACAATCGGTCCAAACTTATACATCCGTCCTCGACACTCCTCAAAGGTTGGCTTCTTCTTAAGCCTAAAGCATGTAAACATTAGTTTCATGTCATAATGCATGGCAGTATTTACCTATTCCCATAAAATGGAAATTCTGTAAAGTTTCTCACATCCTCTAACATAGGTGTGATTTCAAAATTAACATATTTGAAAGTCACCTTAATCGGGTCCCAACATTCAATCAACAACCTTGTCAATACCATGTTGGCTCGGAATTTAATAGTGCAGTCAAAGCCCCATATGCCTTTTAATCTCATCCTCATGTACCTCCCCCCTCCCCCCAACGTTTGTCCACCACTATTTCAGCTTGTGGGGAGCTTTTGTGACCATGTTGATATCCGGGAGGTTGCGATTGATTTCCATCTAAGAAAGGAAAAAAGATCAATGTATATTCCATTGTTCTGAATCCATTATAGTTTCTTTAAACTTAGATTAAATTATTATTTTGACATAAGAGTATGTCACTGGATGCGGAACCTGCTGACAAAAGGGAGCCTGATGTACTTTCAAGGTTTTGCACCTCTCAACCACAAAATAGAAAGAAAAACAAAATCACCCCGCTAAAGGTTTTTACAAAACTAGCAAAAACATTCTTCAAACTCACGTGTGTCATGACCCAAATCCCACCATAGGGGTCGTGATGTTATCTAGTCTCTAAACTAGGTAAGTCGATCACTTACAATATTGAAATCAGCAAAACATGATATAACAAAGTAGAATTTAATATGAAAGCAGAAATAGAGTTAACAACAACCAAAATGGCAATACTCAAACATCTCCCAAGAACTAGATTGTACAGAGTTATCAGCTCTAACTGAACACATAAGGATATGTCAAAATACAATACTATTCGGATATAAAAATAATAGTATTAATATGAGAGATGAGATTCCAAGGGATTGCAATACCATGCAGCTCTACCTTGAATCCTCACGAATAATGCTAGCTTTCACTCTCAAGATCCGCTGCCACCAACACCTAGATTTGCACAAAAATATATAGAAATGTAGTATGAGTACACTACATTCGGTACCAGTAAGTATCAAGACTACATCGATAAAGTAGTAACGAGTTTCAAGTCACATGATACTCAATAGTCAAATTAACCTATGTAATGTATCGATAACTGGCAATATAAGATGTAATGGAAATATTGTACCAAACAACTCTTTAAAACATATGATAACAACTCAATGTAGAAGAATCCACCTTGGTTAACAAATCATCAAATAAAAATGGGCATGTAAAAGTATGTCAAATTTAACTGGCAACTAATTTAAAATACAAGACGGAGTTTTAAGAAAACATGCATATGATCAGAATATCAACCCCTTTTCAACACATAAATAATATCAAGAAAGACACCCTCAAATCATCTCATAATGTTACACCCCATATTTTCGTACGTGAGAGTACGTCATAAGTCAATTGATATAAGCTTAAAAATGAGATTATATTTGAAAGTACATAAAGTAAGTTAATCATGTTACCTTGGAGGTTACAAATCTTTAAGATCATGTATAACAAGTACCAAGAGGGTTGTAAGGTTTAGAAGCTAAACGAATTGAAGAAAATAAGTTTTGTAGAAAGTCGACAAGTTAGGAATGTTATAATATGTACTTTTGGGGTGAGACTAGGGTGGTTAACATAATAAGGAGGTTATATTATGAGTTATTTTAGTCGTATGATAGTCATGTGTTATGTTTTGAAGTCAAGCGAGTTGTGGAACAAAAACTGGCAAAGGTCATCACAAGTTACATTCATAAATGTGTCGAACATTAGGTCAAATGTAGCAGAGATTTTCTCCCAATGTACATTGAATTGTGGGGTGATCCACCTGCAAAATTGAATATCTATGAGTATAGTTTCTAACTCATTAAACCGTTCACCAATATGACATTGGAGTAGAGAGATATTCGTATTTTTGCGAGACTGCGCAAGCAGCTCTGCTTGGGACCCACAAAGTCGGTGTAAAACTCCAGCTTGTATATAAGTCAATTCTAAATCGTTTTAACTCATTTTGCTCGACCAAAATAGTTCCTAAACTCTCCTATATTCTCTCCAAGGGTTCCCCCATGATCCTAGAGTGAATCCAAATATAAACCGCGCAAGTTCGACGTAAAGAATATCATGGTTACCTTTAAATCCATTTCCTTCTCGTTATGATGACTTAGGAAGTTACTTGGTGTTTAAGTGAGTTAAATAAAAGAGGGTTCTTGGTATATTTGAGGTAAGTTTCATCTTCCATAACCTAATCTTAAGTTTGTACAAGTGTTGGGTTGAATTTTGTTGGAGAATTCTTGAAGAAACTAGTAACTATGAAACTTGAAGTTGAGCTATGTTGTGTGTGCTGTTTTTACATATTTTAAGATACGAAATGGAATTGTAAAAGTATGGATATCATGGTGAGGATGAGGGGAAGTGAAGATGAAGATTATTGTGCTAGAACATTTTGAATTGGATCTATAAAAGACCCTATGAAGTTATGCACATAAGTTGTTCGATAAAATGACTAAATGAACTTCCCTATAGAATATTAAGTTAATATTGATACCAATCCTTTGTATGATATAGATTACCATCCGTAATAGGTTCGAGAACTTGTGCAAAAGTTGTAACTTCGTTAATAAGGTATGTTAAGGCTATCCCTTCTATCCTTTTGGCATGATCCATATGATACAATGAAACGAGCAAACATGCAACTTTCACAAATGACTCTATTATTAGAATTACTAGGATTGCCTATGTTCTTGATTCCCCATGTGTCCTATTATTATATCGTCTGTTCATGGGTTTCAGAAAATACGTAAGTTGATAAAGTTTATTTCATGATATTAATAGAAGGCATATTGATCTTATGACATCCCTAGAGATCTTATCGACTTACTTCCTTATGCATTGCATTCATTTATACATGTATATTGACCCATGACTAGATAGCGTTATATACGCATAAATTATATGTATATGGGGAATAGGGAAAGGTTATGGTATTATATACACACCACCACCTGATCAGTTGGTATACGTTGATGATTTCGCCCATAGAGGCCGAGATGATATGATGGGATGCCCTCAGAGGCTTGATGATGTTATGTACGCATATACATATGCATGATATGACATTTATACGCACATGCATGATATTATAAATGTTTCATGATTCACAGAGCTATTCAGATTTACAGGCTGAGTCCTTTACTCGGTGTTTCTTTCATGTCTTTTATATACACCTTTTCATGCCTTACATACTTGGTACTTTATTTGTATTGACGTACCTTTTGCCTAGGGACGCTGCGTATTATACCTGCTGGTTCCGATAGACAGGTTGACAGTCCTCCTAGTAGGCTATCAGCTCAGCGGAAGGTATTGGTGCACTCCACTTGCTCCGGAGTTGCCTATTTGGTCAGTATGATTTGGACATGTATTGATTGGTATGGCGGGGCCCTGTCCTGGCCTTTGTGATGTTTATGTACTCTTAGAGCCTTGTAGGCAGATTTCATGTATATGGATACTTGTATGGCCTTGTCGGCCTATGTTTTGAGTTTACAAATAATCATGTCGTCCTTATAGGCCCGTATGTCACATGTATAAGTTTCTATATCATGTTGGGCTATCCTATGTCTAGTATTCCCTTATGTTATATTCTGGTTATCTCATGGCGGCCCTTCTGGCCCATTTACCCATGATGATGTGATAAGAAAGATACGTTACATTGGTACTTGGTTGAGTAAGGCACCGGGTGCCCATCGCGGCCCTCTGATTTGGGTCGTGACAAAAGATCATCAACAATGTCACCCTTATTTTGTCGCATGTGCACATAACAATAAAATGCCCTCCTTATTTCGCCACGTGCGCATATCACCACCCTTATTTCACCACATGGGCAACCCGAGATAAAGCCATCTTTATTTCTCCCCACAAGTACAACAGTAGACATAATCGCATGGCAAAGACCTCGTGCTGACACTCCCAAATCAATCCGCTCAATATGTCCACATGTGCTACAATTATCACAAAAAAATTATACCAAGGTTTCATCAAAGATATAAGCTCACAACTTATCAACAAAGTACACAAGGACATGACAATAATATAAAAATGTGGATGGGTATTCAATACATAAAGCATGACTATGGCTAAATCAATTGTAGCAATCGTGATCATGTAGTCACAAAGTGATTAAATCATGCTTCATATCAAGTAAATCGTCAAATTAAGGCATGTTAATATCCGAACGTCTAATCTGGTCATAAGCCCCACATAGCACCCATGTACATGCTCGTCACCTCATGTACACATCACTTTTCACATAACATAAATAAGCAATTAAGGCCAAATTCTAAGAGGTATTCCCCCACACAAAATTAGCCAATTACCTCAAATAAGCCAAATTAATACTCTAAAAAGCCCTTGCCTCTCGCGTCAGCCTCTGAACGGGTCAAATCTGGCCAAAAACAACACAATAACAGCAAACACAACTATAGAAATTGATTCCAATTAATAAAGCTCTGATCTTTATCAAATATCAAAACATCAACCAAAAAGTCAACCTAGGCTCGCTTCCTGGAATCCAACAAAAGCCATAAATCCCAATCACCCAATCGAATATGAGTCCAAATATACAAGTTTCATCTAAATCAGACCCCGAATCGGGGTTCAAATCCTTATTTTCATTTTCCAAAATCCCAAAATTTCTCACTTAAATTCACCAAGAAAAAGCCAAATCAAGGATGTAATCACAAATAATAATCAAATCCGAGTAAAAAATATTTATCCAATTCTACTGGGTGATAAACACCTCAAAAATCGCATCAATCTGAGCACCCAATCTCAAAAAAATGATAAATGAAACTAAACTCTCGCTTAAGATATATTCTGCCCAACACTTTCACATCTACGATCAAATATCCCGCTTCTGCGGGGTCGCTTTTGCGACAAAAACCTCGCATCTGCAAGTTCCACTTAAAATCCCGACCTCTCGCACTTGTGGACAATACTCTGCTTCTGCAATAGTGCAAGTGCGAGGAAAATTCTGCTTCTGCACAACTCTCCCTCAAACTAGCTTGCTCCACTTCTACACCAATAACTCAGCATCTGCGATCTTGCAGATGCTCCAAAAGTCTTCGCATATGCAAACCTCTGATGCCCCAACCACAACCTCACTTCTGCACTAACTTGTCGGCATCTGCGGGCTCGCACCTGCGCCCCATATCTCGCAGATGTGAAAATAGTATACCAGAACTGCCAACTAGTTCCAAATTTTGCACACACATTCCAGATGACATAATGAACCTATTCTAACTACCGGAACAACAATCGGACCCCGATAACCTCAAAGTGAACTCCAAGTCAAACCTACGAACTTCTAAACCTTCAAATTTTCAACTTTCGCCAATTAGAGCTAAATCAACCTTAGGAACTTCCAAATCCAAATCTAGACATACGCCTAAGTCCAAAATCACCATACGAATCTATTGGAACCATCAAAAATACCATTCTGGTGTCGTCTACACAAAAGTCAAATCTCGATCAACTCTTATAACTTAAGCTTCCAACCTTGGAACTAAGTATTCTATTTCAATCCAAAACCTTCCCGAAATTAAACCAACCATCCTCTCAAGTCACATAATAACAAATACACATATAAGAAGCGTCAAATAGGGAAACGGATCATAAATACACAAAATGATCAATCGAATCATTATATTCTCCACCTCTGAAATAAGTGTTCGTCCTTAAACGGGTCTAGAATCATACTTGGGATATCAACATGATGAGGGTATCTTCTATGCATACCATGCTCGGTCTCACAAGTCGCCTCCTCGACCGGTTGACCTCTCTATTGAACCTTCACCGATGAAATATCCTTCAACCTCAGCTTTCGAACTTGCCTGTCCAAAATGGCCACTGGCTTCTCATCATAAGTCAAATCCTTATCCAACTCACCGAGCTAAAATCCAACATATTTAACGGGTCCTCAGAGTAATTCTGAACCGTGAAAATATGGAACACTGGATGAACTCCTGATAAACTGGGTGGCAAAGCAAGTCTGTAGGCCATCACTCCAACTCTCTCCAACACCTCGAAAGGACCAATATATCGAGGGCTCAACTTTCCCTTCTTCCAAAACCTCACCACACCTTTCATGGGAGAAACTTTGAGTAGAAACTTCTCACCCACCATGAATGCCACATCACGAGCATTCCAATCACTATAGCTCTTTTGTCTGGACTGTTTTGTACGAATGCGCTCTTGAATCAATTTCAAGTTCTCCAAATCATCACGAACCAAATCAGTGCCCAACAACCTAGCCTCCCCAGGCTAAAACCAACCCAACTGGAGAACAAGATCGCATCCCATATAAGGCCTCATATGGAGCCATCTGGATACTCCACTGGTTGCTGTTATTGTAGGAGAACTCTGCTAACGGCAAAAACTGATCCCACTAGCCCCTAAAATCAATGACATAGGCTCTCAACATGTCCTCCAATATCTGAATGATACACTCAGACTGCACGTTTGTCTGGGATAAAATGTCGTACTCAGCTCAACATGTGTGCCTAACTCATGCTGCATCGCTCTAAAAAATTATGATGTAAACCGAGTGCCTCGATCCAAGATAATAGACATAGGCATACTATTCAGCGAACTATCTCTCTAAGATAAATTCGATCCAACTATTCTGAGGTTTAGGAAGTCATGACCGAAATGAAATGTACAGGCTTGGTCAGTCTGTCCACAATGACCCAAACATCATCAAATCTCACCAATGTTTATGGTAGACTAACTACAAAATCCATAGTTAACCTACTGATAGTTCAAACACTGTGCAAGATGCTCAACAATATCCTTCTTCATCCTTCTCCACTAGTGATGCTGCTTCATATCACGGTACATCTTTGTAGCACCTTGGTAAATGGAATACCATGAACTATAAGCCTCCCCAAGAATCAACTCTCAAGCCATCCACATTAGGAACATAGATCCAACCATGACGCCTCAATACCCTATCCTTACCAATAGTCACCTCCATAGCATCATTGTGTTGCACCGTGTCCTTAAGGACAGGCAAAGACGACTGAGATACAACACAAGCAAGAACCTTCTAGGCTCCGAAATATCCAACCTTACGAACCTTATTAGCACAAGCAAGAACCTTCAAATCATTTTGCTTGAATAGATGTTGAAGACTCTAGTGATCTGTATACCCCTTAAAAACACGATGTATAAGTAGTGCTTCAAAATCTTGAGCGCGTGTACAATAGCTACTAACTCCAAATCATGCACTGAGTAGTTCTTCTCATGGGGCTTCAACTGGCGCGATGCGTAGGCAATCACCCTACCGTCCTACATCAATAAACACCCAATGCCAACCCATAAAGCATCACAATAGACTGTATATGAACTCGATCCCAAAGGCAAAAACTAGAACTGAAGGTGTAGTCAAGGCAATCTTGAGTTTTTGAAATCTCTCCTCACACTTGTCAGACCACCTGAATGGGGCACCCTTCTAAGTCAACTTAGTCAATGAGGTTGCGATAGATGAAAACCCCTCCACATAGCAGCGATAATACCCATCCAACCCTAGGAAACTCCAGATCTCTATAGCAGTAGAAGGTCTAGGCCAACTCTGAACCACCTCAATCTTCTTCGGATGCACCTTAATCCCCTCATTAGACAACACGTGGCCCAAGAATGCCACCAAATCTAACCAAAATTTTTGTTTGGAGAACTTAGCCTATAGCTTATTCTCCTTTAGAGTCTGGAGCACGATCCTCAGATGCTGCTCCTAGTCTGTCCTACTATGGGAATAAACCAATATATCATCAATGAACACAATGACGAAAGAATCTGGATAAGGTTGAAACACGTTGTTCCTCAAATGCATGAAAGTTACTGGGGCATTGATCAGCCCAAAAGACATCACCAAGAATTCATAGTGCCAATAACGGGTCCTGAAGGCCATCTTAGGAATGTCCGAAGACCTAATCTTCAATTGATGGTACCCCGATCTCAAATCAATATTCGAGAATACCCTGGCACCCTAAAGTTGATCAAATAAATTATCAACACGTAGAAGTGGATACTTGTTCTTGATATTAACCTTGTTCAATTTCTTGTAGTTAATGCACATTCTCATAGAACAGTCTTTCTTCTTCACAAATAGAATTGTAGCACCCTAAGGTAAAACACTCGGCCCGATGGAACCTTTAACTAGCAATTCCTACAATTGTTACTTCAATTCCTTCAACTTTTCTGGAACCATGCGGTACGGTGGAATAGATATAGGTTGAGTGCCCGGTGCCAAATCAATACCGAAATCAATAGCCCTATCGGGTGGCATGCCCAATAGGTCTGTAGGGAATACATCTTAAAACTCCCTTACCAAGGGAACTGAATCAATCGTGGGAGTATCATGTCACGACCCAACTGGAGGGTCATGACTAGCACCCGGGCCATACTTGCCGAGCACCAACGTACATTTTCTAACCTTTCTTATTATCTTTAAGGGCCGACAAGACCAATATAAATGAAAGACATGGATCATGAACATCCAACAATGAAAGATAATGTCATGAACATACGTAACATGGGACGACAAGACTGTCAAGAAACTATATATAAGGTACGAGCTACCATGGTGCCATGAAAGACTATACAACAAAAATCAGCCGATAAGGCATTCCAAACCATACATGAGTCGACACCTGTCTATGAGCCTCTAAAAGAACATAAGTGCTACAACATTGCCGGAACAGGGCCCCGACATACCCATAATGTCTATAACAAAAATGCATACCAAGACCACGGCAAGTCTGGAGAAAGGATCTTGCCAATAACGCTGAACCGGATAGCCTACTGTGATGGGGGAGCTGCGTCTACCCGTCTATCAGGACCTGCAGCACGACATGCAGCGTCCACAAATAAAAAGGACGTCAGTACGAATAAAGTACTGAGTATGTAAGACAGAATAACATAAGTAAGAACAATAATGTAAACAGTGATAGGGAATATACAACCTGTGACATCTGGGTACCTCTGAGGGCTACTGACATGAAATACATGATACATACATATATATATACATAAACGTTTAAAACATATGCCTTTGTGGGCATCATCATCATCATATCGTACCCGGCCATAATAGGCTCGGTAAAACGTACCCGGCCATCATAGGGCTCGGTAGAATCGTACCCGGCCACGTGGAGCTCGGTAAAACCCAACTGATCAGTGGTTGCACAATAGGTGCCATACCCGGCCGACTATAGCGCGGCTCGGTAGAGTAAAATAGATACATATATATGATGCATGCTGGACTCGTTGGAATCATAATTTGAACCTTTCGGAGTGACGTAAGGTCGGTATCCTTCGTACACGTTATTAGGATTAACTCTTCATCAAGAATCTTATAAGAATCAGGAACTACCAACAACATTGATAATATAAGAATAAGAGAAGTAACATCAATATCAATCGTTTCATAAGAAGGGCAGCAATGTAAGTACTGCTAGCTTCTAAGAGTAGAGTATCTTTGGGAGCTCGTTCATTACATTATGTACAATTGGAGTCGTGCAAAAGAATGAAGGGGATAGCCTCACATACCTTGTATATACTGCCCAACCTCAAGCTATGCAAATGTCACGACTCCTTAGTCTACAATAAGAGAAATGACACTATCATTATCGTTTAAGCGTCGTAACTATTATGTATCGACCGCAACCTATTTTACGATGAAACGGACAGCACCTCCCCTATTTATATGACTTCCCACAAGTCAATACAATCAACAAACAGCCCAAACAACATCATTAATAATCATATTGAGTCTCCAAAACAGTCCACCAACTAACAACATTACTACCAAGCCTTTCGATATATATTTCACAAGTTCTAGCATCAACGACTTAGCCACAACTTGGATAATCTTAAATATATATAGAGTAAGAGGTTCATTACCTTTAAACAGAAAGAACAACTCCAATTTGACCTTAATTTTCCTCGAAATATCCCTTCAATTCTGCCACAAGAACAAGGAAGCGAAACTAGCAATTAATTCGGGTTTTTCGGCACTAGAATTACTTTAGAAGACTTGAAATCACCTAGGGTTGATATTAAAAACTTGAAGGTGTATTTACAGAACATAAAGCACTTAAAACAACCTCCCACACGAGCTGGAACAACACAAAAATCAGCAACAACAAGAAAAACAAGAAACTTACTAGCACCACGGGATTCCCGACATTTGATTTGTGTTGTTTGCCCTTTGTTTGGGTCTTGGATCATGAGAGAACCTTGAGAGAATGTTTTTAGGGTTATAAGGTCTGAATATACTGAAAAATAATGACTTAAAACGGGGTTGAGTTATCTTATATATGTCCAAATGTCTTAAACCGCCTTTGTGGGCCCCATAGAGAGCAGCTTGGCGCACTCTCGCGAAAACGCGAATATCTCTCAATTCCGAGATCGTATCGACGAACGATTTAATGCGTTGGAAACTAGACTCATAGATCTTCAATTTGATAGGTAGATCACCCCATAATTCCAAGCATATTGGGAGTAAAATGCAGTAACATTTGACCTAAAGTTTAAGTAAAATTATAAACCTAAGTTGCGACAACTTTTATCGACTTTTATTTCATAACTCGCTTGACTTCAAGACTTATGATGCGGATATTATATGATTCAAATACATTAAAACAAGACCTCTTGGGACAGTTAATCACCTCTAGTGTTATCCGAAAATACGGGTTACAACATCCTTGATTAGCTTAACTTCAAATACTTGTTAACCACTCTTATACACCCTTGTATCGTTTAAGACCAATAGGATTAACTTATTATCATCTCAAAGATAATCTCTCCTTGGATTTACGTCGACTACCTTACGGCGTGATCTATGATATGCGAATTTGGGTTGTAACATCCTCTCCCCCTTAGGAACATTCGTCCTCGAATGTAAGGGTTTATGGGGTGTCTAACTCATCGTGGATTCCGACGGAGATTTCCGGCTGAGTTTCCCTTATAAAATGGACACTAGCCAAACTTGCAAGCAGTTAAACCCAACCTATGGCCATACAAGACTATACAAAGCATTATGGATATGTACATTATCTGCATATCACCATTTTGTATTAAAAAAAGAGTATTCACAAGCTATTGCTTACCTCATAGAGCCGTTTCACCTTATAATGCGTCCTTCTTTCCCCCGGTATCCTCGTTATTTTCACTCTGGAATAGGTAAGGGTATTTAGACTTCATCTCCTCTTCTGCTTCCCATGTCATTTCTTCTATATTCTTGTTCCTCCATAATACTTTCATGGAAGCTACATCCTTTGTTCTCAGCTTGCGGACTTGTCGATCTAATATAGCCACTGGCAGTTCATCATATGATAGATCCTTTGTAACTTGTACATCTTTGATAGGGACGACCCGAGAAGGGTCTCCAATACATTTCCTCAACATAGATACATGGAATACCGGGTGGACAAATTCCAATTCAGATGGCAATTCTAACTCGTAAGCAACCTGTCCAATTCGTCGAAGAATTTTGTACGGCCCAATATACCGTGGACTCAACTTACCCTTCTTCCCAAAACGCATAACACCCTTCATCGGCGAGATCTTCAGGAAAACCCAATCACCAACCTCAAATTCCAGATCACGACGTCGGACATCGGAATAAGATTTTTGCCTGCTTTGTGCCGTCCTCAGCCGCTCTTGTATCAGTTTCACCTTCTCAATGGCTTGGTAAATCAAATCTGGCCCATATAATTCTGTCTCACCGACTTCGAACCATCCAACTGGTGATCTACATCTCCTCCCGTACAGTGCCTCATACGGGGCCATTTTAATACTGGAATGGTAGCTATTATTGTAGGCAAATTCTATAAGTGCCAGATGGTCATCCCAATTCCCCTTAAAATCTAGAACACATGCTCGTAGCATATCTTCCAGCGTCTGGATGGTACGTTCAGCCTGTCCGTCAGTCTGCGGATGGAATGCAGTGCTGAGATTTACTTGTGTGCCTAAACCCTTCTGAAAAGACCTCCAAAAGTTAGCCGTAAATTGAGCTCCTCGGTCTGATATAATAGATACCGGCACACCATGAAGCCTAACAATCTCCTTGATATACAACTTCGCATAATCTTCAGCCGTGTAAGTTGTCTTAACTAGTAGAAAATGGGCAGATTTTGTAAGTCGATCAACTATCACCCAAATGGAGTCAAACTTATGATAAGAGCGAGGTAATCCAATAATGAAGTCCATATTAATCACCTCCCATTTCCAGGTCGGAATCTCTATATTCTGAATCAATCCACTGGGTTTCTGATGCTCGATCTTTACTTGTTGACAATTAGGACACTGGGCTACAAATTCTGCAATAGACTTCTTCATGTTGTCCCACCAATACTGCTCCTTAACGTCATGATACATCTTTGTCGAGCCAGGATGGATAGAATATCGGGACTGATGAATCTCAATCATAATCTTCTCTCGCAACCCTGCCACACTAGGCACACATAATCGGCCCTGGTATCTCAGTGTCCCATCTCCTCCGATCTTGAAAGCTGTAATCTTACACTGCTGAATTCCCTCTCTCAATCTTACTAAGGTAGGATCTTCATATTGCCGTGCTTTTACCTCGGCTACCAAAGATGATTCTGCTGTATTCTGTACAGTAACACCTCCGTCATCAGAGTCCAACAATCTGATTCTCATATTGGCCAGCTGGTGAAGCTCTTTGGTCAACCCTTGTCTACCTGCCTCAATATGTATTAAGCTTCCCATTGACTTACGGCTGAGAGCGTCTGCCACAACATTGGCTTTACCAGGATGGTACAATATCTCGACGTCATAGTCTTTCAGTAATTCAAGCCACCTACGCTGCCTCAAATTCAACTCCTTCTGCTTGAAGATGTATTGTAAACTTTTGTGATCTGTGTAGATGTCAATATGGACGCCGTATAAGTAGTGCCGCCATATCTTCAAAGCATATATTACTGCAGCCAATTCCAAATCATGAGTCGGGTAATTCTTTTCATGCTTCTTCAATTGTCGTGATGCATAAGCAATCACCTTCCCACGTTGCATCAATACGCACCCCAAACCTATACCTGAGGCATCACAATATACCACATAACCTTCTGTTCCTTCTGGGAGAGTGAGCACTGGCGCAGATGTCAATCGATTCTTTAGCTCCTGAAAACTATGTTCACAAGAATCAGACCACTGGAACTTGGTAGCTTTCTGTGTTAACTTAGTCAATGGTGCTGATATAGAGGAAAACCCTTCTACAAACCGCCTATAATATCCTGCTAGCCCCAGGAAGCTGCGGACTTCTGACGGTGTTGTAGGTCTCGGCCAATTCTTCACTGCATCGATCTTCTGAGTGTCGACACTAATACCCTCATCAGATATCACATGGCCAAGGAATGCTACTTAGTTCAGCAAGAATTCACATTTAGAGAACTTAGCATATAACTTATGATCCTGAAGGGTCTGGGCATAAGCCTGAATACGGGAAATATCCATGCCCTCTACCAAGGAGGCTGTTGTGCACTCATTTATCAGATGTGGTCCCAACCCGTTCACGAACAGGTGCACCCTATCACTCATCTCGGCCACCATATGGGGAGTATACCTTGCTAAAGAATCAAACTGTATACTATACTCTCGTACACTCATATTACCCTGTCGAAGGTTCAAGAACTTATCAGCTCTAGCTCGTCGTATCTCAGCTGGCAAGTAGTGACGAAGAAAGGCCTCAGAAAATTCCTTCCACACGGCTGGAGGAGCGTTCGGACCCCTAGATCTCTCCCAACTATCATACCATAAAATCGCTAAATCCCGTAACCGATAAGAAGCCAACTCTACTGCCTCTGTATCACTAGCATGCATAACCCGCAATGTACAATGAACCTGATCAATAAATGTTTGCGGGTCCTCCTTGGGGTTTGATCCGGTAAACACTGGAGGGTCTAGATTAATAAAATCATGAACTCTCGCACTAACCGGTTTATCAGCAGCACCAGTATTCTACCTCTGAGCCTGAGCAGCTACTAATCTACTCAACAACTGCACCGCACTGCGCATATCGTGGTCTGTAGTGCCAGACGGAGGAACTGGATGTACTGGGTGCCTCCTAATATCCTCTGGAGGAGACAGAGAGGTATGAGACGGCATCTCACTCTGAGGCTCACTTTGGCCTGCTCTGGCTGGAGGCACCTGAATGTTACCCTCTCCCACAGTTGTATCAAGCCGTTTACTAATCTCTTTCTTCCTAGTCGAAGGCATCGCTAAAAGAAAACAAGGTGAATATTAGATATGAACACTTATGACTCAACTCTACGCACGATCTAGATTCAGGAAGAAAGTAACAACCCTAGATGTCACGTAGCCTCCTGATTATAAATGTGGCGCGCTACACATCCATAATCAAAACTCTACTAGACACGGCTCATAGACAACCCCTAGGACAGACTTGCTCTGATACCAAGTTTGTCACGACCCAACTGGAGGGTCATGACTAGCACCCGGGCCATACTTGCCGAGCACCAACGTACATTTTCTAACCTTCCTTATTATCTTTAAGGGCCGACAAGACCAATATAAATGAAAGACATGGATCATGAACATCCAACAATGAAAGATAATGTCATGAACATACGTAACATGGGACGACAAGACTGTCAAGAAACTATATATAAGGTACGAGCTACCATGGTGCCATGAAAGACTATACAACAAAAATCAGCCGACAAGGCATTCCAAACCATACATGAGTCGACACCTGTCTATGAGCCTCTAAAAGAACATAAGTGCTACAACATTGCCGGAACAGGGCCCCGACATACCCATAATGTCTATAACAAAAATGCATACCAAGACCACGGCAAGTCTGGAGAAAGGATCTTGCCAATAACGCTGAACCGGATAGCCTACTGTGATGGGGGAGCTGCGTCTACCCGTCTATCAGGACCTGCAGCACGACATGCAGCGTCCACAAATAAAAAGGACGTCAGTACGAATAAAGTACTGAGTATGTAAGGCAGAATAGCATAAGTAAGAACAATAATGTAAACAGTGATAGGGAATATACAACCTGTGACATCTGGGTACCTCTGAGGGCTACTGACATGAAATACATGATACATACATATATATATACGTAAACGTTTAAAACATATGCCTTTGTGGGCATCATCATCATCATATCGTACCCGGCCATAATAGGCTCGGTAAAACGTACCCGGCCATCATAGGGCTCGGTAGAATCGTACCCGGCCACGTGGAGCTCGGTAAAACCCAACTGATCAGTGGTTGCACAATAGGTGCCATACCCGGCCGACTATAGCGCGGCTCGGTAGAGTAAAATAGATACATATATATGATGCATGCTGGACTCGTTGGAATCATAATTTGAACCTTTCGGAGTGACGTAAGGTCGGTATCCTTCGTACACGTTATTAGGATTAACTCTTCATCAAGAATCTTATAAGAATCAGGAACTACCAACAACATTGATAATATAAGAATAAGAGAAGTAACATCAATATCAATCGTTTCATAAGAAGGGCAGCAATGTAAGTACTGCTAGCTTCTAAGAGTAGAGTATCTTTGGGAGCTCGTTCATTACATTATGTACAATTGGAGTCGTGCAAAAGAATGAAGGGTATTGCCTCACATACCTTGTATATACTGCCCAACCTCAAGCTATGCAAATGTCACGACTCCTTAGTCTACAATAAGAGAAATGACACTATCATTATCGTTTAAGCGTCGTAACTATTATGTATCGACCGCAACCTATTTTACGATGAAACGGACAGCACCTCCCCTATTTATATGACTTCCCACAAGTCAATACAATCACCAAACAGCCCAAACAACATCATTAATAATCATATTGAGTCTCCAAAACAGTCCACCAACTAACAACATTACTACCAAGCCTTTCGATATATATTTCACAAGTTCTAGCATCAACGACTTAGCCACAACTTGGATAATCTTAAATATATATAGAGTAAGAGGTTCATTACCTTTAAACAGAAAGAACAACTCCAATTTGACCTTAATTTTCCTCGAAATATCCCTTCAATTCTGCCACAAGAACAAGGAAGCGAAACTAGCAATTAATTCGGGTTTTTTGGCACTAGAATTACTTTAGAAGACTTGAAATCACCTAGGGTTGATATTAAAAACTTGAAGGTGTATTTACAGAACATAAAGCACTTAAAACAACCTCCCACACGAGCTGGAACAACACAAAAATCAGCAACAACAAGAAAAACAAGAAACTTACTAGCACCACGGGATTCCCGACATTTGATTTGTGTTGTTTGCCCTTTGTTTGGGTCTTGGATCATGAGAGAACCTTGAGAGAATGTTTTTAGGGTTATAAGGTCTGAATATACTGAAAAATAATGACTTAAAACGGGGTTGAGTTATCTTATATATGTCCAAATGTCTTAAACCGCCTTTGTGGGCCCCATAGAGAGCAGCTTGGCGCACTCTCGCGAAAACGCGAATATCTCTCAATTCCGAGATCGTATCGACGAACGATTTAATGCGTTGGAAACTAGACTCATAGATCTTCAATTTGATAGGTAGATCACCCCATAATTCCAAGCATATTGGGAGTAAAATGCAGTAACATTTGACCTAAAGTTTAAGTAAAATTATAAACCTAAGTTGCGACAACTTTTATCGACTTTTATTTCATAACTCGCTTGACTTCAAGACTTATGATGCGGATATTATATGATTCAAATACATTAAAACAAGACCTCTTGGGACAGTTAATCACCTCTAGTGTTATCCGAAAATACGGGTTACAACATCCTTGATTAGCTTAACTTCAAATACTTGTTAACCACTCTTATACACCCTTGTATCGTTTAAGACCAATAGGATTAACTTATTATCATCTCAAAGATAATCTCTTCTTGGATTTACGTCGACTACCTTACGGCGTGATCTATGATATGCGAATTTGGGTTGTAACATATCAGCACTCACATCTCTAACAAAGGCTAAGTACGCTAAATACCCCTTCTCAACCATCTGCCGAACCTTCAGAAAAGACACCACCTACTAGGAACATGACACATGGAACGTCTCTATTCTAACCTCGGAAACCCCGGCATAACCAATGCCATGGTCTTAGCATGACAATCAAGAATAGAATGATATGAAGATAACCAATCCATACCCAGAATCACATCAAAATCTACCATATTAAGCAACAGAAGATCAACCCTAGTCTCGTAACCCCAAATTGTGACCAAACAAGAACGATAGACATGGTCCACCATAATAGAATCTCCAACATGTGTAGACAGATAAACAGAAAAGGAGCCACCAAATCCTCCAAACCCACGAGGTTTCTTAGCATCTCTATACTCCCTTCCATGTCTGCGCATATGCTCTAACATCATAGAAATCTCTACAACCCAATGAAATGCATTCTCTGTCTCCAACTTCAAATCCATCCCAAATCTAAGGCTAAAGGCGAATCCCTCAATACATCTACAGAATCTCTCTCTCTATATGGAAACCAAGGAAGTTGTAAGACGATATAACTCTGTAAACCTCATATCATACTCAGACACAGTCATACTCCCCTAGTGCAACTACTCAAACTCGCTGCGCAACTCGTCCATGCGGGTTTGTGGAATAAACTCTCTCAAGAAAATATTGGAGAACTGGGTCCATGTAAGTGGTAGTGCCCTAGCTATCCTACTTTCCTCATAAGTTTTCCACTATCTAATTGCTGGTCCCATCAACTGAAAAGTAGTATGGTCGACCCCGCTCGACTCCACCAAACCCATGGTACGCAGAATGGGATGCGTAACGCTCCGACCAATATTTTTGAGAATTTCATTTTCACTTAGTAGTTTGAGGTCTTGAGTAGCTTCATATGATGTATTATGACTTGCGTGTATGGTCAATTTTGGTTTTCGAGTGGTTCGGGATTGATTTGAAAGAATGATTTTTAATTTAGAAGCTTTAAGTTGGAAGAATTAACCAAGTTTTGCTTTTGTGTATTTGACCTCGGATCGGAGTTTTGATGGTTGAAATAGGTTTGTATGGTGATTTTGGACTTAGGCGTATGCCCATATTCGTATTTGGATGCTTTTAGAAGGTTTTGGCTCTATTTGGCGAAAGTTGACAATTTGAAAGTTTGAAAAGTTCATAGGTTTGACCGGGAGTTGACTTCGATGTTATAGGGTTGAGATTATGATTCTAAGAATTGGAATAGGTTCGTTATGTTATTCTGAACTTGTGCACAAAATTTAAGGTGATTTTGAATTGTTTTGACGAGTTTGGCGTAAGTTTGGAATTTGAAAATTTGAAATAGTTCATTAAACTTGAATTGATGTGTGATTCGTGATTTTGATATTATTTTATGGGATTTAAGGACTCGAGTAGGTCCGTGTTATGTTTTGGGACTTGTTGGTATGTTCGGACAGGGTCCCGAGGGACTCGGGTGTGTTTAGGATTGGTTTCGGATCATTTCGGAGTTTGCATGGGCTGTTGGTTCTGGTGTGCCGCATCTGCGGAGGATTGGATGCAGATGCAAAGTCGCTCATGCGGTTGGAGGTGTGCACCTGCGAGACTTGGCAGGATTGAGGATTTGCGCTTCTATTCTTGAGGAACCATGCATGCAGAGCCGCATATGCGATGGGTGGCCCATTGAAGGATACTCGTAGATGCAAGATTTGTACCACAGAAGCAGCATTGCAGATGTGACTGTTTGACCGCAATTGCGGATTCACTGGCAGCTTGTTATATTTGATGTTTTTACTCATTTTATCATATTTTGATATTTGGAGCTCGGCATTGGGCAATTCTTGAGGCGATTTTCACCACTTGGATTGGGGAAAGTGTTCTTGACTCGGTTCTGATGATTATTCATGATTTCATCTTTGATTTTGGCATTGGATTGGTAGATTTAAAGAGAAATTGGAGGTTTTTTGGCAAAACATTTCTAAAGTGAATAATTGGGTTTTGAACATCAATTCGGAGTCTGATTTGGATGACTTGTATAGCTTGACTCGTATTCGAATGGGTTATCGAAATTTGTGAATTTTGTCAGGTTCCGCGGTGCGGGCCCGATTGAATTTTTGGTTGACTTTGAGTATTTGATTAAAGATTTGACCTTTATCGTTTGAGTTTGATTCATATGAATTTATTTGATGTTTTGAGTGGCTTTTGGCTGGATTCGAGTCGTTTGAGGTCGATTCATGCATGATGGCGCTTCTAGTTGGGTAAAAGATTGGAATTTCGGGACTTAGCTCATTTTATACTATTTTTGAAACCTAGACTCCATAGAGGCGATTTTTGGAGTGCAATTTCTTCCCAACTTCATATGTTAGTAACTTTAACTTGTTTTCATTCAGTTTTCATTCATGAATTTCATTATCAAATCTAAGATTTCATTGGGTAGAAATGGAGGTTTTGGGTAGAATTTAGGAATTTTATAAAATTGAGATTTAGACCTCAAATTGAGGTCGGATTTTGAAAAATATCACATAATTGGACTGGGGGATGAATAGGTAATCGAAATTTGGTCTTGATTTCGGATTTCGACCATGTGGGCCTGGGTTGACTTTTTGTTGACTTTTTCAATTATGTTAAAGATCGAACGTTTTTCGCACATGGGGAGTTTTTAAAGATTTTTTGACGTGTGTGAACTATAATTGACTAGATCCGGGATGTTTGGGGGCTTATTCTAAAGGGAAAGTCATGTGGGGTTGTTGATCTTGTTCCGGAAAGAGGTAAGTGTCGTGGTTAATCTTGATTTCAGGGAATTAGGACTTGATTGGTCTATTTTCTATGTGATTTATGTGTGGGGATGGCGTATATATAAGGTGACGGATGTATATGCATTGTCATAGCTTTTGAGCATACAAGGTGTATTACTTTATTTACGTCTTTAATTACGCCATGTGTTTACTTATTTCATGTTATTACTTGTTATGTGCTATACATATTTCACTTGATATGTATGTCCTTAATTGTTACATGTCTTTAATTGTTATGTTTTTTAAAGCTTTTTTCATGCTTTTAGCTATTATACGATTTTATTTATTACGTGCTCTTACATGATATTAGATAGATACTTTTACCTGTCTTATGCTTCTACTTGTATTATTGCCTTTACTTGTTTTATATTTCACTCTACTATGTTATATCAGATTGCCTTAGAGAATTATGCGTCTTAGTTTCCTTTTATGTTATGTTGTGAGATTCATCGTATTTGGTTCTTACTGATATATTGGATCCGGTTGCCTGCCGTAACAATATTATTATATATTGGATCGGGTACACACTACAATAATATTTACATATATTGGATTGGGTTGCGCGCCACAACAGTATTATTAAATATATATTGGATCGAGTTGCACGTTATAACAGTATTATTATATATTGGATCGGGTTGCATGCCGCAACAGTATTACTATATATTGGATCGGATTTCGCGCCGCAACGGTATTGATATTGATATTGATATTTGGGATCAGGATGCGCGCCATAACAGGAAGGATGTTATGTAATTGTTCTTAGTTGTTATGCTCCATGGACCGTGTTGAGTTACGAGGTTGTGATGTTATTCTGGGGCCCTCTATTATCTACTTCTTTTATTCCGTTCGTTATGTAGTTATATGTTTCTCTACACTGTTATTGTTTCTCTGCTTATTGCTTGTATAGGTTTATAATGAGTATCTTGTTATAGCCCCGTCACTACCTCGTCGAGGTTAGGCTCGATACTTACTGAGTACTGGATAAGTTGTACTCATACTCTACTTCTACACTTCTTATGCAGATTCTAGTGTTAGTCCCATCAACATTCAGAGTTAATTGCTCGGACCTATTCCAGGAGACTTGAGATAGTGCTGCTTGGCGTTTGCAGACCCTGGAGTCCCTTCCTATCTTTATCTATTATATATTGTACCAGACGGTATTGTACCTTCCATTTCAGACTTGTATTTAGTATTAATAGTGGCTCATGTACTTGTGACAGCATATTCTAGGGTCTTAGACGGTGATGGTTGTACATCTATTATGTGTTTATGCTATTTCACCCCTTTTATTATTTTAAAGTATGTTAGTTGTTAAACTGCTTTTGTTGTTGTGCTAATGTTGGCTTTCCTAGCAAGCAGATATTAGTCGTTGTCACGGTCCCGTAGTCGGGATTTTGGGTCGTGACATGCCACCGGATTTAGGAGCTCTAAGCTTGAAGATGCTAATACTCGCTAAATTTGAAAGGATTCTTCCATGCATCCACTGGATCTTCGAGATCCTTGCATGGTTGGCTAAATAAATTATCTCTAAGATCTATGGTGTGACGAAGTGAGGGAAAAAAGAGAGGTGATGAGAGACGGGAGATCATGGGGAAAGGAGGAGAGAAGAGGGAGGTCAGCGGCAAACCATCGGTAGTTGTTAAGATTCGTTGGTTAGAGGCGAGAGAAGAGAGGGGATTGGGGGGGGGGGTCCATCATGCAAATAAGAGTTAGGGTCTGTCTCTAGGGTAAAAAAGAGGGTTTGGTTTGGACGGATAAGAGCCATTAGATCTTCTTAGATTGACGGATATGATTTTTCTCGGAAATCATATAAAACAACAAATATGAGAATAATCGAGATCTGTTGGGTCCCAGTGATCCAACAACGGGGATTAAATGAGGAGAAAAGAAATAATTTAAAGAAAAATATGTGGATAAATCTTGATTGTCGGATGTCGAGATCGACAGTTCAGGTTAATTGTGTTTCTCTTGTGAGAGGCTAATGTGGCGGGTGTGTTTGTTCTGTGAGAAGAGAGGTAGATGATGTGGCGGGCATCTATTGGTAGAGAGAGGGGAGTGAGGATTGCCAAGTGGGATGGACTATCTGATTTGGACAGGGACAAGGGTGGTATTGGGCCGATATTTTGGTTTATTTTGGAAAAATTGGCATCCTATAACAACACATAACAGGAATTGGCAATTCTTTAGTCTTATATTAGGTTTGGCAAAGATAGCCCCAAATAATTGGCATTATATAGCCAAATTTTAAAAAATTACTCTCTTTTATATTCTCTCTAAAAAATAACTATACGCTTATTTTGGCTTCCCACTCTTTTTCTCTCCTGTATTTCTTCTTCTATCTCTTCTCTTTTCTCTCATAGTTTAGCAAAATTTCTTGCAAATTATGCAAAAAAAAATCAGTGGGATGAAAAGGTAAGGTTGATCTCACATCAGAGAAAATCAGAAGCAAAAACTAAGAGAGAAAAAATATATTTCAACTTTATTTTTCTTATCTCTTCTTTTTTTTGGTTGGATTTAATGTGTGGGTGTGATTGAAATTAGTTGAAAATACGTAAATGAGGCTATATACAAAATTTGAGCTAGATTAGCAAAAACTAAGAGAGAAAAAATATATTTCAACTTCGTTTTTCTTCTCTCTTACTTTTTTTTTTGTTTGGATTGAATGGGTGGGTGTGATTGAAATTGGTTGAAAATACCTAAACAAGGCTATATATAAAATTTGAGTAAGATTAGAAGTGATTTAGACTGGTTTCAGGTAAAAAATCAGACCTAAAAATCCAACTGCGACATGTGTATATCACGTTGTATATCGTGTACATCAGTGTATATCACACACAAGTTTTTAAGGACGTCTGTGCATATCACTTTGTATATCGTGTATACAACATAATTTATTTTATGGACGCCCATGTATATCACATTGTATATCGTATATATAACACATATTTTCATGGATATACACAGACACACATAATATACATGAGATATCACTGATGTACATAGAGATATACACGGGTTACAATAGGGGATACACATGTGGAGTCGTCTTGAACTTGAGTTTTCAATCTGAAATGTGTTATATAAAGAAGGAAAATAAACTTTTAATAAATTCTTTTGATATACACATTATTATTATGTTATACGCTGTGATATACAAATAATATAATTATTAATTATTGATCAAAAAAGGAATTTTTTTTATATATCATGTTTAAGCAAGTTCTAAAATATAAAAATAATAAATATAATTGCGGTAGTAAATAATATTTTGGTATAGAAAGAAAATTAATTTTTGATATACACAAAGAAGAAAAATAAACTTATGATATCTATTTTGGTATATACATGTCTGATGTACTATACACTGTGATATACAAATAATATAATTTTTTTTATTGTGATATACATTGATATAAAGGCAGCAATAACTATATATATAATTTTATATTATCGATATAGAAAGAATAATATTATTTATATACAAAGAATGAAAATAAAATTTTAATATACATGTTGATATAGACAAAGAAGAAAAAAAAAAGTTGTGATATGCATATTATTATTGTGATATATATTTATTGGCTATTTGATGCCAATATCTATAACTAAGGTTATTTTCTGCCAATTATATGGGTATGTTGTTATACCATGCCAAAACCCCTTTATTTTGGCTGAAATTTGTATCTAACATTTGGCCCTTTTGAAAAAAATTGATCTTTGCAACAATGGTCCAATTTCGAATTTAACCCCTCTTGAATCATAATTAATTGAATCCACTTTTCTAATTTTAATAATTATGATAAATTATGTTATGTTATTTTGTAATTTATAATCTACTATATGCGTATGTATCTACGGACAGACTTTATAATTCTAAAAGAATTAATAATCTAAAATATATAATTATATGAAACAATAGCCAAATAATTAATTAATTGTGATATAATGGTGATATGACTACAATTATCAAAATCCATTTTACTAACATGACAATAAGTAAATTATTCATAATTATAGCTATAAGAAATGCAATAAGTATTTTAAATAATTATTTAAAAATAGTTTAAATATACTTTGTTAAATTTTTTAAATATTCATGAAAAAATATATTGCATATAATTATTTAAATTATTATCAACTGAGAAGCATAATAAATTAATTGAGAAAACAGAGGGCCAAAATTGGTCGTCAACCGTACAAATACTCGTAATCACAGTTTAAGAGTATCAACACCTCTTGAAACCCTGATTGTGCAAGTAAAAAGCCTAAAGAAACATAATTCAATTTTCAAGTTTTAAAACAACCAAAAGCACATTACTAAACCAGAGAATCATATATATATATATATATATATATATATATATATATATATATATATATATATATAGTGAGAGATGCAACTTTGAAAAAGACATGGAAATCAAGAGATAATAGATAAGATCTCTTTGCTTCGAAAAATGAAGATGAAATTTTAAACAACACAGAAAACCCTGTTCAAATTGCTCGTACAAACCGATTATTGATCACGAAAGGCATAAAACTCTATAGAATATCCAACCAAGGGAACGCACAACTGCACGAAAAATAATGAAAGAATGAACCAATAAAATTCTTCAGAATACAGAGGAATGGGGGGAAACAGAAAAATATGAGGCATATTAGGGTTTGAGTCTTACGAAAAACCAGTTATATTTTGTGTATTCATATGTAGTAGTAGAGCAACTCTCAACTTACAAAGTAAACAAACAAGTGAGACTAAGCTGCCTCAGAAGATAAGAGCTCGAGTTCAGCCCACCAGAGGGGAGAAAGCCTTGGAACTGCAGCATCAGGCGATATATCAATTGTTTCCCTTAATTTTGCAATTGCTTCGCTTATAGTTGGTCTCCTCATTGTATTTTTTTGAAGGCATTCTTCTATTACCTCACAGATAACCATAAGCTCATTATTCTTGAAGGACTTCAGTGTTGGATCAACCAAGGAGCTCACATTCATCTTATCTTTAAGGTATTGCGCCGCCTAAACAAAACAACTGTTGTCATTCTTGCAGTGGGTACAAGTCTTAAAGAAAAAAACTTCACATAATTCCAACCAAGAAAGTGTGCACCAGGGAACACATCATAATTCATAACGATCAAGAATAAGAAAATAAGGGAAGCATATGAAAGAGAATTAGATGGAGATTTACCCAGTTCAGAAGAGATTCTTTTTCTTCTGAATAAGGTGACTTTCCAGAAATTACTTCTAGTAACAGAATCCCAAAACTATAAATATTTGTTTCACGATCAGCAAGTGGTGGCAGCTCAGAATTTTCTAAATCATCACTTGAGAACTTTGACTTGGCTATTAGTTCTGACCAGAAACCAATCTCAGTGATCTGTCAAAAGATAAAAATTCATTACATCAATATGAAATATAAAAGAAAAAGGTCTCTCAGTTGAATATGGTAGAAAAAGTTTTCTGGTGACAATCGTCTGGACATGTACACATTAGGGAAATTACTTAAACTATATATATATATATATATTCATGAAGATCGCGCAGACCTTAGCAGCATAATCGTCAGTCAAAAATATGGCATTTGAGTTCAAGTTGGAATGGGGCACTGGAGGATTCAAATCATGCATGTACTGAAGACCATATGCTGTTCCCATTATAGCTCTCATCCTTGCAGGCCAGTCAAGAGGATCGGCTTCTTTAACTGAAACAATGAAACTTGTAGTTCGCATCACTCTGAACTAAATCAACCATTATCATGAATAATTAAAACTGAACTTTGGACAGCTAAGATTTTTACCATGCAGATGCTCAGAAAGAGTTCCATTTGGAGCATACTCAAAGACCATCATCCTAGTGAAAGGTTCATCCTCCTCACAGTACCCAATAAGATTAACAAAATTTTTGTGGTTCACTCTTGAAAGTGTATCAATCTATTCAGTAGCACAAAGAGAAAACATCATATAAGTTTTACAGCTGAAAAGACAATAAGGATGTCACTATAGGAAGTGTCAGACTGCGAGATATATGCAGAGATAATTTATATTTTGATATAAACGGAAACAACAAACCTTCTTCCTGAAGGCCATTTCTGAACTTTCAGACCAATCTTTCAGAGAAGTTAGAGTAGTCGAGGCAACAGCAATCTCTACTCCACTCGATAGAGTTCCCTTGTAGATTATATATGCATCATGACTGCTAATAATATTGCTAAAATCCTCACATGCTGTTTCAAGCTCAAACCTGTTCAGCTTTGGGACCCCTGTAATTGTTTTCACACAGAGTACGATAGTCAATATCAGGATTACGCCTTCTTATGGCTGTGACTGAAGAGAAGAATGTTTGCTAGAGTTGTACTTAGGGGTGGCAAAACTAACCCAAACCCATTTGACCCCGCTCAACCCGCCCAAGTTTTAATGGGTTTGGGCTAGAACGATTTTCAAAATGGGCTGTTTTGGGGTAGCCCAAGTTAACCCATCAAAAATCATCGGTCCAAATGAACCCATGATGATGCCCCATGGAAATGCTCAATCTTAGAGTTCTACCTTGACCCATGTTCTGGAAAATATTTTCTAATTTTCCTATATTTGGTTGGTTTAAATGTTTGAAAGATATTTTCTTTATGAATTCGTTTTTCTTCAATTGGAGAAAAATATTTTCCGTATCAAGAGAAGGAAAAATATTTTCCAAAACTCTTTTTCAACCTTCTCCATCTCCAAATTGAGGAAAGAAATCATTTGGCATGAATTGACATTTATTCAAAAACATAAGATAATATTTATATATGCTTGTTTAAAAGTTGAGAATATTGAAAATATTTGGGTCAATTTGGGCGGGTTGGTTACAACCCATTGTTTAGCCCATCCTGACTCAGCCCATCTTAACCCAAGTGAACTTTGGGCAGGGTTGGGCAATGACCTATTTAATGAGTCAGCCCATCCAAATACAGGCCAAACAGCCCATTTGCCACCCCTAGTTGTACTTGACAAAGAAAATGAATAAAGAAAGACAATCACTTTTCAGAAGAAGCAAAAGTGGAGAAAATCTCCAGCATTATCTTTTCTAAAATTCAGGGCCAATAAAAACTTTAATTTACTTGTCAGATTATCCCTCTAGGCAAATGCTTCTTCTGGAAAATAAAGGAATTTGTTCCTTATTCTAAGCCCTTCTCATAGCAAAAAAAATAGGGAAAAAGGTATATATACCAAACACTAGGCTAATATATCAGTCCTCCAGTTCTTCAAAAAGGGTAAACTCCAGTACATCCCATATTTAAATTAAACAAGTAATAGGCATCCAGTGTCAGGACTGCGTCAACGAATGGTAATTGTCACGGAATATCAGGATGTGGACAGAATACTAACAGTAATTATTGTCACAAAGTTTAATTGAAGTACCTGTAACAAATGCTTTTTGCAGCTGTCCACTCAAGCCAGTCTTCCAAGGGCCTATTGTTCTTGCAGCTCTGCTTCTCCAAACTAAGAACACGAATGCAGCAGCAACGAGCAGAAAAACTCCAATAGAAACCCCAACTATATACTTCCATGTATTTCCAGATTTTCTGCCAGGCAGAACTTGTCTATTAGCTGGCTGTTTAACAGCACTATTTGACTGTCCCTTTGGAATTGGTTTGTATTGAGACTCAGGCTGCTGACGTGAGGAGGGTAAGGGTAATGGAGGTGTTCCTTGGGTACTTGGCACAGCACGAAATGACCCACTACTTCTGCTGCTTGGCACTGGCGCAACAGGACCCATAGGTTTCCCACCATTGGCAGGAAGAGCAGCAAGGTTGCTGGATTGTTCAACTAACTTACGGCGTGCAACATTCGCTTGGTTCTTTACAGTATGGATGATATGAGGCCTAGATGAACCTGCTAAAAAGAAGAGTGAAAACAATCTTTTGTGCACTCTCTCTGAAATTCCTGCTAAAGATGTGTAGTAAACTTTTTCACTCACTTGGCAGGTCGCCAGAGTACTCTGTCTGATCATCCAATGAGCCCCTTCCAAGTTCTCTGGAGAACCTTCATTAAAACAAAGATGCTTCTAGAGTGATAAAACTTGAGTAGAAACAAATGGCGATTAAAAACTATCTAGTTACTTACAGTGTTAGATAACCGAGGTAACGTATAAGTGTCCCCTTAATTGGTCTGACAAAGGAGTTTACAGTCTTTAATGGCCTCAGACTGCCATGCCAGATGCTGCCAGAAACAGCTATCAAATTATCAGAGAGAAGCATGCAACTGAAAAGATCTGATTGAGAAGTCGAGTACTAGTAGATCAAAAAATCTGACAATTTAAATAATGCTACTCCCTCTGTTTCAATTTAGATGACACATTTTCCTAATTAGTACGTTCCAAAAAGAATGACACATTTCTACAATTGAAAATAATTCAACTTTAAACTCTTCATTTTACCCTTAATGAGAAGCTTTTATAACCACACAAATGTCATGACCCCACAAAGCTTTTACCTCTTAAGCTTTTAAGACCACAAGTTTCAAAAGTCTTTTTTTTCCTTAAACTCGGTGCCAAGTCAAACTACCTCACCTAAATTGAAACGGAGGGAGTATTAGTTTTGGTTGTCAGTATTCTATGAAATAGATAAAGCTAAAACTGAGATAACTGATGAGAGAGTATCTTGTTAAATAATTTCAAATGAATTAGAGCCACTATGATAATTTCATGCTTATGGTACTCTCTTGATGGCAGGATAAATCCAAAGCACTGAGAGCAAGAATCTCCAGTTACTTAACAAAAATGCAATTTATTGCATCCTCATCCTCAACCCTAGCCCTTAGATGGGTGCAATTACCGGCAAATCACCTCCCTGCTGTTTACAAACCTTTTCTTATAACTTGATGTAAGGTCCATGTATTACTATTGAATGTCAAATTAGACAATGAATATATTGCAAGCACAGAATGCTGAGGAATCAGGATTCACCACGAAACACAGGTCATGAAGTTAAGGAATGCTCCATTTCATTGCGCTTGGCAACCGCTGCAATTCTTTAAGCCTTATTGTTGCTTGACTTAACCAGTCTCCCTGTACGATTGAAGCCACATTTCTTCATAAGTCTGAAGAATTGCGGTTTGCTGCAGCTTAAACAGATCTGACAGCTTCAGACATAGCAGTACAAGTTATTGCAAAACTAAATCCTAGCAGCACCACATCTGTGAAACGAGTAAGGACTCAGCTCCCAGGGTCTATGTCTAACCACAATGTCCCTTGGCGTCACTCATAATTAACACTATCAATTGCATCTGAAAAAATGCCATTTGCTGCTAACAGAAATCCGACATCTTCCACCATAGAAGCACAAGTCATTGTATCACGAAATTCTTGTATCACCACATATGTGAAATCACTGAGCTACCAGGCTTTATTTACATTGCCATAAACCACAGCACAAGTTGTTGCAGAATGAAATCCTTGTATCACCAAATCTGTGAGATCACCCAGCTCCCAGGCTTTATTTTCATTGCCAAAACCCACTATTTCCCTCGGTGTCATTCGTACTCAACACTATCAACTTTTCTTCACCCCAACCCCAACTCCCGCCCAGCAAAGTTTATTGCAGGAGGTATGAGCACACTCTGACAGTATCAATTCAGCCTAAAATGGCTCATACATTTCAGATATCTCTGCTTGTTGATATTTGGTTTCATAATGTAGTAAGCGCTATAACATGAATGAAAAGTTCCAAAGTAACCAAAAGAATCTTACCAGTGCCCAAATTTTCTGTTTATACAGCCTGTTCCAGCGGCAGCAGAGATGACTGTTTCATCAAATTGCAACACAGAGAGCAAATGAAGTTTCCCAATTTCCAAAGGCATGCTTCCTTCAAAGTTATTGTTGTGAATCAACCTGGGAAAATGTGTTAGACACAGTTCAAGAGCATTTTTCTAATGGTTCTGCCGCATGCATAATCACATACATAAACTTATATAGGCAGCATGTTTCTTTACATGCACAAAAACAAATTATGACTCACAAGCTTCTTAGCGATTGCAGGTCTCCTATTTCTGCTGGAATTCTCCCACCCAAATTATTATCCCTCAAATCAAGCACTTCCAGCCTTCTAAGTCGTCCAAATTCTTTTGGAATAACACCAAAAAAATGGTTTTCTGACAGGACACTGTGGCATAATCAAAGAGCAAAAAGAAAATTTGTTAAGATTCAAAAGGAAGTCATGCACAGCATATAGGAAAATATAGTATGCAAGATGATGAAAACTATGATTACTAGACATGCAAACTAATCCTCCCTTTGTCCCTTCCACCCAATTTACTCAATCTACTTACTTTTTGTCCCTCCAATTACCAACCATTATCCCATATGATATGCTTCCATCTCAAAATATTCAGACCAAGATGATGCAATATCACCTTATATTCAAATTATTTTGTTCTAAATGGAACATCTTCTCAATCAACTATTAAATTTTGCAAGTCAAAATGCAATTAATTCTACTCGGATAGCCTATTCATATATTTTCTTATATTATCCATATTATTCTTACTAGTTTACTTAAATTGTGTCAAAGAGTGTGGATGAAGTGCTTAGTGACTTAACTATGTATCTATGATTTTGACAATACCGATACCACACAAATCATTTGAAATTATCTAGTGGTGATACTAAGCATATGTTGGATTCCGATCTGGGCCGATAAAAGTTGTATAAGGTGATGAAATGGCTGTGCTCAGGGCCAGTAAAAAACTCTGTAAGCAGTTCTCCATACTAACACTATTAGCTTCAAAAAAACTACAATAGTACTTTCAGTCACTCCAAAATATTCCCTTTTTTTCTTCACCGGTAAGTGAATCTATCTCGAGTTATCTGTAGCCAAGTATCCACCAAAGGCTTTCTACCCTTATGTTGCTTTTGATTCAAAAGATTCACTAGGTAAGGTATTATGTTGAAGGTAGAAAGATTTAGTATGCAAAGGTGACAGCACAGGAGAAAATTAGGGGACCAGGAACTTGCATATAGCTCCATTGCCGTATAGTAAAGATTACCTCCGCTCAGTTTGTCCTGTTAAACTGAAGGAAAATATGTCTATGGAACTAAAAGTGGAGAAATTAGCTTTATTGCTGCTTAAGTGTAGAGAATAAAAGTGAGTCATAAGATGCTATAAATCAATAAAACAGCTACTGTTTAAGATGCACTTGGAGAATTATAAGTATGACTTTACATTCATAGTGGAGCTGCTTTTTCAATTTAGCACAAGTTTAAATGGTAAGGATTAAGGACACTGATATAGACTTTCAAGGATAAAATGATCTCAGGATAGCGTTTTGTTCTGAGACAATGCTGATTCTCTTCTTAAAAATCAACTCCGGATCCAATGGAGGGATATCTTCCAATCTTACAACTATGAACCCTCCGACACTTAAGAATCTTCACGACATTCTTTGGTGACTTCATAGAACCATTACAAACCTCATAATTTTGTGCTCAGACTCATTGCACCAGACAACCGTCCAGAGGAAGGATTACAAAATAGAAGTTGTAGCTGCCCAAAATGGCAGGGTGGATTTTGGCACCACCATTGACATCAGCACTGGAAGGTCATGGGTGCAGCTGTCAAATGTGTTACATTGATCTCACCAGTTCAGCAAACTTATAATATAAACACAAAACGGAAACTATGTTAACTAAAATGATGAGCCACTGACAGCCAACATGGTAAAGGATTATTTCAACAATGTAAGAAAATATGTACTGTTTTCAAGAAAACAATTAAACTTGAACCATGAAACTAGGGACAGCATACCTATCCCTTTATAGAAGCCGCTATCATATACAAGTATGGCATAAGTAAATAAAAGTCTATCAACATTAACCACCTTTTCAAGATGCTTGTGTCTAAATAAGCATTTAACATTTATGAGCTGGAAAAGAAAAAGCATTTTTTTATAGCTAAAAGCTTACATTGATCTTAAGTGAGTGAGATTTCCAAGCTCTGGTGCCAATGTGCCTTCCAAAGAATGTCCATGGAGATCCCTAAACAGAGAGGAAAAACAAAAATTTAACAAAATGAGATATCACGAAAGTCAAACCAAATGAGTTCAACTTTTGCATATTGTTTGTAATATTTAAAAAAAAAAAAAAAATCGACAGACCTGTTAGCAACAGAACATTAAACTTATAGAGTAAGTTAATTTTATCAAATCAAATCCACATTAATAGACTTGATTTTATGTAACAAGGGACTTACAGAATTTGCACTTTGCCTGCCAGACACTGTACACCAGACCACAAGCATGGGTCACAGTGATCAGGATTCCAGTTTGCAAGAACTCCATATGGATCAGAATCTACTTTTGATCGGAATCCCAACAACGCCAGTCCTTTGTTTTTCAAATCAACAATAGTCAGCGAAGAAGAGCAATCAAATGGACAAAAGGAACTAGAAATAGCCAACACAGAAATGCTAAACCAGTAACACTGTCCAAGCATAGAATTACCTTCAGAATTGAGCGAGCTACTTCCGTGAACATCGTAAAGAATAATCAGAAGTGTCAGATATGATAACTTAAATCCACAAGCATTCCATCTACCACCCATTGCAAGCAGAACCATGTGTAGCAGTGGTTGAGGCAGTAATAATATCTGCCACCAGCCAGGACTCTATACAAAATGCCACACAAAATCGCCAGTTTTCTTATACGCAATGACTCTCCGAGCGATGAAGATCACTCGGACAATTATACAAGTACAAGGAAAAGAAAATCAGCTATTTGCTTATGTACACAACTATATACTACAAACTATATAGCTTGAAATGAAAAAATAAAAATATCAGCCTGCTTCACACAAATGACCATATCAGGGTCTCTCATCTTCTGTGTTTCTAAATTTAGGTTATGACACTTCCGTTTTCACCAAAAACTGCACAAACCGGGGTCGATAAACTTCCAAGAATCAACTTTAGCTGAAAATACAAAGACAGAAGTAACGAAAATTAGCAATTTTATTAATTCTTGAAAAGGAGTCAAATTGCACAAAAAGTAAGAGTAATTTACAAGCCAAAACATAAAAGACTCTAAGGTCAAAAGATGATCAGAGAATAACAATATTCACAAGCAATCAAAAATCCAAAAAATAAAAAGGAAACAAAAAGAAAAGGTGTGAAATGTAAAGATATGCCAAATAAATATACCAGAAAGTAGGGACAAAAGGGCAGTCAATGAAATCTTTGTTGCTGCTTTTGTTTCAGAAGCTGAATAGAATTCAAAAATCTTCAAAACTAGAAGAATTGCACCAGAAAATGCAGGTGGTTTATGATAAAAAGAAAGATTATCTAAGGGCTCCAAAAGTCAGCAAAAGAGGAAAAAATGAGGAAATACTTGGATTGATGAATTAAAATCCCAAGATTATTTTTTTCTTGACTGCCCTTTTCAGGATGATCTCAGAAAAAAATTATCTCTTCGACCATCTTTCTGAAAGAGGGTTGAGGAAGGAAAAGAAACTCTTTCTCTCTCGAAAAGGTTTTCTGTTAAACACCACAGCTACCACCCCCTGGCCCTGGCAACAAGCTCTCTTCTTTTTTCCTCAATTTTCCCACTTTTTTCTGGGATATTTTCCATGGGCGGACTTATTTTATTTTACAATATCTTTTTTTTTCTGTATGCCTTAAAATATTTTTTTTTTTTTTTTTGTCAACAGAAAAACTGATACTTTTTCCACTTAGGAAGTGGGACCCAGTAAATCGGGTCCAACCGAATAAGCTAACAGTCGACCCGGAAAGAAAGAGTGGAGATGAGGAACCCCACACTCCGAAATACTTGGACGCGGTTTTATGGACGTTGACTGGGTCCTGCAATTACTATTTGTCCTTTGCTTGCCAACGTGCGTGCCTGCTTGTAAGTTGCCATTAGGCAACAATAATTGTTAATTGGCGAAATACCTAGACTGCCATCCGTGGCAATGTTTAATCTAAAATTCGGAAAAGATGAAGCAACTAAATTTATAATTGAGGCCTAAAAGCAACAGATTCAATCAAAAAAAAAGAAGCTAAACCGTTGTGATAAAATATAGAATAAAACGATGAATTGTAAAGAAAGAACAGAAAGATATATTATTTGATGGCCGTTCGGAGCTTGAATGTTTGGAGTCAGATTACAAAGAGCTTGTAAAATTGCTTAAGGTAAAAATAATAGTATTTCAAATGATGATAGTGATTCTAGAGATTATAGATTGTCTTTACTGATGAACTAAGTGCTAGCTTTTATAGTGGAGATGCTAGGTTGTCGTTTTCTTGAGTCATATTGTCGTTACACTCATTTATTCTGGCCATCTGAATAATCTATAACGTTGATTTTGACATGTCCATCTAAGAAGGGATACGCGCGTCTGGGATCCATTATGTCACTACCATGCACAAGGCAACCTCATTATTCTATTCATTCTACATGAATGCATATGCTAAGCACCACCAACAACAACATACTCAGTATATTCTCACAAGTGGAGTCTGACGAGGGTAGTATGTACGCAGACTTTACCCCTACCTAGTGAAGGTAGGAGGTTGTTTTCAATAGACCCTCGGCTCAGAAAGATAGGGAGGAGGAGGAGGAGGAGGAGAAAAAAGAAGAAGAAAAAGAAAGAAAGAGAGGGAGAAGAAAGGGAGGGAGAAAAGAATAAGTAGTACGTACCAAATAGTAATAACATGGAAATACGATAACTGAAACGAACCAAGCAACATGACGTAATACAAATCTGAGAAGAAGAAAGTACATGCGTGCTACTAATACTCCTCGTAAAAAAAGGAGAAACTCTCAACTACCTATCTTCTACCCTAATCCCCAACCTCCACATCCTTCTATCAAGGATCATGTCTTCAGTAAGCTGAAATCGTGACATGTCCTTCCTAATCTCCTCTCCCCAGTGCTTCTTTGGTCTGCCTCGACATCTTTTCAAACCCACCATGGCCAGCCTCTCGCACCTCCTAACACGAGTTTCAATGCTTCTCCTCAATGCATATGCTAAGCAAATATTCATAAAACAATTAGGGTGTAAATTCAAAGAAAAACCAAAGTAAAACTAATTCTGATATATTATAATAAAATAAAAATATCATGTTCAAAAAAAAAACTTTGAATGCGAAAACTATCTATCTAAACCCACATGACTATCTAGGAACCTCTAGCTATATAACTGACTAAGAGATAGCAAGAGACAATTCCCCAACTCATCAACTCATAATTTAAAACTAAGGAAATAAATGACTCAACAACGCCTTGTGGAAGTAAACAAGGCATACCAAAACAGAAAGTGTCTGAAAAGCTAGAAGGACTTGCTCTTCAACGCCTGTATTGTCTACAAAGTCTGACATAACAGAAAAAAGAGTATGCCTAATTATAGTGGCACTCAGTATGCGTCATCACCTAAACTCGAGGTGGGGCTTGGCTTTGAAAATAATATGCAATGCAATAAAATAATCTTTGAAATATCAATGCGATAATACATAGTATACTAATATTATAAAAGTAAATATTATTTTTTTCCAAGGGAGTGCTGACACTAATTAACATATCATGTTCTTGTTTACCCGAAAATCGGTACAGTTAAATTTGTTCGTGATTTATACACAAGTGAATTAATTTAATCCAAAGGATAAAGAAATAACTGATGAAATATAAAATACTTAGCCTTAGAATATAGATGAAACAGTAGAGCTAATGAGTCCGGGAACAAGGTTTCCGGGTACAACAATGATAAGAACAAAAGCGAGAGAATCAAATTGTATTAAAATGCTATATAGAATGTAACATATGTTAGCCCGAAAATTCATCCCTTTACAATGATAACTGAGCTATGTCTAGGGAAGGAGGTCCTAGGATCATGCCCTTCTTTAATGTCAATTATGAGGGCCATTGATGAAGATGTAACGTTAGACATAAATGCCAAATTCCTTGTAACGGGCCATCATCCTTAATGCTGGAAAATATTCTGTATTAAATGTTACCGGGCGCAAAGCATTTAATACTCCTTTTATGATCATTATTCCTTCTGGTGACAGGCGGAATAGCTATATTCGGTGGCCATCTCTATCTTGTGCTCCACGTGTCCTTCCTTTAAGCGGCCACGTGTCATGTCGTATGTTTTCCCTATACATATAGTCCCCCTATTTTTCGGTGACATAGCTTTGTGTTACCGGAAAATTGGTAGAAACACTCTTTTGGCGGGAATTACTATAATTCCTTTTGAAGGTCACTAACAGTTGATTAGACGCATGTCTCTCCGCATTTAATGCCCCGAACACGTGTCTTCCTATGATTTAGAACGCCTTTTGCCGATTATCGAGGTAATCATGGCCATGAGTTTAGCCGCCAAAATTTTAGTTATACGCATCATCCTTCTCTTATGTACTTCATAATCTCTCAAACTTCTAATTTGTACCTTTATTTCCCAACTTTTCTCAGATCTTCTTCGAACCAGAAAATTTCCTTCCTTCTATTCCAATGGCTTCCTCTTCAAAACGTGCTAGTTCTTCAAAGGGCAAAATCGAGGATTTCTTTCCTCCAACGGTGGGTTCCATCATCCCAAGAAGGCTTAGTACTTCAAAGGATTTTGAAGAGAAACTTCCTACTGCTAACCATCGCACATGGGCTGTTAGTAGGTACCCTTTTTCTATTCGGCCTTCCAGTATTCCTGATGTGAAGGAGGACTGCCGTTGTCATGAGTTAGACATCATTGCTCCTGACATATCGGAGCTAGTGACCCTTCCCAAGGAAGGGTTTGCATATTTTTTTCACGTATCCCTTTACTTTGGGTGCGTTTTCTTTGATCGGAGAGCTTGATTCCGTGATTGCGGAGTTTTGCCTTCGCTACCAAGTGTGTTTGGCACAGGTATGTCCTTCAGTGTGGAGGACGGTTGCCTGCCTTCGACGTCTATGCCTAGAAACTGGAGAGGAGCTAACCCTAGCTAATATGATGAATCTTTATTCCCCCAAAATCTTCCGCGGGGGAATGATAAACCTATGCAAGAGTGGCCACAATGCTTTGTTGTTTATCATGGACGACGACAAACCGTGGGTAGATGAAACGGTTCGTTGCAGTTGCCACCAGTGACATTATTCCAACAACAGCATCATCCTTTCCGGTTGCTTGGAACCGCTCCCGTATGTTCTCTTTAATACATCTTTTCTTACTAAATATTCTTTCATGCTTGTATTGATCCTTCAACCTTCGTTTGTCACATCGACTCGATGGATCCCACCGGTGATAGAAGGTTTGGACCGGTAGGTTTAGAAGATCTTGGACATCACAACGCCCGAAACCCATTTGTGGAAAGAACTATCCATTAAGTACGGGTGGAAGGCCAAAAATCATGGTATCTTTAATTTACCTCGTTTCCACTTTTTGTGTATGAAGAACTTGATTGAACCCTTCTGACCTGCTCACGAAATTAGGTCTACCTGTAGGCTAAGTTGATGTCCCCGAGGAGGATGTTTTGGTTAACCTTGATGATGTGGTGAGGCTGCCTCAGAAGGCACTTACTCGAACAGGCGTCTCCGAGCCTGCTTCGGGCACAAGCGTTTCTTTACTGAGTCCTCGGCCAGAGAACAAGCAACCAAAAAGGAGACACTACTGCGACTGGGGAAAAGAATAAGAGGGCAAAGGTTGATGCCCCCGAATCATCTCCGGTGGCGATAATGACTGGTCCTCCTTCCGGGCTAGTCATAGACACTGTGATGATCAACGATTATGAAGAAGCTAGTGATGATGGAGCTTCTTTACATAGAAGGATACGATCCTCATCATCTCAACAGGATGCTCGACCTGCTGAGACAATTGCAATAGCTGAAGATGACGTCTCAGCACTTTGGGGAGAATTTGATTTGGTAGTGTCACGCCCCAACCTCGAGAAGCGTGACTGGCGCTCAACCGAGTGAACTCGGCCGAGAAATCCTTTTAGATACTTTCTACCCAATTAAACCATGATCAAGAAAAGACGTGATTTCATTAATTATACAGTAGGAATCTCATTCATACAATCCTAAATCGGTTCATTAGTCATTGCACCTTTAAGTCTCAAAATACATATTTCTTATAGTTCGAGTGGAACAAGTGATCAAACACAACATAACTTTTTTAACATTCTCAACACCCATATACAACCCACATAGTGTCTACGGAGCCTCTAAAGATACAAAAGTGAGTAAAGATGGTGCCAGCAACAAGGTCTCGGCTATACCTCAAAAAGTGACCATAATATAAACAAAAGGTACAATACATGACCCCGAAATGAAATGGGGCTCACCGAGTCTACTAAGAAAAGGATGCAACACTATTTGTTATCAGCACTGTCTGCTATGTAACCACCTGCATCCATTTAAAGATGCAGCGCCCCCGGCAAAAGGGACGTTAGTACCGTTGAATAGCACTAGTATGTGTAGCTAAATACCACTCAATAGAATGAATAATAATACAAGAGTAAAAGTCAAAAATTCAATAATAGCTTTCAAATAATATTAAAACATCAATTTAAAGGTCAAATACGTTTTCAAATCAACTTCCACGTTATTAGGTTAGGTGATCTTTAGTGCCGATATTCCACAATTCACAATGCCTTTGTATTCTTACACGAAGTCCGATCTTGACCCGATCGACTAGGTTGTCTCATTTGAGACATCAACCATAACCACAATTTCAATTATCATTTCTAGCACAGTACCACCATGTGTGCGACATGGCATCTGATCACGGCCCGATCGGCTAGGCCGTCTCACCCAAGACATTACTATTTTCAGTCAACCATCTCACATCATACTTCTTTTATATCTTTCAATTCATTGGCACTAGTGATCACGATTACAAAGTTATTCTTGGCACTTGGCCGTGTTTCATAATTCCAGACCCCTTTTTCACATTCAATATCATTATCATTATCAAAAACAATAAGGCTTCCCATTCAAGGCATTAAATTCACATATGAGAAATTTGGGAATCTTAGGCACATAGAGGCTTTTCATATAAATTGGGCATAACAACCTTTATTTTGATCTTACATGAAGTCTTAACATTTCTAACACATATTCCACATTTTTGAACACATCCTCATTAAAAGATAACATGATGAAGCATTTAGAATAAATATTGAACTTACATCCTTCAATACAAACACATTAGAAATCGCCAATTCTATAATGATCAGGGCTTACTCTAATTACATGAACACCGTGGGATTCGATTCTAAGAAGAAGGGGGCTTAGCCAATATACCTCAATTGAGCTTCTTAAAACTCTAAGATGTTCCAGAATATTAGCCACTTCAATCTATTTTAGCAATATAGCAAAATTGAACCAAAATTAGGAAGATGAACATGGTTTTAGCTCATTTGAGCATATTATCAAACACTAGGTGTGCATCAATGTTTTAAGGCCCCTTTTGTGGAGGATTCCATCATTCCCCAACCCATTCTCTATCATTTTTAGCTCATAATCTTCCCACATACTTCAAGGATACATGCATGCAATACAATAACCCCCACACCCAATAATTGCCTTTCCAATTACCCCATTTTTGCGAAATTTCAAAATTGAGAGCTAGGATAAAGATTCTTACCTTTAGGGTGAAGACTTTCTTTGTTAATCCTCAATGATTGAGCAAGAATTGATGGATAATGGTTGAAGGTTGCTCCCCCACTCTAAGAACTCTCCCTCCCACTCTAAAATATCAGAAATGTGCTCAAAATGGTCTATGGGGTGTGTTTTAACGGAAAAGGGTCGGGTTTAAAAAACCCCAAAATGAAGCTCCGGAATAGGTTCTACGGTCGTATATGCGACCACATAGTGGTTATGCGGTCCACGAAATGACCACGAAAATGGGGACCAGAACTGGAAAGAATCTGATATGGTCTGCGGTCACTATGCGGCCCGCAGACCTGTTCTGCGGTCGCATAATGCACCGCAAAACGGTTCTGCGGTCGCATAGTGCACCGCAGAACCTCCCTTCAAAAATTCCCAAGGAGGGATATACGACAAGAATGTGGCACGCGAAACGGTTATGCGATCGCATAATGGCCGCGAAATTAGGCTTCAAAAATTCCCCAGAAATCTGCCCCACTCTGTGACCAGTCTGCGGTCCGTAGAGTGGTTCTGCGACCGCAGAATGGGCCGTAGAAATGCGTACTTCTGCCCAACATTTTTCTTCAACTCCCAGCACGCTGTTCAATCCAAAAAGTCTGAACCACGGCTTGCAAGTTCGCCGCGAAGAATTTCTATTCTTATTAACCTGTACGCCTACTTTGGCATCACGGAACCCGAGTTTTTAGGAAATATTTTTATCGGGCCTTACATCCTCCCCCACTTAAGATCATTCATCCTCTAATGAGGGTCAAGGCTCACTATTAGCATCTTATACAACTCAACTTTTCATACCCTACACCAGCAACCCCAAAATTTAACTAACTCCCCAAATCTCCAAAAATTTTGCTAGAGTTTCCTTTGTAACTAGGCCTATCCACCTGTTAGAGAGCCCCAGAAACACATCTTACAAACATGTATAGAACTTAACGATGTAACATAACTCATAACAACACCAACCGTGGCCTCATGTAAACAACATATAATTAAAAGGAACATCTTTACATTAACTGAACAAGTGATACAAAATTCATAGGCGACAGGTTCATAAAAATAAAGAATTACACAGCTATTCAAACAAGTAAGAATACTTCTTCTTCATTTCTTCCTCGGCCTCCCACGTGGCCTCTTCAACCTGTTGGTTTCGCCATAATACTTTCACGGAGGCAATTTCTTTATTCCTCAACTTTCAGACTTTTCTATCAAGAATGGCAACTGGAATCTCTTCATATGACAATTCTTCATTAACCTCAATGGTCCCAACCGGCACAACAGCTGACGGATCTCCAACTACCTTTTTCAACATAGACACATAGAATATCGGGTGCACTAATGACATCTTGGGTGGTAGCTCAAGTTTGTATGCCACCTGACCGATCCTCTGGATGATTTTGTATGGCCCGACATACCTTGGACTCAATTTCCCTTTATTTCCAAACCGCATAATACCCTTCATGGGGGAAACCTTCAAGAATACCCAATCATCTTCCTTGAACTCTAAGTCTCTGCGACAAACATCCAAATAGGATTTTTAATGACTCTGAGTAGTTTTCAACCGCTCCTTAATGATTTTAAATTTTTCCATAGCGTGATGCACGAGGTCTGGCCCTATCAACTATGCTTCCCCAATTTCGAACCACCCAATGGGAGATCTACATCTCCTACCATATAATGCCTCAAATGGTGCCATCTGAATACTAGCATGAAAGCTGTTGTTATAAGCAAACTCTATGAGTGGCAAATGATCATCCCAGCTACCCTTGAAATCAAGAACACAAGCACGCAACATGTCCTCAAGCGTCTGAATAGTCCGCTCTGCTTACCCGTCGGTCTGGGGATGGAAAGTTGTACTAAGATTCACCCAAGTACCCAAACCTTGCTGAAATTTCTTCCAAAAATTGGCCGTGAATTGAGCCCCTCGATCGGAAATGATAGAAACTGGAGTACTATATAGCCTGACTATTTCCTTGATATATAACTGAGCATACTGTTTCGCTATGTCGATGGATTTAACATGCAAGAAGTGTGCTGATTTTGTGAGTCGGTCCACGATCACCCAAATTGAGTCAAACTTGTGTGGAGTACGTGGTAATCCTACCACAAAATCCATATTAATCATCTCCCACTTCCACATTAGAATATCTATGTTCTGTGCCAACCCACCAGGCCATTGATGTTCGGCCTTCACTTGTTGACAGTTCGGACACCTTGCCACAAAGTCCGCCATATTCCTTTTTATGTCATTCCACCAATAGATTTTCTTGAGGTCGTGATATATCTTTGTAGAACCTGGATGCACGGAATACCTAGAAGCGTGAGCCTCGGTCATGATTCTTTCCCGAAGACCATCTATATTCGGAACACGTAGTCGCCCTTAGTACCTTAGTGTAACATCATCCATGCCAAGAGCAAAAACCGTAGTCTTATGTTTTTGGATCCCCTCCTTCAATTGCACCAAAAATGGATCATCATATTGCTTCTCTTTGACTTCCACAACAAGCGATGATTCATCCCCATTTTGCACAATTACCCCTCCTTCACCGGAGTCCATAAGACGAACTCCCAAACTAGCTAATCGATGGACTTACTTGGCCATTGTCCTTTGATATACCTCCAAGTGAGCCAAACTACCCATAGATTTCCGGCTAAGCGCATTCGCCACAACATTGGCTTTCCTCGGGTGATATAGAATATCGATGTCGTAATCCTTGAGCAACTCAAGCCATCTTCTTTGCCTCAGATTCAACTCTTTTTATTTGAAAATATATTGAAGACTCTTGTGGTCCGTGAATACCTCCACATGGACCCTATACAAATAGTGACACCAAAATTTCAATGCAAAAACCACCGCCGCAAGTTCTAAGTTATGTGTTGGATAATTCTTTTCATGATTTTTGAGTTACCTAGAAGCATATGCTATAACCTTGTCGTGTTGTAATAATACACACCCAAGCCCAATTCTTGAAGCATCACAATATACCACAAACCCTTCTGTACCCTCTGGCAGGGTCAACATCGGCGCCGTAGTCAATATCAATTTCAACTCCTGGAAGCTCCTTTCACAAGTATCAGACCATTGGAACTTAACTACTTTCTGAGTCAATTTAGTCAACGGAGAGGCAAGAGTAGAGAACCCCTCCACAAACTTCCCGTAATACCCTTCTAAGCTCAAGAAACTGCGAATTTCAGTTGGCGTTGTAGGCCTAGGCCAATTCTTTACTGCTGAAATCTTTTGAGGATCCACCTTGATTCCTTCTCTAGAGACAACATGACCCAAGAATGTGACAGATTCTAGCCAAAATTCACATTTTGAAAACTTTTTTACAATTGGTGCTGATGAAGAGTCTGCAAAACTGCCCTGAGATGATCGGCGTAGTCCTCCCGACCTCGTGAATACACAAGAATATCGTCAATGAACACTGTCACAAAGGAATCGAGAAAAAGCTTGAAAACCCGATTTATAAGATCCATGAAAGCTACTGGAGCATTTGTTAGTCCAAAAAACATTACCAGAAATTCAAAGTGCCCATACCGGGTTTTGAAAGCTATTTTCGGAATATCCTGCTCCCTGATCTTCAATTGGTGATACCCAGATCGTAAATCAATTTTGGAGAAGTATCTAGCACCCTGTAACTGATCAAACGAATCATCTATTCTTGGTAGTGTGTATTTGTTTTTGATTGTGACTTTGTTAAGCTGCCGATAATCAATACACATCCTTAGTGATCCATCTTTCTTCCTCACAAAGAGAACCGGTGCGCCCCATGGCAACACACTCGCTCAGATGAAACCCTTTTCTAACAAATCCTTCAATTGTTCCTTTAGCTCCTTTAATTCTGCTTGTGCCATCCTATAGGGCGGAATAGATATAGGCTGCGTGCCTGGTATCATATCAATCCCAAAATCAATCTCCCTGTCTGGCGGAATCCCAGGGAGCTCAACAGGAAAGACCTCTGGAAATTCATTCACAACTGGCACCGATTCGAGTGTAGGTGCCTCGGCAGTGGTGTCCGTAACTTGGACCAAATGGTAAATACACCCCTTGTTGATCATCTTCATGGCCTTGAGGTAAAAAATAAACCTATCCTTTGGCACCACATTCTCCCCCTTCCAATCAACAACTGGCTCATTAGGAAATTCAAACCTCACAGTTCTAGTTCGGCAGTCGAGCTTAGCAAAACATGAATAAAGCCAATTCATTCCCATAATTACATCAAAATCAACCATCCCCAATTCAATGAGATCAACCATGGTGTCCCGACCATGCACCGTGACAATACAACCCCTATAAACCCGTGCGGCCATAATAGACTCGCCAACCAGAGTAGATACAGAGAACGGCTCAGGAAGCTGTTCCGGTTCTATACCAAATTCCATAGCAACATAAGGGGTAGCATAGGACAAGGTTGAACGAGGATCAATAAGAGCATATACATCATGATTTTGGACAGTCAATATACCTGTGAAAACATCAGGAAAAGCCTCTACATTCTGGTGACCGCTCATAGCATAGAAATGGCTGGGTCTTCTTGAACTCTGCCCACCACCCCTAGCTGCACCACGCCCCGCTAGTGCTGGAGTACCTTGAGCTGGAGGGGGTGCTGAAGATGTAACAGCTGCAAAACCGGATGGATGTGTTGTGCCCCTACCCGTACCCTGGCGGGATGAACGACACTCCCTCTGAATATGGCCCCTCAATCCGCACCCGTAACATATAGGTAAGTCCATATAGCAGATCCCCAAGTGCATCTTCCCACACCTAGGGTATGGGGGTCTCCGCTGCTGCTGGAATCTCCTTCCTGATCGGCCTTGCTGGTGGGGTCCTCTGCTGCCCTGATTGGTCCTGAAACAACTTCCCTGTTGCTGACTGGGCCCTGCTGGTGGTGCACTGGCTGAAGACTGAGCAACAGACTGGGATGGCCCTGATGACCCTCCCCTAAAAGCTGAACTTCCCCCACCGAATGACTCCCCAAAGTTGCCCGCGGACCGGGCTTGCTGGTACCCTCTCCCTCCATTCTGTTCTTCAACTAACGGTTCTCTGTAGCTTGAGCAAATGCTACCATCCTCCCATAGTTCATATTTGAATTCAAGGTAGCTGTAGCGGACTCATTGATAACCAAGGGGCTAAGGCCCTGTACAAACCGGCGCACTCTACCCTCCATAGTAGGCAACATGAGAATGGCATATTTTGACAGGTGCGCGAACTCCATGTGATACTCCCACACACTCCTACTCCCTTGCTTAAGATTCTCAAACTCTACGGCATGGGATGTCCTAGTCTCGACAGGCAAGAAATGGTCTATAAAGGCATCTGCAAACTCACTCCATCTCGCTGGAGGGCTACCCTCCTCCCGAGAGTCCTCCCACAGCTCAAACCAAGAATAGGCCACCCCTTTCAGGCGGTAGGAGACCAACTCCACTCCCTCCGTCTCAGTAGCGCGCATAACCCGGAGAGTCTTATGCATCTCATAAATGAAGTCCTGTGGGTCCTCCTTGGGATTAGCACCCGTGAACACTGGAGGATCCAATTGCAAAAATCTGTTCACCCTTGAACCACTAGAATCCCCTTGTTGGCTAGAAGATGTGGGTGCAACATTCGACCTTTGGGCCTGAGAATCCACTTTCTGAGTCAGCATATGAATAGCTCCCCTAAGATCCCCATCAAAAATACCAAAGACAGAAGCTGGGGCTAGAGGTGGAATCAGAATATCAGGTGGAGGAACCGTCGCACCCTCAGTAGGTATAGGAACTGGTGTGGCCTGGGCCGGTGTAGTAGAATCAGGTAGTGTAGCAGTCAGGGGATTATCCTCACCCCTCGGGTATTCACCCGCATCATCAAATAAAGGGTCAACTGCCATTCCTAAGGCGGCGTTGGCTTCTTGTCTAGTTCTTGCTTTATTCTTAGGTGCAATATACTGAAAGTTAAAGGAATGCATGAGTTAGAGGAGGAACAATTGCACAATTAGTTTCATCGCACGATCCAGAATATCAAAGAAGGGTATTGTTCCTAAATGTCCAAGTAGCCTCCAACTTATAGATGTGGTGGACAACAGGACTCTTCTAGACACGGCTCGAGATATCCTAGGATACTTTAAAACCTTAGGCTCTGACACTAAGTTTGTCACGCCCCAATATCGGGAAGCGTGACCGGCGCTCGACCGAGTGAACCCAGCCGAGCAAGCTGTTAGATACTTTCTACCCAATTAACCCATGATCAAGAAAAGACGTGATTTCATTAATTATACAGTAGGAATCTCATTCATATAATCCTAAATCGTTTCATTAGTCATTGCGCCTTTAAGTCTCAAAATATACATTTCTTATAGTTCGAGTGGAACAAGTGATCAAACACAACATAACTTGTTTAACATTCTCAACACCCATGTACAACCCACATAGTGTCTACGGATCCTCTAAAGATACAAAAGGGAGTAAAAATGGTGTCGGCAACAAGGCCCTGGCTATACCTCAAAAAGTGACCATAATATAAGCAAAAGGTATAATACATAACCCCGTAATGAAATGGGGCTCACCGAGTTCGTTGAGAAGCAGATGCAGCACTATCTGTGATCAACACTCTCTGCTATGTAATCACCTGCATCCATTTAAAGATGCAGCGCCCCCGACAAAAGGGACGTTAGTACCGTCGAATAGCACTAGTATGTATAGCTAAACACCACTCAATAGAATGAATAATAATACAAGAGGAACAGTCAAAAATTCAATAAGAGCTTTCAAATAATATTAAAACATCAATTTAAAGGTCACATAAGTTTTCAAGTAAACTTCCACGTTATTAGGTTGGGTGATCTTTTGTGCCGATATTCGACAATTCACAATGCCTCTATAATCTTATACGGATTCCGATCTTGACCCGATCGGTTAGGTCGTCTCATTTGAGACATCAACCATAACCATAATTTTAATTATCATTTCCAGCACAGTACCACCATGTGTGCGGCATGGCATCCAATCACGGCCCGATCGGCTAGGCCGTCTCACCCATGACGTTACCATTTTTAGTCAACCATCTCACATCATATTTCTTTCATATCTTTCAATTCATTGGCACTAGTGATCATGATTACAAAGTCATTCTTGGCACTTGGCCGTATTTCATAATTCCAGACCCCTTTTCCACGTTCAATATCATTATCATTATCAACAATAATAAGGCTTCCCATTCAATACATTAAATTCATATATGAGCAATATGGGAATCTTAGGCACATAGAGGCTTTTCATACAAATTGGGCATAACAACCTTTATTTCGATCTTGACATGAAGTTTTAACATTTCTAACACATATTCCACATTTTTGAATACATCCTCAATAATAAGATAACATGATAAAGCATTTAGAATAAATATTGAACTTACATCCTTCAACACAAACACATTAGAAATCGCCAATTCTATAATGATCAAGGGCTTACTCCAATTACATAAATACCGTGGGATTCGATTCTAAGAAGAAGGGGGTTTGACCAACATATCTCAATTGAGCTTCTTAAACTCTAAGATGTTCCAGAATATTAGCCACTTCAATCTATTTTAACAGTATAGCAAAATTGAACCAAAATTAGGAAGATGAACATGGTTTTAGCTCATTCGAGAATATTATCAAACACTAGGTGTGCATCAATGTTTTAAGGCCCTTTTTGTGGAGGATTCCATCATTCCCCAACCCATTCTCTATCATTTTTAGCTCACAATCTTCCCACATACTTCAAGGATACATGCATGCAAGACAACAACCCCCATACCCAATAATTACCTTTCCAATTACCCTATTTTTGCAAAATTTCGAAATTGAGAGCTAGGGCATAGACTCTTACCTTTAGGGTGAAGACTTCCTTTGTTAATCCTCAATGATTGAGCAAGAATTGATGGATAATGGTTGAAGGTTGCCCCCCCACTCTAAGAACTCTCCATCCAACTCTAAAATATCAGAAATGTGCTCAAAATGGTCTATGGTCGGGTTTAAAAACCCCAAAAACAAAGCTCCGGAACAGGTTCTGCGGTCGCATATGCGACCGCATAGTGGTTATGCGGTCCGCGAAATGACCGCAAAAATGGGGGCCAGAACTGGAAAGAATCTGATCTGGTTTGTGATCACTATGTGGCCCGTAGACCTTTTCTACGGTCGCATAATGCACCGTAGAACGGTTCTGCAGTCGCATAGTGCACCGCAGAACCTTGCACTCCATCACCACTACATTTGATGTAGCTACTTCTCACTCTTCCACTCCATCAACTTCATCTCCACCTTTACCATCACCAGCTACTGCTATATCATTCCCATCTTTTTTCACTCTTCCAACAACGGTTGCTACATCATCTCCATCGGCCGCACCTGACTATGAAGAAGGTATCCCTCCTCCACAATCCCCAATTCATGGGAATTTTGGGCAAAATTATGCTACCCCTTCTGAAGATCCACAAAGGAGGAGGAGTGTTACCCTTTCGGTCTCCACCGGGTACAACTTGCTTTCGAGGCCAGTGGAGCTTGCTAACTATTTGAAGCCTTTGGCTTCAGAAAAATACTAGGAGAAGATTTAGACACTCTCAGGGGAGTGTTTGTTGAACAATTCTATGCATAACACCACATCGGTATGTTTCTTTCTTCCTCTGTTATTTCCCCTACTTTTGAATGAATGCATTTTGAGTTTTACCTCTTCTGGTTTTGCAGGCCAATTTTCTTGCTTCTGATGGCCTTCAAAGTCTGATTCATAAGAAGAAAGAACTTACTTCTGAACGGGATCAGCTTTTGGCGGAATGGGACCAGACTGTTCTCCGCCTCTCAGAACTAGAAAACAGAGCCACCAAAGCCGATGTTTTGGAGGCTCGTTTGTAGCAAAGCGAGCAAGAAGTGATAACCCTCAGCCAAGAAGTTGGCCCGTTGAGGGTTAGATTTGATGAAGCCAAGGCTAAATGGGTTGAAGTCCTGGACGCCATTCTTGCTGCAACCGATCGTGAGGCTGCCTCCGCTGAAAGAGTGATTAACTTAGAGGCAGCCTTAAACTCCAAAAGCGAAGAGCTTGCTGCTGTGGTAGCGAAACATGCCCAGTTGGAGGAGAAGTATAGGAAAACTTTCGAGCATAATAGGCTCTATAGTTCAACTATCTGTGAGCTCGATGTCAGTCTCAAATCTGCTAGGTCAGCCCAGGAAAACCTTTCCGCCGAAATTAATCAAATCAAAGAAGAACGCAAGCGCCGAGCAACTTCCCTCATTGTTGAAAAAACTTATTCCATGTATAACATGAGGAGAAAAATCTTGGAAGAGTCCAAGACTAGTATCATTGATATTGATGCCAAAATTGCTAAGGCCCGAGAGCTTGAGTTGGCTACAAAAAATGGACTCCCGGCGCAGTCTAACGCTCCAGGTTCTTCTGATTCCGGTTCCGAGTTTTCGAAAACTGAAGAGGGATCAGAAGGTGATGATGTCGAAGACCAAGCTGGGGAAAATGTTGAGCTATCGGTGGAACCAACTCCCGGGGATGCAGATACTTCTCTTCCTCCTGATTCCGGAGATGTTGCAACTTAGTTTTTTTCTTTCTTTTTCTATTTTGTACCTTTATCACTCTGACGCGCCCTTGTAAATAACAACATATTTTTTGATCAAGTATCGTTTGAGTCTTACTTTTATTTTGAATATTCATGCATGCTTTTAACTTTCGTACTTGCTTAGGTATTCTACGCATGCTGTTCTGTTTGTGCTTTATTATGTGTAATCTCGGATGCTTTTTCTTCGAAGCATTTCGATTCCAAGAATTATCCCTTTTATATGAGGGTTTAAATAAGTATTTGCGCAAGTTTGCTTTTTGCGTCTTTTTCGTATGCAACTTCGGGTGTATTTTTCCCCGATGGCATTATGGATTTCGGGCATTTATTCTTCCAGAACCAACCCTTTAACATGAGGGTTTTTATAAGAGAGGGCCCTCTTATGTTTACGGTGCTCTTAAAGAGGACGTATCCTGTTCATTACGGCACAAACATTTGAAGTACTTGTTTAACTTTCAAATGATAAAATTAATCATCGTTCAGACAAGAAACAAGATAAAAACAAAAAGATTTTATTTCATTTAATTCCTTCTATTTTCAAACGTACATAAGCATTTTGCTATGCAAAAAATAAACTGCCATGACTTGTGGCTATAAAGAAATTGCCATGTCTTGTGGTTATCTTGTGCAACTTATTTCTACGGGGCTGGCTGCGCAGTCCCCGGTCCCGATGATGTATTCTGTTCCGGATTTACGTTCCCCGGTTGATGTGGCATTCAGTTTTTCCTGGCATTTAGTGTTTCCATAACCTCATATCATTCCCCCTAGTGTTCGAATACGAAGAATGCGAAGAATGTGAATTGGAACACTGGAAGCCTTGTACCTTCGAAGATCCCACCAATGAATTGCTTGGTAATCCTTCACTCTGCAACATATCTTGTTTCCCATTAGGAACCCATGCTATCGAGCGAAAGAATACCTAATAATCCTCTAGTGGTTTGTGCTCGTGAACGATCGGGTAACCTCTTTTCGGTAGCAAACTTAACTTCCCGGTGGGAATTTGCTATCGAAGCAAAGATTATCTAATCGTCCCCGAGTGGGAACTTGCTTATTGGCCTTGTTATCAAAGGTTTTATCACTGCTGTCTTCGTAGTATGATTTCCGTCGCTTCCTCGTTAAAAACCTTGCCAGAAAAATCCAATTGGGACAAAAACTGAACGAAGGAAAAAAAAGAGTGCAGAACATACTTTCCGTTTGACTGTTATTCGTCAGCAGTAATATCTTTTTGAGGTGAGCCACGTTCCAGTTGCTGGGCAACTTATCTCTATTTTTGTTCTCCAACTTGTATGATCATTTCTCAGTGATAGCTGAAACCTAGTAAGGGCCTTCTCATGTTGGGCCTAACTTGCCCGAGTTAAGTTCCCGGGTGTTTTGAGTTACCTTCCTCAAGACCAAGTTTCCTACTTTGAAATATCGGAGGCTGGCTCTTCGATTATAATAACACTCCATTCTCTGTTTTAGGGCCGCTATTCTGACATGCGCCAAGTCCCTACGTTTCTCGAGAAGCTCCAAGTTGATTAGCATTGCTTCGTTGTTCGATCCTTCACTCGCCTCGAAATACCTTAAGGTTAGTTCCCCCACTTCCACCGGTATCAAAGCTTCTTCACCGTATACAAGGGAAAAGGGGTATCTCCTGTGCTTGACTTGGCCATTGTTCGGTCGGCCCATAGAACCCCAGGTAATTCTTCGGGCCAGTTGCCTTTTGCTGCTTCCAACCTTTTCTTGAGGTTTTGAATAATCACTTTGTTTGTTGACTCCCCTTGACCATTTTTGTTCGGATGATAAGGTGAAGAGGTAATCCTCTTTATCTTCAAGTCTTCAAGGAACTTTGTAACTTTTGTGCCGATAAATTGCGGCCTATTGTCGCATGCAATCTCTTTTGCTATTCCAAACCTGCAAATTATATTTTTCCACAGGAAGTCGACCACTTCGCGTTCTCCGATCTTCTGATAAGGACCTGCTTCCAACCATTTAGAAAAATAGTCAGTCAAAATTAAAAGAAACCTTACCTTTCCAGGAGCCGGTGGCAGTGGTTCGATAATGTCCATCCCCCATTTCATGAATGGCCACGGGGACAGAACCAAATGTAGGGGTTCTGCCGATTGATGTACTAGTGGTGCGTAGCGTTGGCACTTATCACATTTTCGTTCGAAGTCTTTGGCATCTTATTCTATACGGGGTCAGTAATATCCTGGCCGAACTAATTTCAGTACCAAAGAATCTGCACCCGAGTGGTTGCCGCACATCCCTTCATGGACTTCTCTCATGACATAGTTAGCTTCTGATGCTCCTAAGAACTGGGCTAACGGGCCTTGAAAGGATTTTTCTGTACAATTGGCCTTTCTTGAAGCTATAACGTGCAGCTTTGGTGCGCAACGCTCTTGATGCTTTTGGGTCTTCGGGCAACTTTCCATGCTTGAGATAATCGATTATTTTGTTTCTCCAGTCCTAGACCAAACTAGTCAAATTCACCTCATTGTAACCATCTGTGTCCAAGGCTGAGTTCATCAGTTGTACTATCATCCCTGATTCATATCCTTGGATTTCTGTTGAAGAGCCCAAATTTGCTAATGCATCTGCCTCCGCGTTATCTTCCCTCGAGATATGAGTTATTGACCACTCCCCGAATCATGCCAATAGAGCCTGAACCTTTACCACGTATTGTTGCATACGTTCCTCTTTGGTGTCAAAATTTCTGTAGACCTAATTTACCACCAACTGTAAATCACATTTGATTTCGATGACTTCGGAGTCAAGTCCCCAGGCCAATTCGAGCTCAGCAATCAAAGCTTCGTACTCTACTTTATTGTTAGTTAAAGGAATTGTTCTGATGGCTTGCCTTAAGGTTTCCCCCGAAGGCATTATTAAAATTATTCCGAGCCCGGACCTTTTTACGTTTGAAGCTCCGTCCGTAAATAAGGTCCAAACTCCCGATGTCGATTCTGACAAAATTATTGCCTCCTTAGCTACCAAAGGCAATAGACCCGGACTGAAGTCGGCCACAAAGTCAGCCAAGACTTGCGACTTAATTGCAGTCCTTGGTTTATACTCTATATCGAATTCGCTCATTTCGACGGCCCATTTGGCCAATCTACCCTAGAGCTCGAGTTTATGGAGGATATTCCTGAAAAGGGAAAGTAGTTACCATAGCTATCGGGGTGGCATTAGAAGTAGGGCCTCAGCTTCCGAGCAGCGACTATGAGAGCTAAGGCCAGTTTTTCCAGATGTGGGTAGCGAGTTTCTGCTCCCGTTATAATATTGATAACATAATAAATGGGAGATTGCGTACCTTTGTCTTCTCTCAAGGCTTGCTGATACTCCGGTGTTCACTCGAAATTGTTTTTCTTTTTGAGTAGTGCGAAGAAGCGATGACATTTTTTCGATGAACGGGAAATGAACCTGCTCAATGCTGCCAATCTCCCTGTGAACCTTTGGACTTCTTTTATGTTAGAAAATTGATCCGGGATGTCGTCTATGGCCTTGATTTTGTCGAGATTTACCTAAATTCACCTTTGCGATAGTAGGAATCCTAGGAACATATCCAAACTGACCCCGAACACATACTTCTCGGGGTTAAGTTTCATATTATGCTCCCTCATGATGTCGAATGTTTCTTGCAAATGCTTCAAGTGGTCACCTGCATTCAAAGACTTAACGAGCATATCGTCTGTGTATACTTCCATAGTCTTTCCTATTTGTTTTTCAAACATCTTATTCACGAGCCGTTGATAAGTGGCTCCGGCGTTTTTTAGCCCGAAGGGCATAACATTGTAACAATATATACCAAAACTCATTATAAATGAAGTCTTTTCCTGATTTTCTGAGTTCATCTTGATTTGATTGTACCCGGAATAAGCATCAAGGAAACTCATTAACTCATGCCCGGCCGTAGCATCAATCATCTGATCGATATTTGGTAATGAGAATGCATCTTTCGGGCATGCCTTATAAAGATCTTTATACTCTAGGCACATGCGAAATTTATTATTTTTCTTAGGTACTACTACTACATTGGCTAGCCAGTCCGGATATCTTACCTCTCGGATTGAACCAATCTTAAGTAAACGAGTTACCTCTTCTTTGACGAATTTATTCCTTGCTTCAACAATAGGGCGCTTCTTTTGCCTTATCGGAGGTATGTTAGGATCCAAGCTTAACTTATGTACGGCTATCTCCGTTGGGATGCCTGTCATATCTTCGTGCGACCATGCAAAACAATTGGCGTTAATTTTAAGGAATTCAATAAAAGCAGACCTGTGCTCCGGGTGTAGTCCTGTTCCCAAAAGGAATTTCCATTCTAGGAATTCTTCAAACAATGCAACCTGCTCTAGTTCTTCTACCATGGATTTCATCGCGTTCATCTCTTCCGATACTTGAAAATACCTTGGTACCTGATATTGTTCTGACTCTTCTGTCCCTGAATTATCTTCCTCTAGCTCGAGGGCAGGTGCTGGTTCCGATAATTGCTATGTCACATGGTCCTTTCCTTTGCTACTGGAAACCGAAATTGCATTCATCTCCCTTGTTGTCGGTTGATCACCCCTTATCTGTTTGATCCCCTCGTGTGTCGGAAACTTTAACGGTTAGTGATATGTTGAAGGCACAACTTTCATCTCGTGTAGCCATGGTCTTCCCAAGATGATATGATATCCCATGTCTCCATCTACCACTTCGAAGAGAGTTGTCTTCATTACTCCCTCAGCGTTCGTGAGCAGCAAAATTTCTCCCCGAGTTGTCACGCTTGCGAGGTTGAATCCAGCATGGAGTTTCGTTGCCGGAATAATGCTTCCAGTGAGTTTAGCTTGCTCCAGTACTCTCCATTGTATGATATTAACGGAATTTCATGGATCCACTAAAACACGTTTAATTTTAAAATCCAACACATTTAAAGAAATTACCAGTGCGTCATTGTGCGGCAACAGTAATCTGTCTGCATCTTCATCCGTGAATGCGATATCGTCTTCCCGAAACCTTTTACTATGAGTTATTGATACTTTTGTCATCTTTGCTACCGAAAAGTTGACCCCATTAATTTCATTCCCTCTGAAGATCATGTTGATCATTTGGCGTGGAGGTTCTTCTCCTGCTTTTGACGTTTCAGCGTTGCCTATGCTCCGACCATAATTGTTTTTAGCTCAGTCGCTCAGGAATTCTCTGAGGTGACCATTCTTTAACAGTGTTTCCACTTCTTCCCGGAGGTGTCGGCAGTCCCTTGTCCGGTGGCCGTTAGTGCCTTGGTATTCACACCATAAACTGGGATCCCTCTGGCTGGGATCGGATTTCATAGGTCTTGGGAATCGTGTCTCTTTGATATTCCTCATGGCCGACAACAACTCTACTACACTGATATTGAAGTTATACTTTAATAACTTTGGGTAAGAAAAATCTCTCGACCCCCAGATTTCTTTATCCTTCAGCGATCTGTTGTTTTGGCCACGATCTGTCCTTCTATCAACGGTGAACTTGTCTACTTTCCGAAAACTCCTGCCGCGGCCTTCTGTCCGCTCGTAGGGCTAAAACTGGACCCTCAAAGTCCGTCTATCCGTGTCAATATCATCTTTCATTTTTTATCTGTTCTTCTCCCGTCCTTTGGTCGACGATGGGAAGCCAACCTGGTCATCTTCGATCCTTATTTTCGACTTGTATCGGTTGTGGACATCCGCCCAAGTCGTCGCTTGGAACTCGAGCAGACTTTCTTTCAACTTCCGGGAAGCGTCTGAACTTCTCGAATTTAAAACTCTGGTTAATGCTTCAGTTTCCCATTCATCCGAAAATGCCGGTATTAACATCCTTTCCTTCTGGAATCGGGTGACCTACTCTCGTAATAACTCGGACTCTCCCTACGCAATCCTGGATATGTCGGCCTTTCGGGCCTGCACCTTTTTGGCACCACATGAGCCTTGATGAAAGAATCTGCGAGCACCTCAAAGGAATCTATGGAATGCTCAGGCAATAGTGAATACCACGTTAAAGCTCCCCTCGTGAGAGTCTCACCAAATTTCTTCAGCAACACAGACTCAATTTCATGAGGAGCCAAATCATTTCCTTTCACAACTGTTGTATAAGTGGTTATGTGCTCCTGCGAATCTGAAGTTCTATCATACTTTGGTACTTCGGGCATTTTGAACCGCTTTGGGATTAGTTCCGGGGCCACACTCGGCTTGTACGGTAACTAAATATACTTCTTCGAGTTCGGGCCCTTCAATACTGGTGGTGCACCCGGGATTTGATTCATGCGGGCGTTTACTTACTTCATGAACCGCAAAAGTTCCTCCTTGAACGGGTTGTTATCATTGTTGAGGTCGGATCTACTCCCCCCGGCCCCATCGGAGCCAAATTTGCCCCTGGGAGTGTTGTTGTTGACTCTCTGCATTGTTTGGTTTGCGGGAACCTCGGGAGGAATTGGATCTCGCCTGTTCGCATTATTTGAAGCACCTGATAGTGCCTGTTTTAGTTCCGTCATAACCTGATCCTGCCACGTGAGATAGCCTAGAATGATTGCTTGTTTCTCTTGCAGGACCCTCACGACACCCGCTACATGTTCCTCATCAGCATCATCACGAGTCCTCTCCCGAACCTGTCAAGGGTATCGCCCGTCATGCGTCAGTGTGGCGTCGTTCTCCTCATTGCGAGTGTCACTGATTGTATCCTCGAAATGAGGATCCTCCCCTTGAATTTCAGGGTTGCTTGTGCCATTAATACTGTTATCTGCCATTTCTTTTGTGATTTTTGCTAAGACAAAAATAATTAAACTTGTTAGTAAGAAAGGCAAGGATCAATTTAATTGCACGGCTATCTAGGACCCACGGTGGGCACCAAACTGTTTACCCAAAAAATGGTACAGTTGAATTTATTCGTGATTTCTAGACAAGTGAATTAATTTGATCCAAAAGGTAATGAATTAACTAATGAAATATGAAATACTTAGCCTTAGAATATAGATGAAACAACAGAGCTAATGAGTCCGGGAACAAGGTTTACGGGCACAACAATGATAAGTTCAAAAGCGAGAGAATCAAATTGTATTAAAATGCTGTATAGAATGTAACATAAGTAAGCCAGAAAATTCCTCCCTTTACAATGATAACTGAGCTCTCTATTTATAACTATATATAGGGAAAGAGGTCATAGGATCATGCCCGTTTTTAATGTCAATTATGAGGGTCATTGATGAAGATGTAACGTTAGACATAAATGCTAAATTCCTTGTAACGGGCCATCATCCTTAATGCTGCAAAATATTCCGTATTAAATGTTACCGGGCGCAAAGCATTTAATACTCTTTTATGATCATTATTTCTTCCAGTGACAAACGGAATAGCTATGTTCGATGGCTATCTCCATCTTGTGTTTCACGTGTCCTTCTTTTAAGCAGCCACGTGTCATGTCGTATTTTCCCTATACAGTTATTTAATTCTAGGGAGTAGCTAGCTCCACTTCTGGTCTACCCCCACGCCTGGTGACAAATACAAATAATATCACATTCTCATCAATAGTTATCTATATGGATCTAATGAATTCAAGGTGGAATGCGTGTCCATGGTATGTGGCTCACCTCTCTCGATGACTCGTAGCTCCCCAAAATATTTAGTCACAATCATAACATATTCTATTATGTAATTTTCTAAGGCATAAGCCAATACAAGTCGCATGATAACATTTCTTGAAAGATTTCATAATCATCTTTCGAAATAATTGTCACATACTTTGTAATCATTTCAGTAAAACTCTTTCATGCAATGAATGCAAGACTTGGAACATATTAGCAGTGGTATTATAAGAGTTTCTAAGTTATATACTTCAATTAGCAATGGAGATCTCATGAGAGCTTGTCTGTCACGCTCATAGGATCCCTTTTAAACATTTAAAACTTTAAGTCCTGGCTTTGAAAGCCCAATAGAGGAGGCCGACTAAGCATACCTTATGCTTTTCCTACAACCTTCAATTGAATGCTTGACAATCGCTATTGCAGTCCTCAACTAACTCTATATAACCAAAAAAAATTATATTTTTAAGTCAAATTCTATAAATGGGATAGTTAGGGTTTTGGTTCATAGGGTTGAATTGGTTTCTAGGGTGTTTGGATTAATAAAACATTCGTATACTCCTCAATTAAACACTAATCAATCATTAATTTTATTTAAAACCAATCTACAATCCCGAGGATTTATCCTTTTTTTTTTAAATCTTGAATTCTAGGGTTTGTGATGAATCTAGGGATTGAATGGTATCTAATCTCCTTAGAATCAACTAGAATTAATGTAGGAACTTACCTCTCTAAAGCCCTTGATGACCCTTGGTGAAATTGACTCAAAACCCTTGTTACAGCTCTTAAAACAAAATGGGAGAAATAAATTTTGAAACTGGCATATTTATACCCGCCACTAACATACGATCGCTATCCCTTGACATATGACATGTATGTCCAATATAGGGTCGTATGCGGCGGCCGTATGTCGAGCCTCAAATTTTAACACTCTCAATACTCCATATACGGTGGCCACCTACGGTCAAATCTCGTATATTGCCCCATATGTTGAACCTCGAATTTCACCGCTCTCGGTATTCCACATACGGTGGCCATATATGGTGCATATCCCCCATATACGGTCCGTATGTTGCCCCTTATTTCCATTACCGACACTCACATACGATCTATATCTCAATTATACAGTCAGTATATTGGCCCGTATATATCCAAAAATGCCAACTCTCAGTACTCAACATGTGGAGCCCATATACGGCATGTATACCACTTCCGTGGACCGTATATGGCATCCGTATCTTCAAACCTAGGAACCTCAAATTTTCAACTCTCAGTCACTCAAACAGACAGTGGGCATATAGTATGTATGTCCATTCTATGTGTCCTATCTTCCACGTACATTGACCTTTGACACTTACATTGTTTCCCAAACTTTCAAATTTTATCTATGTCGAACATAGGGTCTCCCTTCAGAACTGAAACTTTAATTCCTTTGGTTCTTTTCAATTTCATCACTTCCGTACACTTCCTACATGACTTATTTATGAATTTGCACTGTCCTTCGGGTAATGGTTAATCCTGATGGGATTTAATGCATTTACGCTAGTTAGGACTTACGAGGTCTCACATTATCTCCCCATTGGAAACATTCATCTTTGAATGTCGGCTAAGTTTGGGAATTTCCATAATTTTTTTACAGAATTTCCTTTGTAACTAGGGCTATCCCAAAAGTCCAAGCTCAACCAAACCAACATCAATTAACAGCATAATCTCCTCATAGAGAGTTACACCATATATCATAGCCAATTCAACCAAACATAACCAAATTCACAATTCACTGATTATTCTAAAACTCATTTTCAAAGATTTACATACCTTCATTTGGAATAAGTGAGGATACCTCCTCTTCATATCTTTCTCTGCCTCCAAAGTTGGTTCCTCAGTCTTTTGACTCCTCCAAAGCACCTTTGTAGATGCTACATCCTCTGTCCTAAGCTTTCGGACTTGGCGATCAAAAATCTGAATTGGAACCTTTTCATAGGTCAACTCTTCATTCACTTAACTGTTTCCAAAGGAATAACTTGGTCTGGATCACGAATACAGTTCCTCAACATAGATACATGGGATACCAGATGCAGGTAATTAATCTATATGCAACATCACCAACCTTCTTAAGAATCTTATAAGGTCCTACAAACCTTAGACTCAGTTCCCCTTTTTACCGAATCACGCCTTTCATATGCGAAACATTGAGAAATTTCACATCACCTTCTTTGAACACCAAATCCCTATGTCTTCTATCAGCATAGGATTTTTTATGACTTTGAGCAGCTTTCAACCTTTCTTGAATCACCTTGAATTTTTTTATCGTATCGAACACTAAGTCTAGACCAATCAACTAAGCTTCACTGACGTCAAACCACCCAATAGGAGAACAATAATGTCTACCATACAATGCCTCAAATGGTGCCATCGTAATGCTTGAATGATAGTTGTTGTTATAAGTAAACTCAATAAGTGGCAGAGGTTCATCCCAACTATTCTTGAAGTCAATAACACAGACTCGCAACATATCTTCTAAAGTCTGAATTGTCACGACCCAAAATTCTAACCAAGGGGTCATGATAGCGCCTAACACCGCTTTTCTAGGCAAGCCAAAACATAGTAATAATAAGTAAAGCATGTTTAATAGTAAAATGTATTATAATAAAGATAAAGAGCAAACAATCATAAATATATAATAAGGCTACAACCCAACGTTCTTTATTCCTCTTTCCAATATTTGGTATCGCAAGTACATGTGCTACTAAGAGTACCAAATATAAAGTCTGAAAGAAAATACAATACTATCTGGTACAATGAACAGTAATGAAAGGATATGAAGGGGACTCCAGGGTAGCAAACGCCATGCAACACTAAATCAAGTCTCCAGAAAAGTCCAAGCTAATTACCCCTGGGAGCACCGCTGGGACCAACATTGGGATCAACATAAGAAGTATAAAAGTGTAGTATGAGTACAACCGACCCCATATACTCAGTAAATATTGAGCCTGACCTCGACGAGGTGGTGACGAGGCTGTGAGAAAATACTTACTATAAACCTGTACAAGTATTAAGCAGAAAGCAACGACAAAATAGAGAGACGAGTAAAGTCATAAAATTAAATAAGAGAATAAATAATAAGGTTCCCATAAATAACATCACGATACAACTTTATAACACAAACATCATAACAGAGAACAATAACCAAGAATAACTATAAGAAATCATATATGTTGCGGCGTGCAACCTGATCCAAACACATACTGTTGTAGCGTACAACCCAATCCAATCACAGTCCTATCAATACTTAATATCATTGCAGTGACAACCCGATCCAATGTCAATATTATTAATAATCAACACCATTACGACGTGCAACCCCATCCAACATACCAATTCATATGAAAACGCCTAATAAATAATCAAGTATGGCGAAACTCACAACTAACATAAACGAGAACTAAAATACATAGTTCACCAAGGAAATATGATCGCGAACAAAGAATGATTGGCAACCTAATATTCAAGAACTAGCCTCACACTTATATATGACAAGAAAGACTTCAGCAAGTCATAGCTACGAGAACAATCTAAAGGTCACACAATACGACATAGCATAGTAGAGTAAATCAAGAAACGAGTAAAGGCATAAGGCAAGTAAAGCATGAGACAGGTAACGACATTAAGCAAGTAGAAAAATCTATCTAATAACATGTAACAAATAAGGGCATACACATAATAAAGGCATAAAGCAAGTAGAAGCATGTGACAAATACGAAATGTAACAAGTAAAGGCATATATCAAATAGAAACATGTATCAAGTAAGAGCATATAACAAGTAGAGCATGAAATGAAATAAATAAGGACATGGTGTAATTAAAGGGATGAAATAAGCTAGTTCTCCCAGAATGACTTAACCCATGGCAACACATATACACTCGTCACCTTGCATATACGTCATCCCCTCACATAGATCAAGTAGAAAATAGATCAACCACATCTTAATTCCCTCAAATCATGATTAACCACAATACTTACCTCTTTCCGAAACAAAATCAACAATCCAACAAAGTTTTTCCTTTAGAACAAGCCTCCAAACCACTTGAATCTACTCAAATCATTCTCAATTAAGTCAAAACAAGCTTTAGAAACTAACCTAGTATAAAAAAAGGTCAATCATTAACATATTTGGAAACGTCAAGTAAAAAGTCAACCCGGACCCACATGGTCAAAATTTGAAATTAAGACCAATTCCCATTTATCCATTTTCTCCCAAGTCCAACTATGTGAGTTGCATCAAGATTGGACCTCCAATCGAGATCCAAATCCCTAAAATGTCACGACCCAAACTCTCTCCGTATAACGTCGTGATTACACCTAGTCTCTACGGCTAGGTAAGCCTAACAAATTATGGAACATAACAAAACGAAAGTAAAACTTGGAAACTAATAGCAGTGGATAACTAAATAACTAGTAACAATGCTGTTCAACATGTACAATAACCAATGCTCTATAAATACACAATTTTTCCAAAACCCGAAACATCATAAGTCACAAGCTACAGGAGGAAACTAGTATCTCTATACACCATAGGCTAAATAAAGAAATAGATGAGATAATGGACATGGGGAAGAGTAGAAAGAGACTTCGAGGTCTGCGGACGCGACAAATATACCTTGAAATCTCCAAATCTATCTCGACTCACTAATAATGCGGCTGGTAAGAAGTACTTGAATCTGTACCCGAAAATATGTGCAGAAGAGTAGCATGAGTACACCACAATTGGTACCCAGTAAGTGCCAAGCCTAACTTCGGTCGAGTAGTGACGAGGTCAGGTCAGGCCCACTGGTATATAATAAATAAGCAGGAGAATATAATAATATAATAAGAGACTGGAATTTAAACAAAGAGAACATAGCAAAGTAGCAATGCAAAACACAGGGATAAACTGTAAGGCCCCGGAAAATTTTTCTAATGATTTAATATTTTAAAGTATGCCAACGGTATTTGGGAATAACGTGTTAGAGTATTAAAGGAGACTCATGGGATAGAACCACATTATTTAGAAATTAAAAGTATATTTTTAAGGTGTGTTGAAACATATTAAGGAGTTTTGTGAATGGAAAGAATTCGTGTGGAACAAGTAGGATACATTAAGTGGAAAGGATGTCTCAATTCGCACAAGATCCTATTTCAAACGTATATTGCTACCAAACTATAATGACTTATGAGGTGATCTACTAATCAAATTAAAGCCCTTTGAGTCTTGTTTCTAACACTTTAAACCATTCGTTATTTAGACATTCCTACAAGAAGTTATGATCAAATACCCAAAGGCTGGCCTGTAGCTCGCTACAGAGCTCGCGAGGCCAGGTGTAAGACCAAGCCTGTAGCACGCTAAGACCAGGCGAGGCCAGGTGTAAGACCAGGCGAGGCCAGGCCTGAAGCACACTAAGACCAGGCTTTAGCCTGCCGAGGCCAAGTCTGTAGCCTTGTCCGGAATTTCAGAGTATCCATTCTTCTATTGTTATAACCCGACCCAACTTCAATAAATAACCGTTGAAGTTCATTTTGGAGCAAAAATCTGATATTTTTAGAGAGAAGTGAGAGTGTTCTAGAGAGAGAAAGAAGCTCAAGTGCTTTGTTCATCAAGATCTTGTCCAAGCCTTGAAATCCAACAAGAAATCCATCAAGTTCTTCATCTAAGATGTAAGGTTCCATACCCTAGTTTTCAATTTCGAATTTGGGTTAAAGATGATTGATTTGGAGTATGATTCTTGGGTGTGAGAGTATTATTTATACATTCATGTATCAATAAGTTTTATGGGGAGATTGTTGAGCTCAAATGGGTAAAGATTGGGTTGTGAAGTGAAAGAAACCTTGTGGAAGAATCTTGTAACCAATTTGCATATATATATATATATATATAAAGAAACCTTGTGGAAGAATCTTGTAACCAATTTGCACATATATTGTTAGATAAAATGCTCAAATGAGCTGAGACCATGAATATCTTCCTAATAATGGTTCAATTTTGTTATGTCTCAAAATAGATTGGGATTGCTAGAATTTTCAGATTGTTGTAGTAATTTAAGGAAAGCTCAAAGCAAGGTATGTTGGCTAAACTTTCTCTCTTAGAATAGATATCCATAATGTTTCCGTAAGATCAAGTATGATTGGCTCAAGATTCCTAACTTCTATATTCCGGGTTATTCCCTATAAACTTGTTTATTCCGAATGAGCCTTATGTCGAAAGATAAATGTTCAAAGTATGGTTTGCATATTAAAATGTTGTGGCTTTGAGTCGTGTTTTAGATGAGAACTAGTATACTAATTGTGTGACAAAATCTCAATATTCTTAAGACTCGAAATTGCTCATATGTATACCTAAAGTCTGGATAGGAAATGTATTATTGTTGATAGCCTACAAAGGTGGTTGGAAATGAAATAAGTGAATTGGGATATAAAGTGTGGCCAATGTGCAAGAGTGAAAGTTATACTTGTGGCCAATGGTGCCAATGAAATGAAATGATGTGAGAAAGGTTATGAAATGAGTCTCGACTCAAATATTTTAAAATGACTTCGAAAGTAGAATTGCCTAAAGGCTTTCATACTCAAGTCATGCCATAAGTGGCTGTTTTAACAAATACTATGCTTTGTAAGTATTTCCAATGTGTTTTGCGTTCTTACATATTCGTGAGTGGAAATTGTGTATTATCCTTTTTGGGGAAAAGTATTTCAAGAATAAATGGAGTGTTACTTGATGATGATTTTAACTTGCGCATCAATTGCCAATTATATTACTCCATTTCTCGAAAAGAAATCGATTGTGCTTAAATTGTTCATTTCTAATGAACTTAAAGTTGTGATTTCCGGAATATTATATGTACGTTGATATTTATGATGATGATACATGAGAGGGAAGAAATAAAAGTGTGGAATATCAAATATGTCCACTGTGCCTTGAATAAAGAATCTTGTGAATGGCCAAAAGAGCCAAGGAAATATTGTCGTTGTGAATGACTGAAAATACTAGTAAAGATTTATACAATGTAAAAGATGATGAGGTAAATATATTTGCACCTATGTTATTTTTGTGAATTATTTTCCTTATTTGGGATGAGATTGATGTGATAAAATTATTTCTCTTAATTGAAATAGAGATTTTGGTTGATGTCTTCATATAAGAAAGCCTAGCTGATCGGGTCGTGATCGGACTACGTACTAAAAATACGGTGGTATTGGTATTGATAGTAATTGTGGTTGATTCTTTAAAGAGATAGCCTAGCTGATCGGGTCGTGATCGAACTCCGTACTAAAATTACGGCGGTATTGGTATTGATAGTAATTGTGGTTGATTCTCTAAGGAGATAGCCTCGTCGATCGGGTCGTGATTGGACTCCGTGCTAAAATTACGGTGGTATTAGTATTGATAGTAATTGTGGTTGATTCTCTAAGGAGATAGCCTAGCCGATTGGGTCGTGATCGAACTCCGTGTTAATATTACGGTGATATTGGTAATGATAGTAATTGTGGTTGATGTCTTTAATAAGATAGCCTAGCCGGTCGGGTCGTGATCGGACTCCGTGCTAAAAGTACGGTGGCATTGGTATTATGAACACTGGTATTGCGAACATGGGTATTGTGAATAGTGATATTGTGAACAGTGGTATATCGGTGCTAATGATCTCCCAACCAAAATTGTATATGAATTTCTTTTTTTGAAAATTGTTATGTTTTAACTGAACATTTGGATATTGTTGATTATGACTTGTTGTTTCTAAGTATTGCCTTTTTCTAATATGGGAATTTTATTTTGAAAGAGGACTTTTAGCTATGCATACTAGTGCTATTCGAAAGTACTAACGTCCCTTTTGCCGGAGGTGCTGCATCTTTAATGGATGCAGGTGGCTCTACAGCAGGCGGCATTGATCACTGATAGCAGTCCACTCTTTTCAGCTGATTTGGTGAGCCCCACTTCATTTCGGGGTCATGTATCTTTTGTTTCTCATGTACTGTGTTTTGAGGTATAGCCGGGGCCTTGTTGCCGGCATTTTCATATTACTCTTCTATTGTATTTAGAGGCTCCATAGATAGGTTGTGGGTTGTGGTTGATGTTGGGAACTGAACTAGATATGTTGGTATTTGGAAATCATGTTTTTCATTAGTTCTATAAATTCGTAATATTTTGAAAATTATGAATGAAGCTGCTAATGGGAATGAAAATGAAGTTGTTAATAAAATCTTTTCAGTGTTTAATTAATGGAGTACATCTCCTCTTTATTCATGGATGAGTTTGAGTAGAAGAAAATCTAACAGGCTTGCTCGGCCAGGTTTACTCAGTTGAGCGCCGGTCGCGCTCCTCGGTTTTGGGGCGTGACAAACTTGGTATCAAAGCCTAAGGGTTTAAAGTGTCCTAGGATGTCTCGGAGCCGTGTCTAGTAGAGTCCTTCTTATCGGTGTTTTGTCGACCACATCTATAATGAGGAGGCCACTTGGACATTTAGGAATTTCACACTTCTTTGATACTCCAGATCGTGCGATAGAGCTCAAGATAAGAAACTAATTTCCTCGTCATGTCTCATTTTCCATTTGAGTAACCCGTAAGTTCGAGGCAGCCAGGAATGTATGAAAGAACCAGTTGCTAGGGGAAGTGTTCCTATTTTTATTAATGTTACCCCACCACCAGTATATGTGGTGAGAGCACCTAAGAAATGAAAGAGGATTATTGGCATTAATAAGTCAAAATGTTTAATATGAGAGGAGAGCCACTCGGGTTTAGCCACTCTTATTTATGTTGGATGATTCTTGAAATATGTTATGGTTGTGGAAAGAGGGGGCACAAGAAGAACAAATTCCCTTAGGTTGGATACACCTATTCCGATCTGCCCGATATGTGGGCGAAAATAATTTGTGTCATGTTGTGAGTATGCTTAGAAACGTGTTAGGGGTGGTAGATTTGGGTAATTCTAAAAGTCCATACAATGAGCTGTTGCAGAGATTGTTACTCCCGCCATGAAGGTTTGGAGGAAGACTAAGGGAAATGCTTAAGATTTATAAGTATCAGGTAATTGGGGCGAGTCAGTTTAACGGACCCCATCCTCGTTGTGTGAAGTGTATGAGATATCATTCGAGGGTATGTCACTATGGTACTAATGTATGTTTTGAATGTGGAGTAGAGGAGTATCAATTAAGGTACTGTCCTGTCAATCTAAAGTCATCAAGTGAGTCACTCCTTAGTACATCGTTATTAACACCGCATTATTTTCCTTGTTGTATATGTACATCCATATTGAAGAGCCTACATAAATATGGTTTTAACCAAAACGTTGAATCACAAAACATTGCATGTACCTACTTTTTGAACGAGACACGATATTCGTGAAGCCTCTTGATCACGATTCTCTTATTTACGACCTCTTGAGGAATTGAGCTCTATAATTGCGTCATTCAGTTGAGTTATAACTCTATGATTAATATTTCCCAGTTGCTTCCCTAAATTGTCAACAAGGGACTATACCTGATGAATTTCTTATAGAACATTTTGATTTAAATGGATAACATCTGCTCACTTGTGCTTATGCATGCACAGTCATGAAGTTTACCTATGTGGTATCAAATCCAATGTAAAGCAGCCTAGTGTTGAGATCTTTCTTGAGTCAATCCTTTTCTCTCTGGTGTATGTGGCTCCTATGGTTTGAACAATCACTTCACTCCTTTGTGAATATTATCATGAATCCTTTTCACTGTCTATTAACATGAGAGCATATCTTAGCACCTATCATATGTGTACCTGCCAATTGAAAGGGGACATTTGTCCGCATAATAGTTTCTAGGAAATTTGAGATTTTCACAAATTCATCACAGGAAGATCTTTTTGTTCGCCCATCTCAATATGACTTTCATGTTCACCTAGAGCATGCCTCAGTGACTAACCCACTTTGTTCCTAGTATTGTAGTTGCCCGTGAAGTGGCCTGATATGGCAGTTTGAGAGTTGTTATAGTAGAAACATGTCTAGCTCATAGTAAAGTGTTCACTCTATCTAGCCAATACATGATTTCACCCAAATATTACGATGTCCTAGCTATGTGGTTTCACTCGTGAAAGGTTGAAATTAGATGCTTTCAGATTTTGGCACATATCATGAGCATATTGATTTGAAAGATAAGTTTGTCGTATCTCTAGTCCTCTCATATAGGATCAACTATTGGCAAAGGTTAAGCTGTCAGAATGATAATAATCTCGCATGTGTTCAACTTCTTTTTCAACCTCATGGGATTGTGGCATATCTATTCTTTGTGTCAGTTAATGTTGAGAGCGTAATGCAACTACATGTATTTTGAAACCCATATCACATTCAGGGTGCCAGAATATTCTCATTTCGAGTTAAACTGATTTTTCCTACATTCCAAGAGGCAACTGGTATCACGTATTTGGCTATTTCTCTTTGAGGCCTACTATTGCTAAACAAGGCACATATGAAATGAAATAATTGTTATTGTCCCTTTCATAACTCATAGTCATCCAAAAATGACGGATGCTAATGTATTTATCCACCCGAGCATGCCTCCCATATGTCACATGTCTAAAAGGACGCACTTCTTTTACATCTCCGAATCATGTACATGTTTCCACGGTATTAATGTGTATAGATGCCTCATTTGTCGAATTTATGATGTCATCACAATGATTAATCATGTCAGTACTATTGGTAGTATCCTTCATGTCTCTTAGGATATAACTTCCTGAAATACCCTTCTTAGTACGTTGATGGATTCTTAAATAATTCTAGCCCAATCTTGAACCTCCTTATTCCTATTTATAGTAATCTATGGGGGTTGAAGGTTCAAATATGTCAAAGAAGCATCATCATCCAATGATCAAATATAATGGATAGGAAGTTTTATGGTCATATTCAAGCTAGCACATCTTAGAGTAATTGTTGGAGGTCGTCAAAGGTTTAGTTTGGGTGTTCGGCGTAGAGATTTAGAGTTGAAAAAAGTGAACAGGTTATTCTCAATATTTTCTCCATGAGGATGCTATGTGAATTGTTAATAAAGGTAAAGTATGTGTAGTCACATTAGGCCTTATGAAATCTTGAAGAAAATAGGCCAAACTAAGAGTATGATGTTTCCCTATTATTGTTCTCCGTGTACCCGGTGTATCATGTGTCTATGTCTATTAAGGTAGTCGTAAATCCTTTGTCTATCATTCCGGTGAAAGCTAGTGAAGATGAAGTTAATGGATAATTGGATTATGAGGGGTATCTATGTGCCATCCTTGTTAGATAAGTTCGAGAGTTGAGATTGCCTCCGTTAATGTGTTATGACGAAGTCTATAAGTCGAGGAGGCCACCTTGAGGTCCAAAAGTGTTAAGGAAATAAAATATTTTCCCTTGAGTGTATAGTCAAATGATTGTGGATCGAAAGGCACTTTATATGTGTTCTGATTTAAATATGTGCAGCTCATGTCCAGATATCACTCTTGATAATATGATGTATGTAATATTGAGATTAATGTTGTTGATATATATTGCGATGCTTTGTCGAGTTATGGAAGTGTTGTTAGGGTGGTTTTGATGTTACTCTGGCAGGTGGTTAGGCCCAAATGAAGGGGAGACTCTGCCGAAATTTCTGAAAAATAATTTGGGAGTTAGTCAAATTTGGGGACTTGAGGTATGTGAGAAAAGAGATAAATTATGTTAAGTGTTTGGGACGGACACTACTCCTCATTCGAGTACGAATGATCCTAAGCGGGGGAGAATGTAAAGCCCCGAAAATTTTTTCTAATGATTTAATATTTTAAAGTACGCCAACGGTATTTGGGAATAACGTGTTAGAGTATTAAAGGAGACCCATGGGATAGAACCACATTATTTTGAAATGAAAAGTATATGTTTAAGGTGTTTTGAAACATACTAAGGAGTTTTGTGAATGGAAAGAATTCGTGTGGAACAAGTAGGATACATTAAGTGGAAAGGATGTCTCAATTCGCACAAGATCCTACTTCAAATGTATACTTCTACCTAACTATAACGACTTATGAGGTGATCTACCTATCAAATTAAAGCCCTTTGAGTCTAGTTTCTAATCGTTCGTCATTTAGACATTCCTACAAGAAGTTATGATCAAATACACAAAGGCTGGCCTGTAGCTTGCTACAGAGCTCGCGAGGCCAGGTGTAAGACCAGGTCTGTAGTGCGCTAAGACTAGGCTTTAGCCTAGCGAGGCCAGGCCTGTAGCACGCTAAGACCAGGCTTTAGCCTGGCGAGGCCAGGTCTGTAGCCTGGTTCGGAATTTCGGAGTTTCCATTCTTCTATTGTTATAACCCGACCCAACTTCGATAAATAACCCTTGAAGCTCATTTTGGAGCAAAAATCTGATATTTTTAGAGAGAAATGAGAGTGTTCTAGAGAGAGGAAGAAGCTCAAGTGCTTTGTTCATCAAGATCTTGTCCAAGCCTTGAAATCCAACAAGAAATCCCTCAAGTTCTTCATCTAAGAGGTAAGGTTCCATACCCTAGTTTTCAATTTCGAATTTGGGTAAAAGATGGTTGATTTGGAGTATGATTCTTGGGTGTGAGAGTATTATTTATACATTTATGCGCCAATAAGTTTTATGGGGAGATTGTTGAGCTCAAATGGGTAAAGATTGGGTTGTGAAGTGAAAGAAACCTTGCGGAAGAATCTTGTAACCAATTTGCACATATATTGTTAGATAAAATGCTCAAATGAGCTGAGACCATGAATATCTTCCTAATAATGGTTCAATTTTGTTATGTCTCAAAATAGATTGGGATTGCTAAAATTTCCAGAACGTTGTAGTAATTTAAGGAAAGCTCAAAGCAAAGTATGTTGGCTAAACTTTCTCTCTTAGAATAGATATCCATAATGTTTCTGTAAGATCAAGCATGATTGGTTCAAGATTCCTAACTTCTATATTCTGGATTATTCCCTATAAACTTGTTTATTCCGAATGAGCCTTATGTCGAAAGATAGATGTTCAAAGTATGGTTTGCATATTAAAATGTTGTGGCTTTGAGTCGTGTTTTAGATGAGAACTAGTATACTATTTGTGTGAGAAAATCTCAATATTCTTAAGACTCGAAATTGCTCATATGTGTACCTAAAGTCTAGATTGGAAATGTTTTATTGTTGATAGCCTATAAAGGTGGTTGGAAATGAAATAAGTGAATTGGGATATTAAGTGTGGCCAATGTGCAAGAGTGAAAGTTATACTTGTGGCCAATGGTGACAATGAAATGAAATGATGTGAGAAAGGTTATGAAATGAGTCTCGACTCAAATGTTTTAAAATGACTTCGAAAATAGAATTGCCTAAAAGCTTTCGTACTCAAGTCATGCCATAAGTGGTTGTTTTAACAAATACTATGCTTTGTGAGTATTTCCAATGTG